>NC_136375.1:16112500-16497500 GCF_037039965.1 Doryrhamphus excisus | reverse complement strand
CACTTTTTTCACGCCGCCCCGCCCCCCCCCCCCCCCCGGGGCCTGATACCCTGAAGCGGGACCAGTGTTAGCAGTGATGTCATGTCATCCAGTATTCTTGCTGGAATTAGCCAGAGCCGCACAAGGCCGCCATCTGATGGTTTTCAAGGCCCGGGTCTGGATTACCAACATTTAGGTCAACAGCCAAGAAATTAGAATGGTTGCCGGCGCCCATTGTCCTTTGGGTGGTGGGGGTGGCGGTCAGCACCATCCATCTTGGACCGGTTTGGTTTTCTTGTAACCAACACTATCAAGTTTATTTTTATGAAGGAAAAGTGTGGAATTGAACCCAATAAAAACAAAAAAGCCGGCAGGCACGTAAAGAGGCATTTTTGTCTCGGTGGGGGGGCGTGGTAGTCGGCGAGGAAGAGCATCTGGAGGTCCAACACTGGGGCTCTATTGTGTGGTGTCAACTGCCGCCTCTTTTCAGCCTCAGTTCAACCCCCATGGATCCCTCATTGTTTCTGCTCTTGGACCACTTCAGTTTAATCACATTCATTCATTTTCTACCGCTTATCCTCACAAGGGTCGTGGGGGTATGCTGGAGCCTATCCCAGCTGACTTCAGACAAGCGGCAGGATACACCCTGGACAGGGACCCCATTGAATAGTAACGTTCAGTCATTCGTTTTCTACCACTTATCCTCACAAGGGTTGCGGGGTATGCTGGAGCCTATCCCAGCTGACTTCAGACAAGCGGCAGGGTACACCCTGGACAGGGACCCCATTAAATATTAACATTCATTCATTCGTTTTTTACTGCTTATCCTCACGAGGGTCGCGGGGGTTTGCTGGAGCCTATCCCAGCTGACTTCAGACAAGCGGCAAGATACAAACTGGACAGGGGTTGCATTAAATATTAACATTCATTCATTCATTTTCTACCGCTTATCCTCATGAGGGTCGCGGTGCATGCTGGAGCCTATCCCAGCTGACTTCAGACAATTGGCAGGGTACCCCCTGGACAGAGGTCCCATTAAATATTAACATTCATTCGTTCATTTTCTACCGCTTATCCTCACAAGGGTCGCGGGAGTATGCTGGAGCCTATCCCAGCTGACTTCAGACAAGCAGCATGGTACACCCTGGAGAGGGGCCTCAATAAATATTAATATTCATTCATTCATTTTCTACCTCTTATCCTCACAAGGGTCGTGGGGGGATGCTGGAGCCTATCCCAGCTGACTTCAGACAAGCGGCAGGGTACACCCTGGACAGGGACCCCATTGAATATTAACGTTCAGTCATTCATTTTCTACTGCTTATCCTCACAAGGGTTGCAGTGGATGCTGGTGCCTATCCCAGCTGACTTCAGACAAGCGGCAGGGTACACCCTGGAGAGGGGCCTCAATAAATATTAATATTCATTCATTCATTTTTTACCTCTTATCCTCACAAGGGTCGTGGGGGGATGCTGGAGCCTATCCCAGCTGACTTTAGACAAGCTGCAGGGTACACCTTGGACAGGGGTCCAATTAAATATTAACATTCATTCATTCATTTTCTACTGCTTATCCTCACAAGGGTCGTGGGGGTATGCTGGAGCCTATCCCAGCTGACTTCAGACAAGCTGCAGGGTACACCTTGGACAGGGGTCCCATTAAATATTAACATTCATTCATTCATTTTCTACTGCTTATCGTCAGGAGGGTCGAGGGGGTATGCTGGAGCCTATCCCAGCTGACTTCAGACAAGCTGCAGGGTACACCTTGGACAGGGGTCCCATTAAATATTAACATTCATTCATTCATTTTCTACTGCTTATCCTCACAAGGGTCGTGGGGGTATGCTGGAGCCTATCCCAGCTGACTTCAGACAAGCTGCAGGGTACACCTTGGACAGGGGTCCAATTAAATATTAACATTCATTCATTTTCTACTGCTTATCCTCACAAGGGTCGTGGGGGTATGCTGGAGCCTATCCCAGCTGACTTCAGACAAGCTGCAGGGTACACCTTGGACAGGGGTCCCATTAAATATTAACATTCATTCATTCATTTTCTACTGCTTATCGTCAGGAGGGTCGAGGGGGTATGCTGGAGCCTATCCCAGCTATCCCAGCTGACTTCAGACAAGCGACAGGAAGAATTAATCCAATCTGAAAAATTAGCCGGTTACCACCAGTTCCAGAATTATTTTTTCAAGCCGATACGGATAACTTCCTGGTTCTCCAGACCTATACTGACTTTTTGTGTATTTTTTTTTTAATTGACATAAGGCCTGTTTTGTTTTTATGACTTGACTTCCATGACTTCCTCACTGGTGTTCATGTTCATTTCATGTACTTTTCCTCCCGTCAGTAGTACATGACGTACTCTGTGACCACTAAACACTTGGGGGGAGGGGCTATCTTACCTTCCCGGTCAAGTGCTGATGAATCCTCTGTGACAAAGATGGCCTCCTTTTGCTCCGTTTCCAACCTCCAACTGTCTTTTCCATCCGATACGCCCAGTGATGCCCCCTTGGCTCGTCCTTCACTGTCACATTAACCACCTCGGACTTGCTCTCTTTCAGCCTTTCGTTCGCCTCCTGATGTAATTGATCACCATGTCCTTGATTTGTGTGTTTGGGTGCATGCTGGGATATTGATGGGGGTTGACAGGTCTGTCGCCTCCTAAGTATTCATGACTTTAAACAACGAAATGGACTGTACCACTTTTCTACATTGTTGTCCTAAATCTTAGCAAGATGTCCGTTCATAACGATAATGTCCGCCGTTTCCGTAAGACCTATCACGGTAATCAATAAATCAATTTTGCTACATCTAAAATACCAAAAAGCCTATTATATTTATTTATGGGACTTTGTATTGAGTTCTGGAATCGTGTAGAGCAGCGACACACAATAACCCGCACAGAAAGTGCCTCTTCCGGCAGTGTTTTCTTGGATTTTCTTGGATGATTGGTCACACTCCTAAGCACTCCCGAGGACTTCCGGAAACATACGTTCACTTTGAGTACAGGGAATCTGCATCCCATACAAGGAAGTCCGTGTTGCAGTGACGTCGGTAGAAAGGCATGATAGGGAAAAACAGGCTTCAACTTCTACGGCCGTGTTCCACCTTCCGTTGGCCCAATTTTGGTCGGTCCGCTGAAAAAAACTCCCAGTACTCCCAGTGGCCAATCCACCCAGTGTCACTGTGTGTCGTCCACACTTTGGTTTTCTGCCTACACACTCCCGACATTTCCTTTTCAGCACAGCACGCAGCCACACTCCCGCCCCTCCAACTGCCTTCCTGTACTGGGAATTCCTATCATTAAGATAACATGGGGGCGGCACGGTGGTCGAGTGGTTATCGTGCAGACCTCACAGCTAGGAGACCGGGGTTCAATTCCACCCTGTGTGGAGGTTAATTAGCCACTCCAAATTGTCCATAAGTATGAATGTGAGTGTGAATGGTTGTTTGTCTATATGTGCCCAGGAAGGAGGAACCCTACCCCTCCATCTGGTACTTTTACAATCACTAACTGTTACATTTGTTCACTTCCTGCTTTCCATAATACAGTTTAAGGTTTTTTTTGTTTTTTTTGTTGTTTTTTTTTTTTTGATAGAATAAATGTTGGTTAAACACGCCGTGTCCTTCCAGATCACGTGCCTGCAAGACTTCTTTGGCAACGACGACGTGTTCATCGCATGCGGCCCAGAGAAGTATCGCTACGCCCATGATGACTTTGTGTTGGACCACAGCGGTAAGGCTTCCGCGGCCTTTGTGACTGGTAGGCCCGCTACTGCTAATCATGCTTTGTCCGTGTGTCGCTAGCTGGAGCACACAGCATGCCGTGTGTGTCTGTGTGTGGGTGTATGTTTCCCTTCTTTGTATTTCTGCTTACACTCCGGTACAGGAAGTGCGGTTACTATGAAGTAGTAGACCTTCCAGGGAAGGAACCAGAGTTAAGCCAAGGTCACAGCCTGTACCACTAATCATAATTGTAGCTACATTTTGTGTACCAACCTAAGACCTTTACCCTAATCATGATTGTAGGTACCAACCTAAGTCCTGTACCGGAATCATGATTGTAGGTACCAACCTAAGTCCTGTACCGGAATCATGATTGTAGGTACCAACCTAAGTCCTGTACCGGAATCATGATCGTAGGTACCAACCTAAGTCCTGTACCGGAATCATGATTGTAGGTACCAACCTGAGTCCTGTACCGGAATCATGATTGTAGGTACCAACCTGAGTCCTGTACCCTAATCATGATTGTAGGTACCAACCTAAGTCCTGTACCGGAATCATGATTGTAGGTACCAACCTAAGTCCTGTACCGGAATCATGATTGTAGGTACCAACCTAAGTCCTGTACCGGAATCATGATTGTAGGTACCAACCTAAGTCCTGTACCGGAATCATGATTGTAGGTACCAACCTAAGTCCTGTACCGGAATCGTGATTGTAGGTACCAACCTCAGTCCTGTACCGGAATCATGATTGTAGGTACCAACCTAAGTCCTGTACTGGAATCGTGATTGTAGGTACATTGTGCGTATGAATCTAAGACCTGTACCGCAATCATGATTGTAGGTCCATTGTGCGTACCGACCTAAGACCTGTACCGGAATCATGATTGTAGGTACTAACCTAAGACCTGTACCGCAATCATGATTGTAGGTACCAACCTAAGTCCTGTACCAGAATCATGATTGTAGGTACATTGTGCGTATGAATCTAAGACCTGTACCGCAATCGTGATTGTAGGTATATTGTGCGTACCGACCTAAGACCTGTACCGGAATCACGATTGTAGGTACCAACTTAAGTCCTGTACCAGAATCATGATTGTAGGTACCAACCTAAGTCCTGTACCGGAATCACGATTGTAGGTACCAACCTAAGTCCTGTACCGGAATCATGATTGTAGGTACCAACCTAAGTCCTGTACCGGAATCATGATTGTAGGTACCAACCTAAGTCCTGTACCGGAATCATGATTGTAGGTACCAACCTAAGACCTGTACCGGAACTGTGATTGTAGGTACATTCTGCGTACGAATCTAAGACCTGTACCGGAATCGTGATTGTAGATAGATTGTGCGTACAAATCTAAGTCCTGTACCAGAATCATGATTGTAGGTACCAACCTAAGACCTGTACCGGAACTGTGATTGTAGGTACATTCTGCGTACGAATCTAAGACCTGTACCGGAATCGTGATTGTAGATAGATTGTGCGTACAAATCTAAGTCCTGTACCAGAATCATGATTGTAGGTACCAACCTAAGACCTGTACCAGAATCGTGATTGTACTGTAGGTACATTGTGTGTACCAACCTAAGATATTATCCAATTTTCAAAAATACAACGATCCTGAAGATCGGGTTGGGACTTCCGTAGTACTTTTTCAGAGTTGGAAATATCTTTCACAAAGGTAAGTCAACCAGAAAAGAGCTCAAGTTCCGCACTTTCCTTGCCTTTGTTTATGTTCTCAACGTTGGGTGGTGGCGTGTGTCGACCCCAGTAGTCTGGAGATCTCAAGGACAAGGCCAAGACTGGTGATGGGAATCTTGACATAGCAGAATCCAATATGGGAAAGCTCTAGTAGACTATTATCTAACCAAGACCCCCCCGCTTCTGAGGACATTGAACTATCCAGTGACTTGTGTCCACAGAGTGTAAAGTACTCAAGTCGTCTTACAGTCGCTCTCTTACTCCGAACCGGACGGCCAAGAGTCCTGGACCGTCGCGACGAGGCAAGTCTCCTTCTGCAGGTTAGCTTTCCAGTTAGCATCTTTTAATGTGTGCTGTGTGTTGCCCTCATCTAAATCCAATTGAGACCATAAACGCTACCGTCACGCATGCTAAAACACATTTTTCACATCATTACCAGGAATGCTAACATAAGATATGCTTTATTATTAGTCCCACGAGGAGACTAAACACCCATTTAGCGTCCATCTTGTCATGTTTCAGTGAGGCCTTCAGTGAGGCCTACAGTCCACTACACCACCAGTCCATCTCTGACCAAGTCGCCAGGTGAGATGATCAATGATGATCAATTGTCCGAAACCCAGATTAGACTAACTTTGACAGATTTGCTGTTCTTCACGCAGTAAACGGTTTGGGTCACATTCCCACCACGGGGTCCACCAAGGCGTCCACAACCTCCCCCAACAACCACCAGGGGGAGACCAGCGATCCAGGGGGTGCGTCCCGTTCAACCTTTTCATCCCCTTCTTGGCTTCCTTTCCTAATTGTCTCCCCTTCTTTGCACCTTCCTTGAGTACCTGACTCTGTCCATGTCGCATTTGTCTCTGGTGCAGTCGGTGGTAACCATGGCGACCGCCTGTCCTCCACCATCCTGGACAAGTACGCCGTCGGCAAAGTTATCGGCGACGGCAACTTTGCCGTGGTCAGGGAGTGTGTGGAGAGGTAGGCTCACGGATTTTGGAAGTGGAATATATATAAACATGATTAGAGTTCTTTAGACATGAAATAACACCCCTATAGTCACCTTCACTCTCCAGTTACCCAATATAGTCGACATAATTCGAGAAAATAAGACATATAAAACATAGGAAACTTGTTTATGACCTTCTAAATGCACGTGTTAACCTAATTAGAGCCCTCAAGACGTGAAATAACACCCCTATAGTCAACTCCACTCTCCAGTTACCCAATATAGCCGACATAATAAGAGAAAATAACACATATTAAATATAGGAAGCTTTTTTTATGACCTTCTAAATACAGTTTTAACATGATTAGAGTCCTTTAGACATGAAATAACACCCCTATAGTCACCTTCACTCTCCAGTTACCCAATATAGTAGACATAATTAGAGAAAATAACACATATTAAACATAGGAAGCTTTTTTATGATTTTCTAAATGCACGTTTCAACCTAATTAGAGTCCTCAAGTCATGAAATAACACCCCTATAGTCAGCTCCACTCTCCAGTTACCCAATATAGCCGACATAATAAGAGAAAATAACACATATTAAATATAGGAATCTTTTTTATGACCTTCTAAATACAGTTTTAACATGATTAGAGTCCTTTAGACATGGAATAACACCCCTATAGTCACCTTCACTCTCCAGTTACCCAATATAGTAGACATAATTTGAGAAAATAAGACATATAAAACATAGAAAGCTTGTTTATGACCTTCTAAATACAGTTTTAACATAATTAGAGCCCTCAAGACATGAAATAACACCCCTATAGTCACCTTCACTCTCCAGTTACCCAATATAGTAGACATAATTTGAGAAAATAAGACATATAAAACATAGAAAGCTTGTTTATGACCTTCTAAATACAGTTTTAACATAATTAGAGCCCTCAAGACATGAAATAACACCCCTATAGTCACCTTCACTCTCCAGTTACCCAATATAGTAGACATAATTTGAGAAAATAAGACATATAAAACATAGAAAGCTTGTTTATGACCTTCTAAATACAGTTTTAACATAATTAGAGCCCTCAAGACATGAAATAACACCCCTATAGTCACCTTCACTCTCCAGTTACCCAATATAGTAGACATAATTAAAGAAAATAACACATATTAAATATAGGAAGCTTTTTTATGACCTTCTAAATACAGTTTTAACATGATTAGAGTCCTTTAGACATGAAATAACACCCCTATAGTCACCTTCACTCTCCAGTTACCCAATATAGTAGACATAATTAGAGAAAATAACTCATATTAAATATAGGAAGCTTTTTTATGATCTTCTCAATGCACGTTTCAACCTAATTAGAGCCCTCAAGTTATGAAATAACACCCCTATAGTCAACTCCACTCTCCAGTTACCCAATATAGCCGACATAATAAGAGAAAATAACACATATTAAATATGGGAAGCTTTTTTTATGACCTTCTAAATACAGTTTTAACATGATTAGAGTCCTTTAGACATGAAATAACACCCCTATAGTCACCTTCACTCTCCTGTTACCCAATATAGTAGACATAATTAGAGAAAATAAGACATATAAAACATGGAAAGCTTGTTTATGACCTTCTAAATGCATGTTTTAATATAATTAGAGCCCTCAAGACACGAAATAACACCCCTATAGTCAGCTTCACTCTCCTGTTACCCAATATAGTAGACATAATTAGAGAAAATAAGACATATAAAACATGGAAAGCTTGTTTATGACCTTCTAAATGCACGTTTTAACACAATTAGAGCCCTCAAGACACGAAATAACACCCCTATAGTCAGCTTCACTCTCCTGTTACCCAATATAGTAGACATAATTTGAGAAAATAAGACATGTAAAAAATAGGAAGCTTGTTTATGACCTTCTGATATTATATGTATATATCACTATATTGACCGTTACTATGGTACCCATTATGTCATTGGATGCTCATATCACCTCCTACTTCGGTTTGTGACATAAATAAAAAAATTTATTAAATTTAATTAAATTAAATTACAAATACAAAAATGTAATAAAAATAATTAACAAAAAACTTAAATTATATTAGGAAAGCAGGAAGTGAACAAACACTGAGCTAAGACTTTTCTCGCTGCCTCAGGTCCACGGGGAAAGAGTTTGCGCTGAAGATCATGGACAAAGCCAAGTGTAGCGGCAAGGTGTGTCCATTTTTTTGGTGCGTCTGCCTTTTTATCTTCATGTCGCTGACGCGATGATGATGATGTCCTGTCCTGTCGAGGCAGGAGCACCTGATGGAGAATGAGGTGGCCGTGCTGCGTCGCGTGAAGCACCCCAACGTCATCATGCTGGTTGAGGAGGTGGACACGCCCTCTGAGCGCTGTCTGGTCATGGAGCTGGTGAAGGTAGACACGGCAGGAAGTAGATACGTAGTACGTCTTTAAAGACACAGAGTATGCAGAGTAACGTCTCCGTCGCAGGGCGGCGACTTGTTTGATGCCCTCACGTCCTCGGCCAAGTTCACGGAGAAGAGCGCCAGCGTCATGGTGTGCGACTTGGCCGCCGCACTCAAGTACCTCCACGCCATGAACATCGTCCACAGAGACATCAAACCGGAAAACCTGCTGGTCCGTCTTTCTTGTCGCACCGACGGGTGTCTGGTTCTGATCCAAAAGCTGACCAAGGTGCTTCTGTGTCTACTCACAGGTGTTTGAGGGTCCTGACGGCGCCAAGTCTCTCAAACTGGGGGACTTTGGTCTTGCTACTGTGGTGGAAGGACCTCTGTATACCGTGTGCGGGACGCCGACGTACGTGGCGCCTGAAATCATAGCGGAATCTGGGTAAGACGGTTTGATTTATATCCATTTGGATTTGGAATATGACAATATTTCATCATCACATCATATGTGTATGATGAATACTGTAGAAACCTTGCAATCCTACCTGCTGTCCGTGTTCCCAGCATCACCCGCTCGCAGGTTTTTTCCGTCTGCGTAGTAATTCTACACTTCATTGAAAATCAGGCGATTAGACATTAAAAAAAAAATAATAATAATAATAATAAACAAGAACCAGGATATAACTTCTGCTCAAGCTCTGCAACCATTATGTCCAGTGGACAGTCATCAATTATATAATAATCATGATTATATTATTAATTAGCCTATTATTATTATTATCATCATTATTCTTCTTGTGATTATTACTACTACTACTAGGAGGCTAGTATTAGCCTGCTTATTGTCTTGCTTATTAGCCTGCTTTTGCCCTATTATATGAAATTTAATTTAATTTTTTTTTAAATCTATAAATTTTTTTAAAAATCTATAAATTAAAAAAAAAATCTATTAAAAATATCAAATTATTTGTGGTGTTTAAGAACCTAATGACACCACTGGTGATATGTAGTACTACGGTCACAATACCTTACACTATACCACCTAAATGCTGCATGAAGTCAGTTCTCTCCCATCATGTGTGGAAGTGGTACATTTTTGGCTTCTTGAGTTTAGAAAAAAAATAACATTATGCTGTTTTATTCATTGAACAATAAATAATAGGACTATAAGGGTGATTATAGGGCTGCACGGCGGTCGAGTGGTTAGCACGCAGACCTCGCAGCAAGGAAACCTGAGTTCAATCCCAAGCCTCGGCCATCTCTGTGCGGAGTTTGCGTGGGTTTTTTCCTGGTACTCCGGTTTCCTCCCACATTCCAAAAACATGCTAGGTTAATTAGCCACGTGTGTGTGTTTGTGTGTCTCCTCCCCAGCTACGGAGTCAAGGTGGACATCTGGGCTGCTGGAGTCATCACGTACATCCTCCTGTGTGGTTTCCCTCCTTTTAGAAGGTGTGTCCGTGACTAAGCAGAGTAGCAAGTAATGCTAGCATGGAACGGTACTAGCCAATACATGTTTATTACTACGTTGCAGTGAGAGCAACCATCAAGAGGACCTCTTTGACCAGATTCTACGAGGAAAACTGGACTATCCCGGTCCTTACTGGGACAACATCAGTCACTCAGCTAAGGTTTATTAGCTCGAAAAGTACTAGAAATACCAAATAGTTGAAAGAAATGTTCATCCACACTGTGCCAGATTAGAAAATAGTAAAAAAAATAATCAAAGTACATTTAAAAAAGTAGATTTTTACCTCAGGAACTCATCAAGAAGATGCTGCAGGTGAACACGGAGGACCGCTACACGGCGAAGGATGTCCTCGCCCATCCTTGGCTCACGGTATCGCTTCTACTTTTAGAAACTGTTCTCACTTTCGGGTGGGGTGGGGTGGCGTTTGCTGACTATGTCGCCGTGCGTCTCGCAGGATGACGACATGACGAAGAAAAACACAAAGGCCGAAGTGACGGGTAAACCGAGGACGCAGGGCAACGCCGCGGCGGCGGCGGCGGCGCTCTCCGTTATTGTGGTGAGTGAGTAGGAATGAGCCGAGCTTTATTCATTCATTCATTTTCACGAAGAGGCGGGGTCCACACTGGACTGGTGGCCAGCCAATCACAGGGCACATATAGTCAAACAACCATTCACACTCACATTCATACCTATGGATAATTTGGAGTGGCTAATTAACCTAGCATGTTTTTGGAATGTGGGAGGAAACCGGAGAAAACCCGGCAGAAGAATGTCGGATCAATCAGGACCTCCACGTACGTTCACGCTCGCTAGCTTTTATTATTGGCGTATTTTAGAGCTGCTAGCTTAGCTTGAACTCCCGCTGGTAGGACATCTTGTAATATTTCCATGTGACATGGCCGCTCCTCGGCCCGAACACGCTTTTTAATCCACCCCATGCCATTCTAAGTCCCGCTGCGGGGCCAACAATATCTTATCTTCTAATCCAAAACTCTCCCCATCCATCTCATCATGTCTAATTCCGTTTTATTTTCCAGAACACCGCCCCGGATAAGGAGACCCACCCCCAGAAGTCACCTGACCCTGCCGTCACCCCAAGGATATCTGAGGAACCTTCCAACAAAGCGACAGATGCTGCTGCGTCCCCCCCCAGACCAAGCAACCTCTGGTCCCCCCTGGACGAATCCCCCTCGTCCCCGCCCAGCGCTTGCAGTCCCTCACCTCCCGATACACACCCCCCCATGAAACATGTCATCTTCCTCCCTCTGGCTTTCCCTTCGCCCTCTTCACCGCCGCCCGTGCACCCGGCCCTGTTCCCCTCGCCTCCCTCGACCCCTCCCACATCTGCCTCCCCACCGTCACCCATAGAAGAAAGAGTCACCACGGAGCTTCTGGAAGGGGTTTAAGCGGAACCTATACCCCAAAGATCTTGTAAAGTGGGCACTAATGGACTAAACCAGACTTCTATTTCTTTGGTTTATTGACAAAGATGGACTCAAGAATGAACCACAGCATCGCATATAATTCTTATTCCTACTGTAGTATTAGTATCAAGAATACTTTCTGTTTAGTGGAGTCAACACAGCCCAAAAATACAATCATTCATTGACAAAATGTGTTTGTGATGAAAAACACAGTGATAAGTTATTCAGGAAAAAGTAAACATAAACAAATGATGTCTACCTTATTTAAATACATTACATTATAAGACTTGTTTGTGAGGAACCACACCATTACAACCCGCCCCGATTGACCATTAACTTCAGTATTTCTTCACATACATGCCTGGGAAAATTGAAGAATAAAATGATACAAATTAAGCTAAAGTCCCCCTAAAATAAGCCACAGGGTGGCGCTATAACACTCTGCTTTGACAGTGACGTCACTGTTTTGAATTCTGTGTGTGTGTGTAAACCATGACTTGAACATGTATAAAAATTAAAAAACACAGCAGGCTACAATGAATTTCTGTGCAAAACAGCTTTTAGTGCAAAGAAAATACAAACAAATAAAATGTTTAATAGACTGGTGCACTGTCCTGGGGTGCATTTTTTTTTTCCTGTGTAAAAAAGTTAAACCCTGAGAAATCTAAATCAGAGAAAACAACTTGCAAAACTGTATTTCAATTACAAAAAATATTACATACAAAATATTACAAAAAGTATACAAGTATATAAGATTTTTTTACGAGATTGGGATATTAGATTGATGTCATCCTAGATTTAGAGAAAAGTGATATTACAATGAAAATTTTGATTTTTCTCTTAACGTTTTTACTTCATTCTTGTAAAATTACAAAAAAAATCAATTTTGTCTGTTGTTGGTTAAATGCTATTATTAGAAACTAAAAAGGATCCACCAATGTCCCCGGTGCTGCACTTTGGAGAGCCATGCCATTAGCTTGTGTGTGAATTCATAAAACCGTAATGGCAATCTTAAAAGGCAGCAACAAAATTTCAACTGAAGCATAATACAAAAGCAGATGTTAAATATAAGAAAGAATGTCAAATATAAAAACAGACCGCTAAACTATTTATCCACGCTCAACACGATCGCATTATTTCACCTTAAAGCCAGTCATTGGAAGGTGCTCGAAAAGAAAGTGCGCGACTCCACGGTGTATTACGACCACAATCAGCCGCACGGACCTCACGAGCCACTCACCGCCAACACCGCCACCAGCGACGTACGCTGACTGAATTAAAAAGTCAAGATGGCGGCAGAGGGTCAGTTCGAGTACGAGTCGGTCCTCTGTGTCAAACCAGAAGTCAACGTGTACCGGATCCCACCGAGAGCATCCAACCGCGCTATCAGGTGAGGACGCAAGGGCCCGGCGGTGGGTAGAGTGTCCGCCAGCTGTCAGCCGTTACCGCGGCGACCTGCTTCGCTTCATGTAGCATCATGCTACCAGTTAGCATTCTGTGTACACAAACCTGAAAAATAAACACACAATTGGGGTTTATATCATTTATAACCCCCTTATCTTTTAGCGTTTATATATTTTCCGTTTTACTATGTGTTCTCAGGACTAGTTGTCTTTATGCGGACAGTCGTGTTTTGGGGGGGATACATCCGCGTCCGCCCAGTGACATGCCTGACCAAAATGGTGTTATTCATGAATTGAGAGTAATTGTGATGGTGTTCTGAAGGCCCTCATTTTCATTTGGAGCTCCATCATCAAGACGGCATCCTGTTTGAAATGAGACCTTCTACTCAAGGACACTGTAGCAGGTTAATATGCTCCAATATGGCAGTGCTGCCCGTAGAGTCAAGATGTTTCCCAAAAGAAACACCAGCTTGTTTACTAGACTACCCCCCCCCCCAAATGTGGCCCGCCACAGCTACATCTTAGCGGATGTATAGCAGCATCCCCTGGTCGGTGCATCAGTCGCCATATGCAAGTGTGAGTAAGGCACATGATGTAATAATTGGGCCTTGGCTTGCGGTGAGATGCACGCTCACAACTTGATTGACGTTTTTGCACCGTTGGTGCCACGGTGGAGTAAAGTGACAGCCAAAGATAAAGTGTTCAGTCATTCTCTTCATGGATGTGTCCCAAGGGCTGCTGATTGGAAGCTGGACGCTCCTGACTGGTCGGGACGCATGCGAGTGGTGGCTCGGGGGAAAGTGGCCTACGTCAAACTGGAAGACAAAATGTCTGGTGAGAGCGCACCGTAAACCGGGTCCAGAAAAAAAAAAACACACTCTTCATCACCCAGGGGTGTCCAATGTGTGTCCCGGGGACCATTTGTGGCCTGGAGTTGTTTTATTTGTAATGGTAATGG
The DNA here is from genome assembly GCF_037039965.1 of Doryrhamphus excisus. Taxonomy (NCBI): domain Eukaryota; kingdom Metazoa; phylum Chordata; class Actinopteri; order Syngnathiformes; family Syngnathidae; genus Doryrhamphus; species Doryrhamphus excisus. The sequence goes on along the minus strand of NC_136375.1, from coordinate 16,483,448 downwards.
TAATGGTTTCATTTCATTTGAACATGCATCAGATTCCAATTGAGTGCATCCCATAATCAGTTCCCAGTTCCACATGTCCAAAAGGAGTAGGAAGAAGCAAAGCTTATTAAATCCTACTCCTCCATCTGGTACTTTTATAATCACTAACTCTTACATTTGTTCACTTCCTGCTTTCCTAATATAATTTAAGGTTTTTTTAATGTATTTTATAATTTTTTTTTTTTCATAGTTTTTTTATAGTTGTTTTTTATGTTTTTATTTATTTTTTTTATTTGTTTAATTTTGTTTATAAACAAATGTAAATTTGAAATGGTAAAAAGAAAGATTTAAATAAACAACAATAGAAATGGATAAAACAGCTGAATGGTGAAAAGATACATTCAAATATTAATGTTATATTCAAAGTAGTAGTAGAATAAAGATTAAATATTCCAATAAAAAAATACTCTTTTTTTAAAAAAAAAAGTTGTAATAGAATGAGAAACTAAATTTATAATATTATGGGATAAAGTCATAATATTCCCAAAATAACATTTATAAAGATGATTTAAGACAAAAGTTGAAATAATTAGAACATTTTTCCCCAAAAATATCAAAGTGGTAAATTTTCAAGCCCTGCTTGAATCAATGAAATTCATCAATATTTAATTAGTCATCTTGCACAGATGACAAATGAACAAGTCTCCCTAGATGCTTCCAAGCAATAGAACAACTCCATATTTCCTCTTCCTGCTGAGGTCATGGCCCGGTGCCCCAACATTGAGTTTGGCAGGGAGCATCTTTCATCCACATCTTCTACTACTTCTACTCCAGGGGAGCTGTTTGCCCAGGCGCCAGTGGATGAGTACCCTGGCATTGCCGTGGAAACAGTCAGCGACTCCAGCCGATACTTTGTGCTCCGCATCCAGGATGACAACGGTGGGTGTTGTGTAGTTGTAGAAGTAGCATCAGTCAGAAAAAACCCCACACACGGTGTACTGTACATGTTTAAAATGTCTCAATGCACACAGCTATATGGTTATAGTTGCACATTACTTACAGACACAGGCTCTGTACTTAGAAAGTATTCCGTATCATTGTAACTGCGTCACAAACGCGATGAAAAAGTGGAAAAATATCAGGAATGTTGATTCTGCAATGTCGGATCTTAAGGAGGTTCTAAGTAGCGCTTCAAAGAAACGGGAGTGAGACATAGACAATATTGTTCTGTTCAAAATGCCAGCCATTAAACTACACACAGACCAGGGCCTTCAATCATGATACATCTCCACATCACCAGCTGCCGTTTGACGCCCCCGCACAACCCGAAGCTCCATTGTTTCACTGAAGAATGATGGTGAAGATGATGTTGGAAAACATCTCAGGTGGGATCCGCTTGCCATGCCAGTAACGTTGGAAGCCTCCAGGACCATCAAGAAGGAAACCTAATTCCACCCTTCAATGTCCCATGTTTGTGTCCCCATGCATGACCAGTTTTATGGACTTGAATGGGACCAGATGTTTGTACCTTCTTAATAGTCTTCTGTCTGAGGAGCTGCCCATTTCACTTTAATGCTCATTTGCAGTTTATTGTATCATTATTTTATTTATTTTCTTTTTGAATTTAGAAGCGCTACTTAGAAGCTCCTTCGGATCCAGCAGGTCTAGAAGTATTGTTGTTTTGGTATGACCTGGTAGCTACTGTATTAGAGCGTTTCTCTTCGCAGGCCGCAGTGCCTTCATCGGCATCGGCTTTGGAGACCGAGGGGACGCCTTTGACTTCAATGTTGCCCTGCAGGACCACTTCAAGTATGTAAACAATCGGTCATTAGCGTTAGAATCAGGTAGCGTCATTTCTTGTGTATAAGATTTTTTTCATGCTTTGAACCCTGCGGATTGGACAGTGATGTTTTCCCATGATGCTTAGAGTGTAGTGACGTGGATCTGTGTGGACTTCAATTGCGATGCTGAAGAAGACATCTTGAATAGTTTTAAGAAGAACTACATTACTGTATATATATTAAGTTAAGTTAAGGCTACATATTGGAGTTTTTTGTGTAGCGTCCCCTTCTATGTTGCTTTGTGAAATCAATGCACCCAGGAAGGAAGTTGGCTCAGATCCTACATAAACTCAAACGCTAACCCTGTCACCGTGTTTACTGTATATTTTGCACACTTTGTCTCTCCAGGTGGGTCAAACAGGAAAACGAGTTCACCAAACAGGCACAGGCTCCAGACTCCACTCCGAAACTGGACCTGGGCTTCAAAGAGGGACAAACCATTACACTCAATATCGGGGTGAGAATGCTGTTCTAACATGTTGGCTTTGGAGACGCCCGTCTGCAACATCTGATCCCATCTCAATCCAATCCAGCAATCCAAAAAAAAGGACAGGACCCGCCCGCAGAGCTCAGGTGGTTTCGGAATCCTTCCACCTCCCCCCGGAGGCAAGCTGGCCCCGCCCCCTTCTTCATCCAGATCTAACAATCATAATGTGCAGCAGCCATCGGCAGTAGGAAACGACACGGGTAGGTCTTGGAGGTCTAGAAGGTCTCTTCTTTTCCTTTTATGGCAAAACATAGGAGCAAGGTCACTATAGGGGTGTTATTTCATGTCTGCAGGACTCTAATAATGTTAAAACCTGTGCTTAGAAATTTGTAAAACAGGTTTTATGGGCCATAACGATATCAATATTTTATTTATAAAAAAGAAATAAGGTCCGGGACCATTCATGCATTTTCTATACCACTTAGCTTCTATCGCGGGGGTGCTGGAGCCTACCCCAGCTGTCTTGGGGCGAGAGGCGGGGTACACCCTGGACTGGTGGCTAGCCAATCACAGGGCACATATAGACAAACAACCATTCACACTCACATTCATACCTATGGACAATTTGGAGTGGCTAATTAACCTAGCATGTTTTTGGAATGTGGGAGGAAACCGGAGTACCCGGAGAACACAGAGATGGCCGAGGGTGGAATTGAACTCAGGTCTCCTAGCTGTGAGCTCTGCGCGCTAACCACTCGTCCCTATAAGGACTGTTATGAGGAAAAATGATCATTTTTAAAAGGAAAAACTCCAGGAATTGGGCCGGTATTCCTTGCTAGGAAAGGTCAATGTTTGGCCCTCATAGCTTCTTCATGCTTTTATTCTCCCTCAGGTTGCTTGTTGGATCTGGACTCCAGCAACTCCAACTCGCTGGCGGCTTCCAATCCATCAGCCGTGACGGCCAGCTCGGACCTGTGGGGAGACTTTGACTCCCCCAAGTGAGTGGGGGAGGTTTTTCCCTCCCTGTCCATGTACTTGTCTCTCTCAGTAACATTATGCAGCACTTTGGCGTCCTTGCTTTCCCCTTTCAGGGGGGGCCCTACTGCTCCCTGCCGCGCAGGGTAAAAGCCCTCACAACCCTTGTGTACCCCCCCCCACCCTATTTCAGTTGTAACACTCAGCACTAATACACCCCCGCTGCTCATATTCCCCATGTAGAGCCATTGCTTTATTCCCTCATTCTAACTGTGAAGATGATAAACGTATGCAGTGAATAGAACAATGAATGCATTTTCTGTACATTCCAAATGTGTACATATACATATATTTATGTATCTTATCTGTATTGTAGCTTTATTGATTATTTTTTTTGCACAGTCAGTCTGTTTCTCCAGTATGTGTTGTAGTAACGGCTTATACTGTACTCTTGCAGTCTTGTCTCTAGCACCCTCTAGTGGCCTCTTGGGGCACCACAGCAATACCAGCAGTGAATACATGATAGATGATGATGAGCTGCCGTCCCAAACTGGGAGACTTAAATCAGTGCACTGCGGCACACGGACGAAACCAGGTCTAAAAAGGGAGGGGGGGGTGGTTGGGGGGACCTGAAGGAAAACACGGCAGTGCTCAAGTCCAGGTTTTGGATTGCAATGTTGGGACTAGGCTTGTATTTGTAAAGTGCAGTATTATTCTTCTCCTTTCTTCGTGTTCTTTTTCTTCTTCTTCTTAGTGTTCATCTTCTTCTTTCTACTTGTTGTTATTGTTTACATGCAGATGGATTTGCTTGTTCTGTGACAGAAGTGCAATGCAGATGGACACACTGACCCTAAGTGTTTGATCCCCCCCTAATGTGTGTATATGGAAATATGCAAAGATAAATCTATCACATCGACAACCTCCATGGCTTTCATTCCTTCCAGGCTGTATAATTGCAACAGTACACGTATACAGTACATACAGTCATACATTATCACTACGTACAGGGGTGTCCACGCCCGAAATGATATATTTCAGTAAGAAAGCTTTATGATGTATTATTGCTATCAACTTCCCTCTTTGCTCTTTTTCACACATATTTTTGCTGTGACATTATTTTACCGACTATTTTCACTTTCTTCTTTTCCACTAAAGAGGATTTTTATTTTCTTCTCATCATATTTGGACTTTATCCTCGTAGCATTGTGACTTTATGCTTGGGAAAAATGGCCGCTGATTTGTCCAGTTCTACTGTTGTTCCTTGTTGAATTGTAGTTCTAGGTCTGTTGGGACACCCCCGAGGTGGCACCTTCCAGTATGAAAGAGAGCAGGCGTGGGTGCTGCTATGGTGGAACGGAGAAAGAAGCGTGCGTGATGTGATCTATGGAACGCTCAGGACTGGCAGACAATTTCAGGTTAGCAAACATAAACATGGACGTGACGACGACACACGCGTGTGGCCACTGACTGCTGGATCCATCTTAGGACTGTCAGGCCTTGCTGGCCCAGGTCTTGGAGTGGCCACGGCGATTGCGACAGCGTTTCCTGTTGGATGACCTCTGGATGCGCCTGGGCCACCCGGACAGCTCCCTGCACAGCTCAGCTGTCTCACACAAACAGAGAGAGAGAGAGAGAAGGTGCGAGTGTGGGCGAACGACAGATGATGACACCCTGGCTGGCTCACCTTTGAGATCCTCCTCGTGTTGGCACACCGTCCTCGTGCAGATCTCATTGTTGATCACGTAGACGCGAGGGAGGCTGAAAAGACAAATACTCCATCACAACTCACAATTACACTCTAACCGGCCATGGAAGCCAAAAGAAACACTCTAGCTCGGTACGCTATCAGCTAATCATGCTAATCATGCTAATCCCTCCTGGGATTCCTTATTTCTAAATGAAATATTTCCCTAAACAGTTTAACACCGTCTAAATACAGGTTTTTAACATTATTAGAGCCTGCTTGACATGCAATAACACCCCTATAGTCACCTTTACTCTCCTATCACCCAATATAGTAGACATAAGAGAAAATAAGACAAAGAAAAAACAGTTAACAACCTTCTAAATACAATTTTTGGCATAACTAGAGTCCTCTAGACATGAAATAACACCCCTATAGTCACCTTTGCACTCCTATTACATAATATAGTAGACATATGTGCGAATAAGACGAAGAAAAAACATTTTACAACCTTCTAAATAAAATTTGGGCATAATTAGAGTCCTCTAGACATGAAATAACACCCCTATAGTCACCTTTGCACTCCTATTACATAATATAGTAGACATATGTGCGAATAGGACGAAGAAAAAACATTTTACAACCTTCTAAATAAAATTTTGGGCATAATTAGAGTCATCTAGACATGAAATAACACCCCTATAGTCACATTTGCTCTCCTATTACCCAATGTAGTGGACATCATAAGAGAAAATGAGACATAAGACATACAAAATGCCTTCATGACCTTCTAAACATACTTTAAATATTATTCCATGTCTAGAGGGCTCTAATAACACCCCTATAGTCACCTTTACACTCCTATTACCTAATATAATAAAATATGTGAAAATAAGACAAAGAAAAAAACTGTTAACAACCTTCTTAATGCAATTTTTGGCATAATTAGAGTCCTCTAGACATTAAATAACACCCCTATAGTCACCTTTGCTCTCCTATTATCCAATATAGTAGACATCATAAGAGAAAATTAGACATAAGACAGAAATGGCATTCTAAACATGCTTTAAACATGATTAGAGCCCTCTAGACATGGAATAACACCCCTATGGTCACCTTTTCACTCCTATTACCAATATAGCTGACATAATAAGAGGAAATAAGACATACTAAATGCCTTTATGACCTTCTAAATGTGCATTGGTTTTGACCAGCAATGTCTATAAAACACCACCAGATGTCAGCGTCGCTCTGCAAATCCCTTCCTGATCTTCCTGATCCCTCTTAGGGCGACTTCAAGGGGGAGTCAAAGTCGATTCTTAGGAATGTTCCATTGTCAGGTTAATTATTACATTTTAACCATTAAATGTACACAAGTACACACAACCTATACTGCAAAACCGCTGCTCAAGCTCTGTATTCATTCTGTGGACAGTCATCAATTATATCATAATCATTATTATATTATTCACTGGCCTATTATTATTACTATCATCATTATTCTACTACTACTAGTAGTAGTAGTAGTAGTAGGCTAGTATTAGCCTGCGTATTGGCTTGCTTATTAGCCTGCTTTTGCCCTATTATATGAAATATGCCAGAGATTTTTTTGTAAAAAAGAAAAAAAAATTAATAAGAATTTTTTTCAAATCTATAAAAAAAGGGGGGCTGAATTCCCCCTAAAAAATAAACCTAATGACGCCACTGGCGGGACCTCATTCATTTTATACCACTTTTCCTCACGGGTGCTGGAGCCTATCCCAGCTGTCTTAGGGGCGAGAGGCGGGGCATGTTTTTTTTTTGGCATGTGGGAGGAAACCGGAGTACCCGGAGAAAACCCACGCATGCACGGGGAGAACATGCAAGGTCTGCATGCTAACCACTTGAACACCGTGCAGCCCACTGGCGGGACCTAATCCGTATAATTCCAAACGGTCACCTTCAAGTGCCACGATTTGAAGGTGTACTTGATTTATTAACTTTTATACTATGATCTGTTTTGCTATTTATGCATGGAGGCGGTGCATCATGACTTGCTGGAGTTGTTGTTGTCACCTGTAGAGGCAGAGCCCGCCCACGCATCTCTTGATTGGACGATGAACCGAGTACATCCTGGTGCAGGGGTACATCTCCTCCCTGCAGTCTGCACACACACACAGCATGATGCATCAGGGATGTATTAAAGCAGCAGGCCGTGCTGGTCTACGTACTGGCTGGGAGGGTCCCATCAGGGGCCTCGGTGGTCTCTGGAGACACGACAAGTAAACACAACACAACAGTGACTAATAGTCTGACAGCAAAAACCTGAAGAGGAGACATAGGAAGGAACATCATACCGCTCTCCTGGGCTCGGACTTCGCCGCCGAGCGCTGTGGAAGAAAAAAGAAAAAAAAAACACAAACACCAGCATGACACGAGCACAATCAACTCCTGTGTTGTTTGGCAGCGTTACCGTGGAGACCACAGAGGAGAAGGACCACAGGAATGATGCCCATGGCGACGCTGCAACCAGGTTAGCTTTACCAGCTGCAACCGAGAGAGGAGCAAAATGGAGCAATGTGTTTTAACAAGGATACAAAAACACTACAGCCGAATGGTACCCAGATGTCAATCAATCTCCATCGTTTACCACTGCTGTGTTTCCTGATTGCTAGCGACCATTGCTAGGGGCGCCATTACGGAATAGTGTAAACAAATCTTGGCTTCAAGGAGGAGCGGGGGGAGGAGTAAAATGGAGCAATGTGTTTTAACAAGGATACAAAAACACTACAGCCGACGTCAATCAATCTCCTTCATGCACCATTGCTGTGTTTCCTGATTGCTAGCAATCCTTGCTAGGGGTGCCATTACGGAATAGTGTAAACGAATCTTTGCTTCATGGAGGAGTAAAATGGAGCAATGTGTTTTCACAAGGATACAAAAACACTACAGCCGAATGGTTCCCAGACGTCAATCAATCTCCATCGTTTACCATTGCTGTGTTTCCTGATTGCTAGCGATTGTTGCTAGGGGTGCCATTACGGAATAGTGTGAACGAATCTTGGCTTCATGGAGGAACGGGGTGAGGAGTAAAATGGAGCAATGTGTTTTAACAAGGATACAAAAACACTACAGCCGAATGGTACCCAGATGTCAATCAATCTCCATCGTTTACCACTGCTGTGTTTCCTGATTGCTAGCAATCGTTGCTAGGGGCGCCATTATGGAATAGTGTAAATGAATCTTGGCTCCATGGAAGAGCGGGGGGAGGAGTAAAATGGAGCAATACATTTTAACAAGGATACAAAAACACTACAGCCGAATGAGACCCAGATGTCAATCAATCTCCATCGTTTACCACTGCTGTGTTTCCTGATTCCTTGCGACCATTGCTAGGGGCGCCATTACGAAATAGTGTAAACACATCTTGGCTTCATGGAGGAGCGGGGTGAGGAGTAAAATGGAGGAATACGTTTTAACAAGGATACAAAAACACTACAGCCGAATGAGACCCAGATGTCAATCAATCTCCATCGTTTACCACTGCTGTGTTTCCTGATTCCTTGCGACCATTGCTAGGGGCGCCATTACGAAATAGTGTAAACACATCTTGGCTTCATGGAGGAGCGGGGTGAGGAGTAAAATGGAGCAATGTGTTTTAACAAGGATACAAAAACACTACAGCTGAATGTTACCCAGATGTCAATCAATCTCCTTCATGAACCATTGCTGTGTTTCCTGATTGCTAGCGATCGTTGCTAGGGGTGCCATTACAGAATAGTGTAAACGAATCTTTGCTTCATGGAGGAGTAAAATGGAGCAATGTGTTTTCACAAGGATATAAAAACACTACAGCTGAATGGTACCCAGATGTCAATCAATCTCCATCATTTACCACTGCTGTGTTTCCTGATTGCTAGCAATCGTTGCTAGGGGCGCCATTATGGAATAGTGTAAATGAATCTTGGCTCCATGGAAGAGCGGGGGGAGGAGTAAAATGGAGGAATACGTTTTAACAAGGATACAAAAACACTACAGCCGAATGATACCCAGATGTCAATCAATCTCCATCGTTTGCTACTGCTGTGTTTCCTGATTGCTAGCGATCGAATAGTATAAACGAATCTCGGCTTCATGGAGGAGTAAAATGGAGCAATGTGTTTTAACGAGGATACAAAAACACCACAGCCGAACGGTACCCAGACGAGGCACGCCAATACGGCTAATCACTTGATGATAAATTAAAACGAAATTTGGACTTAGAGAGTTTGACAGCCTTCAAACATGGATAACAATTGCTAACAAATGAAGTTGGCTACTTAGCAGATTGGGCTTATTGCAGGCTATTTTGGGACGCTGGTTGCGATGGAAGGTGCTAAAAGGACCCATGTCGAAAGAGAGAGAAAGGAGAGGCTGCTTTGTAAAGTTGGCAATGTGTCAGTACATGGAGTCCAAGTTGTGAGTTCTCTCCAAAGAATGTGTGTGTTATTTTTTGGGGGTGCCCTCCACCCCCGTCGCTCTGTTCCACACATTCTTCCACAGATTTCTTACTTTGCAAGAAAAGCACATGTTTTCCAGCAAAGCTGTAGCCAGTGTTGGTCACGCTCATCCAATAAGAAAGAAACATCCTGACACGGCAACATTCTCCGAATTTTCTGTCGCCCCGCGTATCGTCACGTAAAAAGCAGATTCTGTCAGCAATCGCTCCGTCGTTTGGACACGATGCCAGGAAAATTCTTCCAAAAAGGAAACGGTACTCACACAACTCTTGCTCTTGCTCCAACCTGGGAATGCTTTGTCTTCTTGTTTTTGTCTCCTTCGCTCCTTCTCCCTCCTCCTTTCCTCCTCCCTCCTCCTGTGTTTCTTACATCCCATCATTGTGTCCTGGCCTTCTCGCCCTGCCCCAGTCCGCCACGCCTGCTGATATCCCGATGCCTTCGATGCCAAACATCCTCGCTGTCCTGTCCTTCATTTCATATCAGTCTTTGGAGAAAAGCGGAATATATTTCATATTTATATGAGGAGCAGCTAAATATGCTCATCTTTCGGTATTTATTATGTTGTAGACTCCTATAGAGCAGCTACACACCATAACCAGCAAAAGAAAACCTTCTAGATCTTCCAGAATCTGCACCTATTCCGGCTGAATAGGTGCATAGGTCTCGCTTACCAAGTGCTGGGTAGGACTTCCGCTGTCGTGTCGCTAGCTGCGAAGCCAACTTTATAGGAGTTGATAATAAACAGCCATTCATCTTCATGGTTGGACCATAACGCACGCAGACAGCTTTCTAGATCTTCCAGAATCTGCACCTATTCCGGCTGAATTTCTGTGGATTTCATGGTTCCCGTGAAAACGGACGGTTTTAATGTATTCTGACCACGGCCCTCCTCCGAGCACGCCCACTCCGCTGTGGTTGGTCACATTTACCAAGTTCTCAGGACTTCAGCCCCCCTAAAATGTTCTTAAGCCCCCCGAAATAATTTGATATTTTTTTATTGATTTTTTTAAAATGGAGGTAGCCGTGCATCTGTCTCTCCTTCTCTGCACTTCCTCCACTGTTGTCTTAAAGCTTCCTCTGACTGGGATACCATGAACATCCAGCAGCAACGCAACGTTTTTGCCATGACTACCATTTGGATAAGAAATATACTGAACCAAGTCCACCAACTACCTGGTGAGGACTTTGTTTACTCTGCTTTAGCTGGGAGGTGCCCCCCCCCCCTCGACTGAAATGTAGGAATAAGTTGATCATGGAAAATCCAGCTGCATGGTGGTCGAGTGGTTTGCACGCAATCCCACCCTCGGCCACTCTTTTGGAAAAGAAAAGAAACTTCCAGTACGACTGGGATACTTTGAACATCCAGCAGCAACGCGACATTTTGCCGTGATTTGCTCAGATGATTAGCTTGGACGACGAGCCTTCCATTTGACCACTAGATGGCGCTCCTTGTTCCCATTCAAAGCACACAGCAACCTTTCTGACTTTGGAATGGTGGATAAGTGTAAAAAAACAACATGTTTGATCCTTTTTGGTACTTTAGTGGTTGGTTAAAGTGTAAAGAGGAGAAGTGGACGAACATAACAAGATAACAAGGTCACCCGTCAGACTTTGATGACAGTTTGACAGATGGGACGGGGAAATAGAGAGAGGATCTACATTGGACTCAAGTCAAGATGACCCCCTCCCAGGAATCCAAGATGGCCACTGAGAGGAGCGGGTGGGGCAGGTGGCGGGCAGGCAAGCATGCCGGACCGTAAACACCGGATAAACCCTCGGCTCGTTTATTACACGGACGCTTTGGGGCAGGTTAATAATCGCCCCGTGTCTTTGTGCGTCGCCCTCGGGTGCAGGAAATGCTTCGCCGTGGTTGGTTGGAACCCAAATACAATCTCATATGGCGCGACAGGGAAAGTTTGGATGCTTCCGGGTCTAGGTAACCCCCGCTCACCCTCGTCACGGCAGGGATGCATTTCACACATTTGGACGCTAACTTTTCATTGGCTTCCAACTGGTGGCCGTAAATCAGCCTCTCATGGCGTTCCCGCTTCTTCGCTGAGCTAGCCTCCACATTATCCTCAGTAAATCACACTATTCCATCCTATTCAGCCCCTTTCACGCAGGAGGCCTGCCAAGTTGCCACATGAGTCGCTCTGTCGTTGATGCACCTGTGCCTTTTCACACAGAAACGCAAAGTGGATATCTGGACTTTCTGTGTGGGATTAACATTCAAATTCGGAGTCAGGAATGAAGAACGGATTTGTCCTGGTTTCAAATTTATTACATTAGTTGAAAGCGAAATTCCGCATCACCGAAGTCAGTGTCTTGTATATCCAGGACACATCCATGCGTGGAATCAATCCGTTGGCCGATGTCCGCATGTGTGATTCTACCCCATTCCTCCTGGAGTGCTTGGCCGCTTCTGGATCACAGCTTCTTACACGGAGATCCTCGGGAATACGCAGTCTTCAAGACACGGAATATTATTCCGTCTCAGGTAGTCCTGACAGACTCTGGAGCCTCTCCAGGCCTGAACTGGACTGTTCCAGTTCCTCTCTATGCTCCTCACAGCCAACATCTCCAACCTAGCTTTTGTATCCTTCCCCTAGACCAGGGGTGGGCAAACTACGGCCCGGGGGCCACATCCGGCCCGCCCAATCTTTCCAAAGTATTTCATTTAAACTCAACATACAACCTGGCATCATGGCCTGAGCCAACCTTTTGATGGTTTTATCAATTTCCTTTTTTGACATGGTCTGTTGTTTACAAAGTGCTCCTGAAAAAAGGGACACAAGCACATAATAATAATAATATTAATAATAATAATTATTATTAGATTATTATTATATTATATAATTATTATTAGAACTATTGTGATTATTATAATTATTATATTAATGCTAATTATTATATTAATTATATATAATATAATTGTTATATTTGCATATTTTACATAATAATAATATAATAATTATTATTTTAATTTTATTGTAATTATTATAATATTTTATTATTTTTAAAATATTTAAATATAAATCTAAAATAATAAATAATAATAGCAGATTGCATGGACTGTTACGTGTAAAATATATAGTCTGCCCCCCCCCCATGCCCAATTTTCATTTTTCATACCACTGTATATACACAATAATGAATATTGTTTGAAAATGCTAAATTCATTTTTTTAATTCTTTTTTTTTTTGCAAAAAAAAATTCATATTTGTGAAAAAAATTGGCAAAATTTGCCCCCTTAAAAAAATACACAAAACAAATGCAGAGATGTGATATTCTAATTTCAATATATTCATTCATTCATTCATTTTCTACCGCTTATCCTCAGCTGGAGCCTATCCCAGCTGTCTTGGGGCGAGAGGCGGGGTGGGGTACACCCTGGACTGGTGGCCAGCCAATCCCAGGGCACATATAGTCAAACAACCATTCACACTCACATTCATACCTATGGACAATTTGGAGTGGCTAATTAACCTAGCATGTTTTTGGAATGTGGGAGGAAACCGGAGTACCCGGAGAAAAGCCACGCATGCACGGGGAGAACATGCTAACTCCACGCACGGTGGTGTACAGATAGCCCCTGCGAGGTGATGATGTGTACGCTGCGTGAATAGAAGTAGCAGGGAGGGGGTGGGGTCTATTTATAAGAGCGTGTGGAGTGGTGCTTAGCCTTAGGGGGGTTAGCACGGCCGTGACTGACCTCCACGCCGCATGTTAGCGCTACAAACTCTTTGTGCTTCCCAGGCCGTGCAGTGGAAAATGTGAGCCTGCGTTATGCTGCAGCGGCGTGAGTCAGCGTCCTGGCGGGGCTGGAACGCTTTGGACAACATTCTTCCGTGCTCACCCGAAGGGAGAGCAAGAAGCCATTTTTCATCCACTGATTGTCCTCCTTTGACAGATGTAGTACAAGCACCAAGTATGTGTATGTGTGTAGTGATATACTGTGATATATTTACCCGCTAAAAGCTTGTGGTGACCACCTGTTGTACTTCACTGTGTGTTTTTTTTCAGGACCTCTTTGACAACAGCCATCCATGGAATCATCCAGCTCATCCATGAACCAGGAAGTAGCCTGCTATCATCCATGGTTGTTGGAAGTAACGCTGACTTTCTTTTCCCTTCACTGAAACATTTATGGCGGCTCCAGACCTGACCAGTCAGGTCCACTTCCACAAAGTACGATTTAGAAATGGAGTATTTTTATTCTTATATACCACCTTCTACATGTAGCATTATTAGAGCCCTCTAGTCATGACATAACACCCCTATAGTCACCGTTACACTCCTATTACCCAATATAGTAGACATCATAAGAGGAAATACGACATAAAAACCTGTTTACCACCTTCTAAACATGCTTTTTAACATGATTAGAGCCCCCTCGACCAGAAGTAACACCCCTATAGTCACCTATACACTCTTATTACCCCATATAGTAGACATCATAAGAGGAAATATGACATAAAAACCTGTTTACAACCTTCTAAACATGCTTTTTAACATGATTAGAGCCCTCTAGACTTGAAGTAACACCCCTATAGTCACCTGTACACTCTTATTACCCCATATAGTAGACATCGTAAGAGAAAATACAACATATAAAACCTGTTTACAACCTTCTAAACGTGCTTTTTAACAATAGAGCCCTCTAGACATGAAATAACACCCCTATAGTCACCTTTACACTCCTATTACCCAATATAGTAGACATGATACGAGAAAATATGACATAAAAACCTGTTTACAACCTTCTAATGCTCTAATACATGCTTTTTAACACTATTAGAGCCCTCTAGACCTGGAATAACACCCCTATAGTTACATTTACACTCCGATTACCCAATATAGTAGACATCATAAGAGAAAAAAAGACATCGGAAACCTGTTCTCCACCTTCTAAACGTATGTTTTAGCATTATTAGAGCCCTCTAGACATGAAATAACACCCCTATAGTCCCCTTTACACTCCTATTACCCAATATAGTAGACATGATAAGAGAAAATGTGACATATAAAACCTGTTTACCACCTTCTAAACATGCTTTTTAACACAATTAGAGCCCTCTAGACCTGGCATAACACCCCTATAGTCACCTTTACACTCCGATTACCCAATATAGTAGACATCATATGAGAAAAAAGACATAGGAAACCCGTTCACCACCTTCTAAACATATGTTTCAGCATTATTAGAGCCCTCCAGATATGAAATAACACCCCTATAGTCCCCTTTACACTCCGATTACCCAATATAGTAGACATCATATGAGAAAAAAGACATAGGAAACCCGTTCACCACCTTCTAAACATATGTTTCAGCATTATTAGAGCCCTCCAGATATGAAATAACACCCCTATAGTCCCCTTTACACACCTATTACCCAATATAGTAGACATCATATGAGAAAAAAGACATAGGAAACCCGTTCACCACCTTCTAAACATATGTTTCAGCATTATTAGAGCCCTCCAGATATGAAATAACACCCCTATAGTCCCCTTTACACACCTATTACCCAATATAGTAGACATCATATGAGAAAAAAGACATAGGAAACCCGTTCACCACCTTTTAAACATATGTTTTAGCATTATTAGAGCCCTCTAGATATGAAATAACACCCCTATAGTCACCTTTACACTCCTAATACCCACTATAAAATGACATACTATGAATGTATGAATTATTTGAGTAAAACAAATGCATCTAAATAATTACTTTTGCTCCTTTTATAGATGTATTTTTTTTTATCCCGTAGAAGTGTGTAGGCCTGTCAGCATAATGGATATATGGATTTATGGATAATATAACAGATGGCTACACGAGTGCTAGCAGTTAGCAAGCCGAGCTCACATGGCGGTCGGTTCATATTCTACATGATACGTTGGTAGTGTATGGTCCAGCTATTATCATATTACATGGAAAAGTATCAGTAAAGTGAAATGGAGCATCTCGATAGCCGGAGGAAGGAAGAACATGAAAAAAAACTTTATTTATCATCAGCGTATACAATGTGTAATATTTAATACTATGGAGTAAAAAGTATGTGCAGTTTTTATTCAAACACACGTACATCGAGTATTTATTTACATGCTGCACACCCGGCCACAACATTAGGAACACCCGTACCCAAACGTACATTCCGTTGCATATTCTTCATAACGCATCAACAACAGGAGATGAGGTGACGCAAGTGTACCTAATGTTGTGACCAAGGCGTGATTGGATGTGGTTAGCATAAAAAAAAAAAATTGATCTCCATTTTTATCTTTCCCCCCTTCCCTCCCTCAGCAGCTCCTCCTCCACTCCGCCCCCCGCCTCCCTTATTTTGCCGGCCTCCCTCTCGGCCTCCTCCGCCCTCCTCCTCTCCTCCTGTTCCGTCTCCATCAGCCAGGGCCCCCCCAGGTAGCTCAGGACCTCCTCGGGGCCCCCTCGCCGCCGGGGCTCCGGGTGGAGCAGCTGACGGAGCAGCGTCATGACGAGGGGGCTGAGGCCGTGGAACTGCTTCGGGGGGGGGTTGTTCCTGTGGTTCTCCTTCATGATCCGGTCCGCTTCCGCTTCCTGCCGACCTTTCCCGCCACGTTCCCGCTCATCCGGGCGCTCCAACCACGCCTTGTAGCGTCTGTAAGCGGGGTCGTCGCTGGTGCTTTCCTCCCAGGGGAAGCAGCCGGTCAGCAGGCAGTAGGTGAGGACCCCCAGGGCCCAGCTGTCCACGGAGGGCTCCACCGTCATCCAAATAGGCTCCTCCTCCTCTTCCTCGCCTGCGTCGTCGCCCTGCTTCGTCTTCTCCCCCGCCTTGGCGGCCTCCACCTCAGGGGTGCAGAAGGGCGACTGGTACCAGACGGCGTAGACGCTGGCGCCGATGGGCCGGGTCAAGCCGAAGTCGCCCAGTTTGACCCAACGACAGCAGCCGTCGCACAGGAAGACGTTCTCGGGTTTGATGTCGCGGTGCACGAAGCCCAGGGAGTGCAGGTGCGTCACGGCGCCGCTCAGCTGACACATCACCCTCTGCACGCGTTCTTCTTCCAGTCCCACCTAAACACACGACACAACTGTAATAGGGTGCACGCGGGCTTCCCAGCATGCCTCGCGGGTGACTAGCATGGATATTAGTCAGGATAGCCACAGGGGTACAGATGGATAGCAATAGAATAAAAGAAACAAAGAAGACAACACAACACAACATTAGCTTAGCTTAGACATGTTAGCTTACACCACTCGGGTCCCTGATTTGGATGCTGAGTGTACTTAAGTGTACTTAAGTGTACTTAAGTCTACTTCCTATCCTAAAGAATCATTTATTTATGCCATTGTTTTATCATTGAAGCAATTGATTGACTGTCCGGGGTCCAGGCCCCCCCCCCCCATCCTACCCTTCTATCCATCTGGTACTTTTACAGTCAGTAACTGTTACATTTGTTCACTTCCTGCTTTCCTAATATAGTTTAAGTATTTTTTTATTATTTTTTAAATTATTATTAAAAAAATGAGTGGTTAGCACGTAGACCGCACAGCTAGGAGACCAGGGTTCAATTCCACCCTACGCCATCTCTGTTTACAATCTTCTAAATATGTTTTTTAACATTATTAGAGCCCTCCAGACATGAAATAGCACCCCTATAGTCACCTTAACACTCCTATTATCCAATATAGTAGACAGAATAAGAGAAAATC
Organism: Doryrhamphus excisus; assembly: GCF_037039965.1. NCBI lineage: Eukaryota > Metazoa > Chordata > Actinopteri > Syngnathiformes > Syngnathidae > Doryrhamphus > Doryrhamphus excisus. The sequence goes on along the minus strand of NC_136375.1, from coordinate 16,466,377 downwards.
AGACATATTAGACAGAGAAAACAAGTTTACAATCTTCTAAATATGTTTTTTAACATTATTAGAGCCCTCCGGACATGAAATAGCACCCCTATAGTCACCTTAACACTCCTATTATCCAATATAGTAGACACAATGAGAGAAAATCAAACATTAGACAGAGAAAACGTGTTTACAATCTTCTAAATATGCTTTTTCACATTATTAGAGCCCTCTGGACATGGGATAGCACCCCTATAGTCACCTTAACACTCCTATTATCCAATTTAGTAGACATAATAAGAGAAAATTAAACATATTAGACAGAGAAAACGTGTTTACAATCGTCTAAATATGCTTTTTAACATTATTAGAGCCCTCTAGACATGGAATAGCACCCCTATAGTCACCTTAACACTCCTATTATCCAATTTAGTAGACAGAATAAGAGAAAATCAGACATATTTGACAGAGAAAACGTGTTTACAATCTTCCAAATATGCTTTTTAACATTATTAGAGCCCTCCAGACATGGAATAGCACCCCTATAGTCACCTTAACACTCCTATTATCCAATATAGTAGACAGAATAATAGAAAATCAGACATATTAGACAGAGAAAACGTGTTTACAATCTTCTAAATATGCTTTTTAACATTATTAGAGCCCTCTAGACATGGAATAGCACCCCTATAGTCACCTTTTTGTAAAAATTATTTTTAATTATTATTTTAAAAAAATATTATTATTAAAAATTATATTTCTCCTCTCTTGTAGAGAAGTTTTGACATTAGGAAGCGTGAAGGAGACATGACCGTGTGACTTAAGCATCACTGTGTTCAATAACAACACCAGTAATAATACTACAATCACGCGTCTCCTACCTCTGACACGATGACGCTGTAGAGGTCGCCGTGGAGACCGGCCTGCTGGGCGAAGACGTAGTGCGACGGCGTGGAAAAGAAGATACCCAGGGCCCGCGTCAGGGAGGGGTGCGTGCAGTAGTAAAGGGAGAGGTTGTATTCCCTCAGGAAGGAGGTGAGCGAGGTAGTCTGGCGTGGGAAGAACTTCAGAGCCATGGGGGTTCCTGTGGGGACAGGACATACCTTGGCAATACTGGACTGCATATAGTACTGAATAATCCGGGTACTGTATTTAGCCGTCCATGCGGGCCGCTCTCGTACATTCTAGCAACACCATGGCCGGATTCAAGCTATGCAAGGACTCCCATTAGTGCAGCAGTTGTCCAACACAACATGGAAACCTGAGCCGGGATGGGATTGCATAAGACATGCACTTAGTGGATGGGCGAAATGCTGTCTTTCCTAATCCCACACACGGCCCTCGAGTGGTTCCACGCCGACAATGGAGACTTCATGAGCTTCCAAACTGTCAGCAGGAGGCCCGCAACGCTACTCTGCTTTTTTTTTTATTGGCCCCTGACACGCTAAAAAAGTAGCATTCCATAGGAAAACAGCAGCAGCAATGAGGGGGAAAACCAGGAGTCATTTAGCAAGAAGAAACTCCAAACAGGATCTGCACGGTGGTTGAGTGGTTAGCAGCTAGGAGACAGCTAGGAGACCAGGGTTCAATTCCACCCTCGGCCATCTCTGTTTACAATCTTCTAAATATGCTTTTTAACATTATTAGAGCCCTCTAGACATGGAATAGCACCCCTATAGTCACCTTAACACTCCTATTATCCAATATAGTAGACAGAATAAGAGAAAATCAGACATATTAGACAGAAAAAACGTGTTTACAATCTTCTAAATATGCTTTTTAACATTATTAGAGTCCTCTAGATATGGAATAGCACCCCTATAGTCACCTTAACACTCCTATTATCCAATATAGTAGACAGAATAAGAGAAAATAAGACATATTAGACAGAAAAAACGTGTTTACAATCTTCTAAATATGCTTTTTAACATTATTAGAGCCCTCTAGACATGGAATAGCACCCCTATAGTCACCTTAACACTCCTATTATCCAATATAGTAGACAGAATAAGAGAAAATCAGACATATTAGACAGAAAAAACGTGTTTACAATCTTTTAAATATGCTTTTTAACATTATTAGAGTCCTCTAGACATGGAATAGCACCCCTATAGTCACCTTAACAATCCTATTATCCAATATAGTAGACAGAATAAGAGAAAATCAGACATATTAGACAGAAAAAACGTGTTTACAATCTTTTAAGTATGCTTTTTAACATTATTAGAGTCCTCTAGACATGGAATAGCACCCCTATAGTCACCTTAACAATCCTATTATCCAATATAGTAGACAGAATAAGAGAAAACAAGACATATTAGACAGAAAAAACGTGTTTACAATCTTCTAAATATGCTTTTTAACATTATTAGAGTCCTCTAGACATGGAATAGCACCCCTATAGTCACCTTAACACTCCTATTATCCAATATAGTAGACAGAATAAGAGAAAATCAGACATATTAGACAGAAAAAACGTGTTTACAATCTTTTAAGTATGCTTTTTAACATTATTAGAGTCCTCTAGACATGGAATAGCACCCCTATAGTCACCTTAACACTCCTATTATCCAATATAGTAGACAGAATAAAAGAAAATCAGACATACTAGACAGAAAAAACGTGTTTACAATCTTCTAAATATGCTTTTTAACATTATTAGAGCCCTCTAGACATGAAATAACACCCCTATAGTCACATTTACACTCCTATTACTCAATAGAGTAATGTTTACATAGTTCCAAATTGTCCATAGGTATGAATGTGAGTGTGAATGGTTGTTTGTCTATATGTGCCCTGTGATTGGCTGGCCACCAGTCCAGGGTGTACCGCGCCTCTCGCCCCAAGACAGCTGGGATAGGCTCCAGCACCCCCCGCAAGCACGCAAGCCACTGACCTCTCTTCCTGTGTACGGCCAGCACCACCTTTCCGTACGACCCCTCCCCCAGCAGCTTGACCACCCGGAAGTGCTCCGACACCTTCAGGCTGGACATGGCCTGCGCCGTCAGGAAGCAGCGCTCGTGCAGCTCATCCGCTGCAGCGGCCGCAGCCTGCGTACCAAACACAAGGGGGGGGGGGGACACATCATCAGAGGTTTTAGGACAATAAAGTCCAAATATTAGGAGAAAAAGCAGCATCATTTTAGCAGCATCAGGATGAAACATTAAAGACAAAATACATTGATATATAGTTTTATATTTAAAAAATGAATTAATGAAAAAATAAAATTTATTAAAAAAATTATATCAAAAATCAGTTGTAATTTTTAGAATAAAGTCAAAATATTAAGAGAAAAAAATGAAGAAGAATGAGCAATATAAATGTTATATATTTTCTTTAAGTAGAAAAAATTAAATACAAAAAAATCAGCATTAATTTGATGATAAAGTCAAAATATGAAGAAAAAGTTGAAGAAAATAACAATAATAAATAATAAAATTATGATCATAATTTTACTATCCTTAAAAAAAAGTCACGTCATATTACAAGAAAAATGAGAATGTATAAAAATGTATCCTGTTTCGGGAATAAAGTCCAAATATGATGGGAAGAAATCCCAAATGTAAAAGCAGCTGTAATTTTAGGAGAATAGAGTGAAAACATGAAGAACAAAACAAAAATTGTAAAGTGGTACATTTACATGAATACACTGGTTATTATTATTATTATTATTAGTAGTAGTAGTAGTAGTAGTGGTAGCAAGCAAATAGCAAGCAAAGCTCACATAGGGGTTGGTTGATATTCTACATTATACGTTGGTAGTGTATGCTCCAGCTATTACCCTGCTGTGTTGTTGTTTTGACTCCATGACTCGCAGTCAGTGGAAAGTGGATGTACCTGTGGTGTTTTTTCCACTTGGTCGCTGGACTACATCTCATCCATTAGCACAAAGACACCTACTATTGTGTCTCTTAGAAGGGGAGGCGCGGGGGCGCCACATGGTGTCTTGTCAGGACGATGGGAGCATGTGGAGCTGTCACTCAGTTCTTCACTCTTTGTCTCCTCAAGTCACGGCGCCTGTCCTACGCTTTCATGTTAAACCCCCCCCCCCCCCCCCACCCCCCCCCCCCCCCACCCCCACCGAAACACATACACTCAGCAAATGAAGGGAGGGGCGCCGACATTGGCAAGACCACAATGGGCATAAAAAGATAAACATACTTCTATTTCGGACAACCTTGTCCACATTAGTCATGGTGTGAAAAGTAATAGAGTAAGAGTAATAGCTGGAGCATACACTACCAACGTATAATGTAGAATATGAACCAACCGCTTTGTGAGCTTTGCTTGCTAACTGCTTCTTTTGGTCATGTTGTCACTTTATTCCCACAAACCTCCATTCTATTCTATTCTATTCTATTCTAGAAACGAGCTGTGGCGAGATGGGCGTGGCGGCACGCCACACTTTCAACTGGGCGCAGTGACAATTTCATGACAAAACAGCTCGCCAAAGGTGCAGGCGAAGCCCACCCTGCGCACTGGGAAATTGGCCGACAGGCACACAGTGGACACACAGCACCAACACCTCACAGGTGCGTCTTTCAGAGTGTCGGGCACATTTCAATGCAAACAGCAACCGCTAATTACACTACATACACTGGTACACTATACACACTACATACACTGGTACACTATCTATACTACATACACTGGTACACTATACACACTACATACACTGGTACACTATATACACTACATACACTGGAACACTATACAGTACATACACTGGTACACTACATACACTACATACACTGGTACACTATATACACTGGTACACTATCTATACTACATACACTGGTACACTATACACACTATATACACTGGTACACTATATACACTGGTACACTGTCTATACTACATACACTGGTACACTATATACACTGGTACACTGTATACTACTTACACTGGTACACTATACACACTACATACACTGGTACACTATATACACTACATACACTGGAACACTATACAGTACATACGTACACTGGTACACTATCTATACTACATACACTGGAACACTATACAGTACATACACTGGTACACTATATACACTACGTACACTGGTACACTATATACACTGGTACACTATATACACTACATACACTGGTACACTATATACACTACATACACTGGTACACTATGCAGTACATACACTGGTACACTATGTACACTACATACACTGGTACATTATACAGTACATACACTGGTACACTATATACACTACATACACTGGTACATTATACAGTACATACACTGGTACATTATATACACTACATACACTATATACACTACATACACTGGTACACTATATACAGTACACTACATACACTGGTACACTATATACACTGGTAGAATATAGAGTAGTAGAGTATGTAGTGTATAGAGTGGTAGATGATAGAGTAGTAGAGTATACAGTATATAGGTAGTAGGCAGTATATAAGTGGTAGATGATAGAGTAGTAGAGTATACAGTATATAGGTAGTAGGCAGTATATAGAGTGGTAGTAGGCAGTGTATAGAGTGGTAGATGATAGAGTAGTAGAGTATACAGTATATAGGTAGTAGGCAGTATATAAGTGGTAGATGATAGAGTAGTAGAGTATACAGTATATAGGTAGTAGGCAGTATATAAGTGGTAGATGATAGAGTAGTAGAGTATACAGTATATAGGTAGTAGGCAGTATATAGAGTGGTAGTAGGCAGTGTATAGAGTGGTAGATGATAGAGTAGTAGAGTATACAGTATATAGGTAGTAGGCAGTATATAAGTGGTAGATGATAGAGTAGTAGAGTATACAGTATATAGGTAGTAGGCAGTATATAGAGTGGTAGATGATAGAGTAGTAGAGTATACAGTATATAGGTAGTAGGCAGTATATAAGTGGTAGATGATAGAGTAGTAGAGTATACAGTATATAGGTAGTAGGCAGTATATAGAGTGGTAGTAGGCAGTGTATAGAGTGGTAGATGATAGAGTAGTAGAGTATACAGTATATAGGTAGTAGGCAGTATATAAGTGGTAGATGATAGAGTAGTAGAGTATACAGTATATAGGTAGTAGGCAGTATATAAGTGGTAGATGATAATGACGTATGATTCTGCAAAGCGTGTACGGACCTGGTGTATTGTTACATATTATTATCTTTTGTAATCTGCATACTTGAGTGTAGTACTGTAGTACAGTGCAGTAATACACACGTAGATGAGAGTTAATAGTAGTAATGTTGTTGTTGGAACGGATTGAGGTTGTTAGGGAAAGGTTGGCGTTGAAGGAGCAACATGGCGGAGTGCAGGCCAAAGGAAGTAGCTGATAGACGTGCAGGAAGTACTTGATAGAAGCGCTACTCACAGTCATGTCGCCGGTAGGAGGTTCGAGTCCCAAGCTGCTGTCCCGGCAGTGATGCAGTCCGCTGTGTCGTCTCTCCGTTTGGGACCGTGCGGCTGATCTCCACCCCACCCCGACCGAACTATACCACGGCCGTGCCCCCCACCCCTCCACTCCCTCTCTTTTCCCACCCTGGGGGCCGAGTCTGTCTGCGGCTCGCTCGCTGTCCCGCTGGCAAACGGGCCCGAGGCGAGCGCGAGGTATTTGGTGCCCCCTCCTCTCTGTCTTCCACTTCCACCCGGCGTTAATGCCCCCCTGTTTCCAATCTGTCATTCGTCCGGGACACCTTAGCCCTTCCCTGTCAACCCCCCCCCCCCACCCTGGGGTGTAGGATTCCTGGTTTAATCAACAGGTATGCCGGAATGAGCGCCACAGGCCAACAAGCTGTACCCTTCATCCCTGGACTCTTACTGGGATTACTGGGATTACTGGGATTACTGGGTACACTTAAGCGTGCCTGGCTTGAATTTACTCTCCTCTTATCTTACTCGTCATTCCATGTCTGTCACCGGAAGGGGGAAGGGGGAAGGGGGGGGGGTAATCAGACCACCTTTTAATGCACTCAAGCAGTCCCAAAAACAGTCCCAGTCCCCAAAGACTACCGAGCTGGGATAGACTCCACTGATGCTATTTTGCTTGTTTTTAGTTTAGTTTAGTTTTCAGTTGCTGCCATGAATTGGACTGGTGAGCATCGCGCTTTTATTGTGGAAACGTTTATCAAAACAAACAAATCTTGGTAGAAATGATCCTGTAGCATCTTGTTATGGGTTAGCAACTTCCGAGCTACTGGATCTGGATTGAAACCAAAATCAACCGGCCGATCCGGCACCGCCAGAACTGATTTCATTTTTTAAATTCATTCATTCATTTTCTACCCTCACGAGGGTTGCGGGGGTGCTGGAGCCTATCCCAGCTGTCTTGGGATGAGAGGCGGGGTACAAACAACCATTCACACTCACATTCATACCTATGGACAATTTGGAGTGGCTAATTAACCTAGCATGTTTTTGGAATGTGGGAGGAAACCGGAGTACCCGGAGATGCACGGGGAGAACATGCAAACGAGGGTGGAATTGAACCCTGGTCTCCTGGCTGTGAGGTCTGAGTGCTAACCACTCGACCGCCGTGCCGCCCTGATTTCATTTTTGAAATTCAAACACAAATATTCAAAAACAATTAAAAAACAAATATTTTTTTTCAAAAATAGAAACATTTTTTTTGTTTCTTTACTTTATTTGCGTTTTATTTAACCTACAAATATGTCAGATGATTCGGCCTGACCGTGTATTTCCACTTTATTCTCGTTTTTCCACACTTCTAAAAGATGACTTTATTCCCGTCGTAGTTGTTTCTTATCATATTAGCACTCGTTAAAAAAAATGTTTTTCTTAATATTTCAATTTGATGGGTATTATTATGGGATGCCAGGGCAGCTGAAATGGAGCCTTGCCTCCAGCACTTGCAGGTCAGACCTCCCATCACCTTCTTAGCTTGGCCGTGCTCGTACAGACGAGCCCACTGTCATCGCTACCGCCGACATTATGTAACACAAACACAGGCTGCTGTCACAACAGCTCGGGTTACTGCCCCCCCACACCCCCCCCCCACACACACACACGCCCCGCTGTCAGGGCGCCCTGGTGGGGAACACGTACAAGGTATCGCTCCATAGGGTTCCTCCGCTCCTTCATCCGGAGTCCAAGCGTCATCACCTGACAGCAGCTTGACGCCGTTCACTCTTATTGCCGGAATGTCGTACACGGCACGCACGCCACAGCTTACGTAACATACGCATGGGGGGGTCGGACCACTGATAAATGATGGATGCCATCCTATCCAATTTTCACCCCGATTTTGGTCTCCGCCAAGTACGATTCATAATTAATAAATGGACTATTGTCATGTGCTGCGCGGCGGTCGAGTGGTAAACGCGTAGACCTCACAGCTTGGAGACCCCAGTTCAATTCCACCCTCGGTCATCTCTGTGTGGAGTTTGCATGTTCTCCCCGTGCATGCGTGGGCTTCCACCCACGTTCCAGAAACATAGCTAGTTAATTGGCCTAACCCTAACCCCAAGACAGCTGGGATAGGCTCCAGCATTCCCCCTCGTGAGGATAAGCGGTAGAAAATGTATGAATGATTATTACTACTACTAGTAGTAGTAGTAGTAGGCTAGTATTAGCCTGTTTATTGGCTTGCTCATTAGCCTGCTTTTTCTCTATTATAAAAAAAATTGTCAGAGATTTTTTTGGCAAAAAAATAAAAATTAAAAAAATTATTTAATTATTAAATATTAATTATTTAGGGGAGCTTTAGAACATTTTAAAATAGGCCTAATGACGCCACTGGCCCTTAGAAGTAAAAAAAAAAAAACATGCTAGGTTAATTAGCGACTCCAAATTGTCCATAGGTATGAATGTGAGTGTGAATGGTTGTTTGTCTACTACTACTCGTAGTAGTAGGCTAGTATTAGCCTGCTTATTGGCTTGCTTATTAGCCTGCTTTTGCTCCATTATATAAAATTTGTCAGAGATTTTTTTTGGTAAAAAGAATAAAAAATTAAATTAAAAAATCAATTAAAAAATATCACTAAAAATATCAAATTATTTAGGGGGGCTTAAGAACATTTTAAAATAGGCCTAATGACGCCACTGGCCCTTAGAAGTAAAAAACAAACAAACATGCTAGGTTAATTAGCCACTCCAAATTGTCCATAGGTATGAATGTGAGTGTGAATGGTTGTTTGTCTATATGTGCCCTGTGATTGGCTGGCCACCAGTGACCCTTGTGAGGATAAGCGGTAGAAAATAAATGAATGATTGAATATTGTCATAATGTACTTTTGAAAAACCGCCAATCAAAGCACAATATTGCTTACCGCTGTGCAAGCTGTACACTGACTACTCCAAAGTACAGCTGTTCATCCATCCATCCATCTTCTTCTGCTTATCAGGGTCAGTCCACGCTTGGCGTGTTTGTTCCAAGAACAACGGCATGAACGGAGGGAGCCTTTTTTTAGTAGTATGAGCTGATCCCAATTGTACCAGTTTTCAAGTTTGGAGAGGGGGGGGGGTGAAATGTTCGCTCTGGCCAGATACTTTGTGGTAGCATGAGTGATTGAGTGACAGCCCTGAGGTTGAGCTGATGTGGGCAGTGACATAACAGCAGCACCTGTCACCATAACCTTGTGTGCCAGTGATGATCGCCTCCATTTTGGGGGTTTCATGTTTCCAAAGCGGTGCCAGTGTGTACTACTGTACTCTACTGTCTTTTTGTCTTCCGTCCCACGGCCCCTGAAGGGATAAGAGAGACATTGATGCGGGATAAAAAAGAACGGAAGATGGGAACATGCATGCATGCATGACAGCTGTTGTGTGTTGTTGTGTCATCTAGGGGGCTTAGGTGGGTATTATTTATGGATATGCAGACAAATGATAAAAGTTAGAGCGAGGATGCCTCTATGTGGACGGATCACGCTACAACGGGGGAACAAAAATACATTTCTGGGGATCACAATAGATGAAAATATGAGCTGGAAAACCTCATATTACAAATATACAACATATATTTTATATATACATATATATATATATATATATATGAAAAAAATATAAAAAATAAATTATAAATAAATGAATTAAACATCTATATATATAGATGTTTGGAAACATGGTAATGGAATGGAAACGTCTATATATACGTATATATGTATGTATACATATATATATATATATATATGTGTGTGTGTGTGTTTCTATTCATTTATTCATTTATAAATGGATAAATGAATGGATATATATATGTATATTTATAAAAAATTATAAAAAAATATGTAAAAAATTATATATATATATATATATTTATATATAAATTTCTAAGAAATATAAATTTCTTCTATAAATGTATAAAAAATTATATAAGAGAGACAGAGCGAGAGAGATATATCCATTCATTTATTTATAATTTATTAATACATATATATGTTTCCATTCATTTATTCATTATAGGATAAATTTACATTTACAGAATAAATGAATGGAATATTTATTTATTGATGAAAAATAAATTATGGAAACATATACGTATGTATATATAGATGTTTCCATTGATTTATTTATAATTTATTAATACATATATATGTTTCCATTCATTTATTCATTATAGGATAAATTTACATTTACACAATAAATGAATGGAATATTTATTTATTGATAAAAAAATAAATTATGGAAACATATATGTATATATAGATGTTTCCATTCATTTATTTATAATTTATTAATACATATATATGTTTCCATTCATTTAGTCATTATAGGATAAATTTACATTTACACAATAAATGAATGGAATATTTATTTATTGATAAAAAATAAATTATGGAAACATATATGTATATATAGATGTTTCCATTCATTTATTTATAATTTATTTATATATATATATATGTGTGTGTTTCCATTCATTTATTCATTTATCATAGTTCTAGCCATAGAGTGAACGTGCTGTGTGGCACCATCAGCAGGAAAACAAAGGTGGGGGGTGCGGTCTTGTCAGTCATCGCGAGCGGAAGCGGAAGCTCGGCCATCTCCTCGTACACCCAGGCTCCACCAGGGTCAGTCCACACTCAATTTTGGATGTTTCTTGTCCTGTCTTGTCAACCACTCGGCTCGTTTTGTCTTGTCATGTGACCATGTGAGACTTTAAAAAAAAAGCCGAATATGCTCCTTCTGAAGCCGGTGCCATTTTGAAGCCCCCGTTGGCGGTCGCAAACCAGCATCGGCTAGCTCCGTGCTAGCTAGCTAGCCCGCTAGCTAATCTCTCCCAAGTGCTACCTTTGACCGCTCACGCTGGTAGGTAACATAACACTCACATACACTCCGCCGTGCTTCGGTGTTGGAATTGAGGTTGTTTGAACTGGAATTTGTGCGTAGCCAACCTTTTTCGGAGGTTGCTTGTACTTTTTATACATGTTTAAAGCGGGAGGGCAAAGTGCTAGCCAACTAGCTCGGGTGAAGAACGGCTAGCAATGAGGGGCTAACATGAAGCTCGCGTGCATTAATGTCTGATTAGTAACTGTCGGTTTATCACTTTCTAAAAAACAAAAAGAAATGTGTACGTATATATAACCAAAATGGATGATGTCCGTGTATTATGACAGGGGTTTGCGGCTGTTGGTATCAGTAGGTGTGTCAAGCAAGGCAGGTTGCAGTGATGTGCTTATCTGGTGTCATGTCACTGGGCGGGGGGGGGGGGGGGCGCTGCTTCATGACACTTTTTCAGCTATCAATCATTCCATATTATATATTACAACACATGCATTACATGTAGCTGCTAATCATGCTAATCCACTTCTTTTATATTGCTTTTTGCAGCTCTGAAAGTGCAGAAAGATGCAAAGTTGGCTGCTCCGAAGTCACGCATAGCCACTTAGCAAGCGCCACTTGTGTGAACTTTGGAACGGAGACTGACGCAATGGTCCATAGTTATGCAAACCCTTGTCCTGTGTGCACATTTGCTTGGAGATATTCTATCTTCCTGAACACGGCGTGCCAGCTAGTAGAGAGCATGTTTTGCTAGCCAGCTGGTAATGTTATGTCTTAAGGCTTGTGGGGGGGGAAGCCCTTGAACCAGTATGAGAAAAATGTAGTAATATTACAAGAAAAGTTTGAATGAGTGGAACTATACAAACTTTATGATGACTTTTTTTTTAAACTTTGTCACATAACTGCATCAATTACAATACATTTATTCACTTCCTATATTGCATATGCACTCTATGCCAGTAGCCACATATACATGGACCCAAATATTCCAATTTCATTCGGGTTATTTGCTCTAACCTTTGTATACACCTCATTCCGAAAGAAAAGTGCCAATCCGAATGAATATATAATCGGATTCCCAGGGGTGGAATATTCCTTTCCCCAATCCGATTGAGGTATCTTGTACCGGAAAGTTGTCAGACTGCGTTGTTCTTCGTGGTCTTTTTCTTCTTCTGTTGTTTATTGGCGGTTGGCAAGCAGCTTTGGTGTGCGTTAGCGCCATCTGTGGAACAGAATCTAAACCCTTCTATACGCCATTAAAAACACTTTACTAGTACACAAACGTGTCTATTCGATAATGTTTCATTGTGGTGCACAACTTATAAATATCACTGCTTACTACGACTACTACTACGATTTTATTTCTATATATTGTATAAGAGAAATGTACATAACTAATGGTAGTACAAATAAAATAACATTATTTCCAGGCTTGTGCAGGCCACATGAAACAATATGGCGGGCCTTTAGTTTGACATGTGGTCTAGCCTCTAGCCTGCTCGTCAGGCTACTCCGTGGCGCCGCTACGCAGCAGCACAATGTTCATTAGAGTGTGAAAAAGGAGGTCTGAATTAGTAAATGAGTTGCTCTGCGGGAATGCGCTGTTGCACTGCTGCACTGTACTTTGTATTGTTGAAAAGAAATTGTCATTCACTAAGATGAACCGCTAAGTAAAAATCTACTCTTTCTGTTTACAACATTTGTTGTTTTCCAGTCATGTGTTCTTTTCCCTTGGTGAATATCTGCTTTGTCCTCATTTTATCACGCCCCCCTTTTGGAATGTTCTGCTCAGGCTTGTGTGTGTGTGTGCCTTGTAGCAGCAAACATCAAGTGACAATGTCATTGATATGTCATGTTTGTCTTATCCTGCTCCATAGTTTTCATCTGCTGGCGTCTGTGGCTGTCGGGATCCGATGTTGCCACGGGAAGAAAAGCGAGCCTGCTCTTTGTGAATGAGTGTTGCACAGGAGACAGACGTCAACGCAGACAAGAGGAGAGACTCTGAAGTCCGCATTATTCTTGTGTAACAGGTGGGCATGGCATTTTAACGTCCGTCCATTTTATTCCACTTATCCCGAGTCCGGAATTCCCGGTCTGTGCCCCCCCTGCTCGAAAGGACGTCTAATTTGCATCATCGGCCATCATGCAAAACTCTGGCCAGACTTAGACTCGTATAAAATGACACCAGAAGCGCTTTTATTTTTGAACGTAGCTCATCTTAGCCGTAAATACACATTATCCACACACACTGAACACAACTCCATGAGCGTCCTTCAAAATAAGAGCGCCGTTTGCCCAATGTCTGCCTAAAGAGTATCATAAAAATATCTTCCATATTTACAATTTGAGACGAGTCTATTTCGAGTCTAGGGTGAGGAGCTCAGTCAGTTGAGGTGGCTTGGGAATCTAGTCCGGATGCCCCCTGGACACCTCCCTGGTGAGGTGTTCCGGGCATGCCCAGCCGGGAAAAGGCCCCGGTGCAGACCTAGGACACGCTGGAGGGATTATGTCTCACAGCTGGCCTGGGAACGCCTTAGTGTCCTCCCGGTGGAGCTGGAGGAGCTGGCCGGGGACCGGGAAGTCTGGGCTTCCCTACTGAGACTGCTGCCCCCGCGACCCGGATAAGCGGAGGAAGATGGATGGACGAGTCTATTTTATTATATGGCTTAAGCTTTGTAGTTTTTTATACAAGACTCTGAATTTTCATTTGATATCGTTTTATATCGTCATATGGTGATACATCCCATAAATATCCTGATATCTGTTAAGGTCCATATTGGCCAACACTACTATATACATATCTGGAATTTTGGTTATTTTATTTCTGCAATGAGCCACATTCCGCAGTTGGCCCCTGTGCCACACTTTGGGCTTGGTTGTGGTAAACTTGCCTGGTTTTGTGCCACCACAGGGAACTTGTGCATGACGAGTTTTGCACTCGGCTGTAATGTCTTTTTTTCCCTTGCTACTTTGTAGACGTGCAGGGGTGGAGTTTGTAAACAGTTGCGTCTATCAGATTGGCGATGCAGTTATTTTGTAGTTTATAGTTTGTTGTTTTTGTGCCGATATTGGTGCCTGATATCAGTATGGGATTCGGACACCGCTCCTACCAAGTCAGGTGTGTCACAAAGAAGAGTACAATGCCATCTGCTGTATGAAGTTGTAATGATAAGCTACACGAACCGTCCCATCATAGTGTGTTTGCGAGCAAGGGCAAAGTTAGCAGCAAATGCATCTGTGGCGGGCTGTTCTCTTTCGGTAGAAACAACTTTTGTGTTTAATTGGCACTTCCGCTGTCTTTTTACCACTGCTCCTCAGATTGCAACAGAGCTTCACGGCTCGACGGTTGCCATGTCGACCTCATCGCTACGGCGACAAGTGAAGAACATCGTCCACAACTATTCGGAAGCTGAAATCAAGGTTGTATTTCATGCCTTTTGTCGCAACTGTATGCCGCGATGTCATATTATATTAAGTGTATGCGCTAGCGCAATTCACCGCTCCGCCAGCTTGTTTGCTGATGCTTTGCATTGGGAGTTAGTTGCCAAACGAACAGCACACGGGCGTGGCTCCGGAGTGGAATCTCATTCAAATATGACCTTTTGTTTAGGTTCGAGAAGCAACGTCCAATGACCCGTGGGGCCCCAGCAGCTCGCTGATGTCAGAGATAGCCGACCTGACCTACAATGTTGTGGCCTTCTCAGAAATCATGAGCATGGTGTGGAAGCGCCTCAACGACCACGGCAAGAACTGGAGGCACGTGTACAAGGTGCACACCGTTTTTACCTCCTCAAATAGTCCACAGTCCCCTTGATGAATCAACACCACACCCCAAATAGAAAAAGAATGGCAGGCCTACCACTAGATGGTTGCTCAATGTCATGATAGACACCATAACCACAGCAGCACGGCATCTGTAAAGCTGATGTTTGTCATTATGTGAGACATGAACACACTAGTGACAGCAAGGATATAAAAAGAGGCAGCTAAGAATGCACATAATGGGACACACCTCTTCCACCTATCAAGCCTCCTGAAAAAAAATCACAGTTTTCATAGTGTACAACATTGTTATTATTGTTATGACCAAGAACTACATTACTGGTGTAGTGACACCTCACTGGCGGCTAGCTACTAGCCAGCTAGCTTCACCACACACTCGCTTTCCTACATATATATGTATTATGACTATTAAGTATCATCGTTGTTGGGGAACAGAACTTTAGGCCAAAGTGAACAGCCTAACCCTAATAGATACCCGTTACTCTCTGCCCTTGAGTAAATGCATGTAGAGCGATGGTGTTCCTAACACATTTTGGCCCTGTGTCCCAGGCCATGACCCTGATGGAGTATCTGATCAAGACCGGTTCAGAACGTGTCGCCCAGCAGTGTCGAGAGAACATTTATGCAGTCCAGACCCTCAAGGACTTCCAGTACATAGACAGAGACGGCAAAGACCAGGTACACACACTGTGCACACACCACTGCCCACAAAGGTGTGGAAGCGAAGTGCAAAGTACTTTTGAGTATTTGTCGTAAACTTCCACCCTGCGGCGTCGAAAGCAAGTGAAGTGGCTTTGCAGAGCCAGCCATAAAATGTGCTTTATGAGGTGCTGATAACGAGACGTTTACAAGCGCTTGCACTCGCGCTCCGCAATGCAGCGTCATAAACGGGCCCCGCTAACTCTTTTTATGAACTATTGAATATTAGTGGCCTAAATGTTTGTATTTGTAAGCATACGCCTGCTTATCATTCCCCAGGGTGTGAATGTGCGAGAGAAAGCCAAACAGCTGGTGACCCTGTTGAAAGACGAAGAGAGACTACGCGAAGAGAGGATCCACGCCCTCAAAACCAAAGAGAAGATGGCACAGACATCCAGTGGTGAGCATCCTTCAAATGCTTTACACCCAGCATGGGGTGTCTATTACGTCCATATATATTTAACATTTTGATACCGTTCCATGCGGTCACAGACGATTCGATTCAACAGTTACATTTGTGGATGTAGTCATGAATCATGATAAACCTAGAAATTTCCTGCAGAAATTTTGATGGGGAAATGAGCAAAAATGCTAACATGCTAACTTTCAGCATGCAAGATTGCGCTCTGCATCTGAAGTGCCAAGCCCGTTTTATAATGTCCCTGCATCATGCCATGTCTCTATTAGCCTTTAGGAATGCGAACATTTGACAAAGTGTGTCCAACAATGGGTGCCCCTCCCTGGTCAGGCGTGGTTGCAGGAAGCAGCCCCACACCGCGGTTTGCCTGATCCACCGCAGCGGTGCATCACAGCGGGGTGGAGGGGGGCCCGTGGGTGGAATAAATTAAAACAGACCGTTTTGGCGGGAAGCACAAATCCAAGGAAATTCAACTGGAATGGATGCACATTCTGGAAGATCAAGAAAGCATTGTGTGTAGCTGCTCTATATGAGTCCACAACGCAATACAAAGGGTTGAAAAATGAGCATAATAGTCCTCTTTAATGTTGCTAGAAATGGAAGCGGAGCCACCAAACCTATTATTATTATTATTATTATTATTATTACAATAAAATGGATCATATCTATGTATTTATCTGTACTGTACAGACAGAAGGGGAAACTGAAACCAGATAAATGCAACAGAATGGAGAGCAATGAAGCATACAAATCCATACATGTTGGCGGGTCTGCACTAATATTGCCTCTCGCGTCCCCCCCGACAGTTCACCGTGCCACCCCCAGGGGGGCCCGCCCCACTTTTTGAGTCGGACTGGTATAAATATAGTAAATACATTTATGTTATGCATCTACATATTCATATAAATCCAGCTTCTTCGGCGCCCTCAGCACCCAACCTGGGGGGGAACCTGTCACTGGCCTCTCACTCCGGAGGGGCCGACCCCGAGCAGGCGTGGCCACAGAGCTCCGGAGAGGAGGACCTGCAGCTCCAGTTGGCTTTGGCCATGAGTAAAGAAGAAGCGGAGCAGGTAAGCCGATAACGGCGTCTGAATGCCTACTGACTGCAAATATGTCAGCACGAGTGTATGCGCATAAACATTTAGCCATGTTAACAGCTAGCTTGGCTCTCATCATGTAACCCCTGACCTCCCCCAGACGAGCGTGGACCCTCTGGAGGACGCAGAGCTGTGCTATGCAATCACACTCAGCAAAGAGATGCTCCAAAAGGTTAGGGGAGGGGCAGAGAGTGTGCCCAAATGGCTAGCTAGCCCGCCATCTTTTCTTTCTGTCCCCTGAAATTGATGCTACTGTCCAATCAGTTGATGAATTTATTATTCGTTTTCCTTAAAAGTAGCCTTGCATCCGTCTATAGTCATAGTGTTGCTCCATTTTCACAACTATACTCTGCTTTCTCTGGTCCAGATCATGTCACGGGTTTGTAAACTTTGGGTTCTTCACCCCTGGTTTGTTTTTGTGGTTGCAGTAGTCCCTCGTTTATGACGGTTCATTGTTTCCATACTTTACCCGAAAAGTGAATTTCCTCAAAGAAAGATCCAACATCAGCAAACAGTCAGCAGAGAGGCGGTTGGCATCTAAAAAGCAATTTAGTTGGGACATGCGTATGCCAAGGTACCATGGTGTAATGCCAAGGTACCATGGTGTAATGCCGAGGTACCATGGTGTAATACCCGCACTGCACCAGTACCGCCTCTCAGTTGACAAGAAAGCCAACCAGGGGAGAAGCAAGCAGTTTTAAAAGCGGCAAAGGCTGCCAGACTGAAAGCACAAGAAATACAACCTGTAGTTGATGATTTGAATCCAAATGATTGAATTTTGGGAGGTGCTGTACAAAGCGCATATGTAATCACTTTACACCGGCCGCTAGTAACGTGGAGGGAGGTTGTTTCTGCACCCTCATCTGTGGACAAGACAGACAGAACAGAGCTGGAGGTGGGCGTCCATCTGTCTCTCCTTCTCTGGAGACTCGGGTGAACGGTGAACATCCAGCAGCAACACAATGTTTTGGCATGACTACTGTTGGATGAGAAACACTGTACAGCGAACACAGTCCACATCTACTCTTCTTTAGCTGAGAGGTGTCACCCCCATGACCTCACTTCCGCAATGAGACTGAACTGCAACAGCCAGTTGGTCATAGCTGGCACCATCAACTATAAATGCCATTTTTGCCGTGTTACCGTTAGCTTTCAAAACAGGAACAATGTAGATGAAAATGACAATATAAAACACATTCAAGTAAAGTTTATGAATCACATCAGGGCCATTTTTAACATTGCGCTTTTATCAGAATATACAATCCGAATACCAGTGTCAGCCTGATCTCCCACCGTGACCTCCCGCAGAGCCGTGCACTGGCATCATGGCTGTCTGTATGTGCACGTGTGATTGACAGGAGGAGCGACTACGCAGAGGCGATGACTTGCGGCTGCAGATGGCCATCGAGGAGAGCAAGAGGGAGAAGGCCAAGCCGGAGGAGGTGTGTCTCTGTCTCGCTGTCACTCACAGCATCCTCCAAGCATATTCTTCACCACCATTGGCACCAACCATCATGGTGTAGTTTGCATCATTGGCCATGATAACATTGTTGTGTTATTAGTATCAACATTGCATCTAATATGAAGAATGATTTCTCATATTAACTAGTGTTCCAAAAGTTACCACTTTATTTGGTTGACACCTAATTTTCCATAAATTACAGCCTATTTTTTTAATATTACCACTTTTTTTATATGTATATTTCCATGTTTTGCTACTAAAATGATGTAATTTTTCCTTATTATACTATGATCTTATCCTTATCCTGTTTTTCTGTTTATTGCTTTTTATTGTACTATATTTTTAGTTATCTTGTCAAATTCTATGCAATTCTATATCTAGAATGGGCTGCGGGCCAGTCAAAACCAACTATGGGCTGCCGAGGGCACCCTGGCCACCCTTTGGACACCCCATGCCGTAGCACGATGGCCGCTCACGACTCCTTGTGGCGTATTGGAGCATAACCTCTAAATGATAAGCGTACGTTGTGTGCTGTGCAGAGCGCTCTCATGGAGCTGAGTGCAGTGGACCCCTGGGGGGCCCCTGCTACTGCCGCCGCCGGCATCCCCTCTGTGGGCTCTGCCGGCCCCTCCCCGCCGCCGAGCCTCGCCATCGCAGCGTCAGGCCCGTGGAGCACAACTGCCACGGATCCATGGGGAGTCGCCTCACCGACCTCCCCTACCAGCTCCGACCCCTGGGGCGGAGGGCAGCCGCCGCCCGCTGTAGCCCCGCCTCCTGACCCCTGGGGGGAGACGGCCAACAGAGTTAACAACGTGGACCCCTGGGGAACCTCAGGTAGGCTTGATTTTAGCACAGCAGCCTCGTCGCCATGCGTTCACATTGACTGGCATGCTTTCTGCTCGCTTAGCAGCAAAGCATGCACTCAGTTCATTCTCCTTCTGTGTCTGAAGCAGGATGCAAGTCCTCTTCTTTGTACTCAGGACTGGCTGGCTGTTTGACAAGCAGTGTGCTCTACTTTTAAAAAGAAATGTCATCATAAATACAAATGCAAGCCTCTGTTTAGAAAGCAGCCCAGTCTCCTGTTCCCTCCTTAATGGGGATTTGTACCTGTAAGGTGTTTTGTTAACCCTCCCCCCCTTCCCTCCCACCCCTGCATTCCCCCCACCCCACCTGTAGCTGTGACACCCCCCAGTGTCGACCCCTGGGGCCCCACGGTGCCACACAGCACCTCCTCCTCAGGGGTGCCAGTAGACCCCTGGGCAAAGGATGGTGCTGTCCCTGCCTCTGACCCACTCACCTCTGACCTCTGGAGTGGCACCAGCAAACACACAAACGGCACAGGTACACTCACACTGATGACTTACACGCACACAGACTAGCCAAGCTATGATTGCTTGAAAAGAACTTTATTTGGCACTCGTGGACCTGCAGGAGGTTCCAACGTAGAGCTTGAAAATTCAAAAAGAAGAACTGGGAGTGAGATTTAATTCAAAAGCAGCATTCAAGTGAAATGTGGACTGAATGGGATTAGGCTCAGGTATTCACACTCATGATCTCTTCATGGCTAACACTAAAAATCGTTCTCCCGTTGAACATCTTTCAAACAGCAGTACTATTTGACACAAACCCAAATGTTATGTCTGTTTTAGAGGCATTTAAGTTTAATTACTAACGCACGGGAAGTTCATTGCGTCATCATGTTGTTTTTACTTTAAAATAACACAATAAATTCCTGCTACATTTAGAGAGAGAAAGAGTTTGTACATTTGTATATAAACTGTTAGAAAACTCACCAGGAGCTTGTCAACGGAAATCACGGGAAGTCATTCCCCAATATAAGCGTCTGACCCGATACAAGGCTTATATCATCACACAGCATAATTTAACACTCAAAAGGCAGCTTGTGAGCTCAGCGTGGCAGCCGTTGGCCAGTCAACTGCTATGCTGGGGCAAAATGCATTATTTGCTATGTCTGAGTGTTAAGTTGCTGAGTGATGATGTTAGCATTCTATCCGATATGATGCCGTTATTTTTTATTTCATCGTGAGCTCCCTTTTGTAGCTCTTGACTGACTCGCGCCAAAGAAAGAGCCGCCCTTTCCTCACTGACTGGTATTTCAACCATTATTGATAGTTCTGAAGTGTCTCAAAATTAGAATGTGGTCATAAATTAGCCGCACAGCCGTGTAAGCCGCGGGGGTTCAAAGATGGAGAGGAAAAAAAAGCAGTGCCTCATAGAGCGGGAATTGTAGTACTTTGCCAAAAGAAAGTAAAGGAAGGCTGTTAAGACTCAACATCTACGCAGGATAAAATACAAGGTAGTAAGAGTAAGGTGTGAGACAGGAGAACACCGACCTTAGCAACGCCAGCATAGCTATGAGATGCCAAAATGCAAACATTGGCAGAGCTTTATTTTAGGATGTGTAGCAAAGCCTGCTTTTTCCCAAAGCAATCTTCCGATTGGCCTATGGAGGATGCGGGGCAGAGGACACGATGAGCACTTGAAAAGCGGAGCAAGGAAGTGGGTGGGTGACGGACACGCAGGAAACGGCGTGGAACAAGCAGGAAAACGTCAGATGATGCAAGACTATTCCTCCTTGCCTTCGTAGGAGATGCGGAGCGGCGAGAGTCGTCAGCGACTGGCTGCAACAGCACCAGCTCCCCTGTGCCCTTTGACCTCTCCTCCCTGGGTTCCTCCCTACCAGTTCGCAAGACACCAGAGTCCTTCCTCGGACCCAACGCGGCTCTGGTGGATCTGGACTCGCTGGTGTCGTCCAAGCCGAAACCCAAACAGCCGCCGCCTCCTTCCATCTCGTCATCGGCAGCGCACAACCCCTTCCTACAGAGCACAGGTCTCTGCCACCTTTGGTACCATGAAGGTGTTGTTGTGGTCCAGGTTCTCACTCTTTACCTGCTCTTCCCCAGGTTCGTCCCCTGCCCCCGGCATGGCTGTGACCCCAGGCAGTACCATCTCCAGCCGTGGCGTTTCCCCAACGCCGGCCTCCTCCAACCCTTTCAGCGTGGCGCCCGCCATGGCCTCCATTTCACCTCAGCCCTCGTCGCTCGGCCTGAGCGGCCTTCGCACCAGCCCCGTGCCCCCCAATCCCATGCTGGGCATGGTGCCGCCCGGCATGGGCCTCGGCCCCATGGGCACGCCGGGTTTGGGACTGGGCATGATGCAGGCCAGCCCCATGGGGATGGGCTACAGCGGGCTCTCCCCCATGGCGCCGCCCGGATCAACTATGCTGGGGCCCGCAGGGGCGGCGCCCCCTCAGCTGATTCTGGGCACAGGAGGGATGATGGGCGCGGGAGGACCCGTGGGAGGTGCGGGAACGACGACGGCGGGAGCGAGCACCAATCCTTTTCTTCTTTGAGGGCGTGTCACCACTCACCTGTCATACGTACCTGCTGCTCCCTTTTAAACACACAGCTTTACTTCACCTTGTCCAAACGCATTTCAACCCCCCCCCCCACAAAGAAGACATTATTTATTTTCTTCATGTCTCCCTTTGATCCTGGCAGGAGGCCACACCTCCTCCTCCAATGAAGACAAACACTGAAGAGTGCATGAAGAATTATGATTTTTTTTTTTTTATTTTTATTTAAACACCCGACGATGGACTGCAAATGAATCTATTTCACTTAATTTAAAGATCATTTATTCCTGCTGGAGACTGAAACGTGACCATGCCATGCCTGGGAGACAACACGTTGGGAGAAATATTTCAAAAAGGCCTTCTTGTGTCTCCACACGTCGTCTTTTCTTCTTGTGTTTCATCGGTTGATGTTTTGGTCCTGTGTTGTTATTCATCGTCGGCGATGTGTGAAAGGGGGCTATGATTGCCATGCCAAGGGTCGGCGTCCACGTCATTTCACGTCCTGCAGAGCCGCACTGTCCTCGCCTTTCATCTGCGTTGCAGGGAGCCCATGCTCGTCTCTTTCATTGACACGTTTCTTTTCTATCGAGACAAATGATCTATATCTATACCGGGTCAGGTTTCGTGTGGTGTTGCCTGTGAACATTCACATTTGAAAATGGAGGAAAAAAAATCATTTCAAGAAAAACTGGGCAGACAGGATTGGGATCACAGCCGCTTTCATGCTTGTGCTGTACTTTTATTGTCTTGATCCCATTGCAATTTCTACTGCTGCACAGTACAATAATGTGACCAGAATAAATGTATATTTTATTTTCCTTGACCTCGTTGCTCTTCCAATGTCATACCAGCAAACACAGACAACTCTGATGTGGAGCAGGGGGCAGGCGCGGGGGTCCGTCCAGACGCCGGGGAAAATGAAAGATTTCATCTCCGCTGTGTCGTGGAGGTGAAAGGACCAATGTTGGCTGGTTTTTACACCTTTCTTAAACGTCCTTCCTGTATGACCTTGTTATTCATATAATATTACATCTTACCTCCGGCCTAATTTTTTTGTTTTTCATATGACAAATAGCTTTTATCTTGAATAGTTCAACAGGATACTGCCGAAATGACTTTTTCCACGTAACATTACAAGCTTCTTGTAAAATGACCTTTTAAAAAATAGTTAATATTTTGATAAATTGCTTTTTTTTTAATTTTGCAAGTATTTCTACTGAATTTTTGTCAATTTTCAGTTTTATTCTCAGAATATTTTAACGTCATTTTTAACTTGTGAAACCAACTTAGTTCTTTTTGTTATATGGCCTTTTTTTCTTCAATATTTCACATTTTTGGTACTAAAATGATGTCATATATATGACATCGTTACAACCTGTTTTTCGATTCGCTTCCAAGTTCTTATCTCAATATTTTAAATTTCCTGTACAATTAATGCAGGTCTTTTCATTTTTGCTGTTTTGTTCTTGTATTGTGTTTAGAGTACGGTGCCGGCCACCGATGGCCCCCGGGCAGCACTTTGGACACCCCTGATGGTGGTACAATGGCTTCCCCGATCAGGCCAGCAGAGAATCCCAGTCAAAGTCGTCCTGGATCTCCTCACTGTTGCTGTGGAGGCTCTTGAAAGGAGGACGCTGTCGTGCTGTGGCTGCGGGAGGCTGTGACCCACCTGGGAGGCACGCAACACAACCTCTATTCAGTAAAGGTGTGGAAAATAATCCATATTAATCGATACATGGATGCGCATGCACGCGATGCGATGCGAGTGCATTGGCTCATTCGCCGGGTATGGATGCAATTGGGTGGAATCGAGATTTATCGCGATGCGTTTGCTGGTATCGGTAAAAATCAGATGCAAGCGCCGTTTTATTCATGTTAAACCTCACCCCATATGCTGTTCCCCAGGCGCCATGAATGCACCATCATTGTTTGGCGTTTTGTATTGAGTGGCAGTAGCCAACCACAACCAGCAGATGGTGCTGTGTTGCAGCTGACTGACCAGTGAATTGACTCATTTTATAAATGGATTATTTTTGTGGTGAGCATAGAACTACACTTGAAAAAAAAAACATTAAAACCCTGTAGACATGAATTAACATCCCAATAATTAAAAACTCATATTACCATATGTAGTAGATATAAGAGAAAAGACAAAGAAAACCTATTATCACCTTCCAAATATGCTTTTTAACATTATTGGAGCTCTCCAGACATAAAATAACACCCCTATAGTCACCTGTTGACTCCTATTACTCAGTGTAATACACATAATGAGAAACTATGACATCACCTAAATACATTTTAAACACTTCTACAATAGTACTATACTATAATAGCAAGGCATGCTGGGTAACTAAAGCATAATGTTAGTTTTTCCTACCAGCTGAGTTTGCAGGCTGCGTCTGCAGGGGCCGATGAGGATTGTGCCCATGCGCGTGCAGGGGCCTGCGGGGTAAAGGCGCCCAGCCGGCGGGGGCGTAGTGGAGGGGCGCGGGCTGGGCGAGAGACGATGGCGGATTGGAGATGTGATGTGCGGCGAGGGCCAGTGGGGAGTGACTTCCTGGTGTGATCATGCCTTTCTGAGCGAAGAAGCGGTTGAGGGAGTCGCAGAGGGATGTGAAGAGGGCGGGGTCCAGCGCCCAGTCGCACAGCTCCGCTTGGCGCATGCTCTCAAGCAGGTCTGGAGGCACAAAGTATGTCAGGAGACCGTGGTAGTACACACAGTACAGTACCATAGGAGTACATGGGGGTGGCTTGTTTGCCTCTGGTTTAAATAAATCACTTAATTGAATGAAATATAAATTGAAAAAGAAACACCAAACAAATAGAAAAACTTTAAAAATTAAAAAATTTAATTAAAAATATTCTAAAATAAAACTAAAGTAAAAATAATTAATGGGGACACACACTTTCCCCAATTTTCTGACCTATAAACGTAGTTAAAATGTAGTATTTTCATGTTAAACCATGCCAAAGTTTCAGATAATTATACTTAAAAATATAGTTTTCCAAATTGGGTGGGTGGGCCGAGTGGGGTCTGACCCGGGTGGCTGCTGAGGTCAATGTTGGCCCAGTCCAGGTTGCTGGCGATGCGGAAGCTCTCCTTCAGGGAGTCGGTGTTGGCCAACCAGTCAGCTGGCACCGCTGCCGGGGAACACGAGAAGGGAACACCGGCGTCAGAACATGTGGATGCAGGTCTGATGGTACGACGTCCCACCACACGGGGTCCTCCAAATCACGCCCAGAAGTATCCCAGTAGAACGACGGGTGCTCTAACACCCCAAGAAGGCTGGGTACTTTTGACTGCCGTTTGGTGCGTACACACAAAAACGACAGTCGGGACCCCTTTCCCCAACCCGAAGGGTGTCAGGGGGGCTATTACTAAGCCCACACCAGCTTGGCGCCTCTACCCTGCAGAAACTCCAGAGTCGAACAATCATTCTTTATAATGGTATAAAAATAGGTGAAGCGTTTTTGTATCCATGTTAAAACATATTTCTCCTCGTCATCCTCCGTGATTCATTTACAGCCGCCTAACTTCCGCCTTCATTCAGCACGCACAATTGCTAGCAGCTAGCCAACATCGTACATCGTACACGATGGGCGGATTCTCCCTTAGCCAATCAGGACTGTTGGGGCTCTGTATTTAGCCGGCAACAGACGAACTGAACACGTCTTCAACTCTCACACCGCATCGTCCTGTACTATGTGTGGAGCCTTAGCCGATGCATGAACTACTACTAGTACTACTACTAGTACTACAAGAGTGGCATACGCTTGAGGACTTACTGTACTGTGTAAGGCGCGGTGTGTCGCTAGGGGGCGCAGCTGATGCTCCCGTGGACTGGTGAGGAGACATGGGCTGGAGGACCGGGGTGTGAAGTGGAGTGTTGTCATTGGTGGACAGCGTCTGGGAAGCGACATCCACTGCGGAAGAAGACGTGAAGAAGTCACCGTCCCAGGTTGGAGGAACGCAAGTAGTTTGGAAGCGTACTCGCTACCTGGACCTTGTGGGCCCGCGCGCCCCCTCATGCTCATGAAAAGAGACTTAAAGGACGCGTAAAGGTCGGGCATCTCATCGAAGGTGAATCTGAGCGGGGGGTCGGCCGAGGAGTCCGGTGGAGGAGCGATGGGGGCCAGGGCCGCAGACGACAAGGCGAGAGCCGGGGGGTCGGAGTTGGAAACGCAAGAGGGAGCAGGAGGACATGCTGGTCCTAAGCGGGCAGGGAATGTCAGACAAACACTGGCAGGAGTAAGGGGGGGAGCAGGGAGAGCGGCGGGGGCGTCGATGGGGGCGGCGGGTGGACGAGGGGCAGGAGACGGCGTGTAGGGTCGCTGCAAAAACACCACAATATTTCAAATCCATCTATGAAAACAACTCAAGTTAGATTCCAAAGCTACCTTGCATGGGGGAGACTCTTCATTTGGTACACTGCCTTCTTTGTGGGAGGGGGGGCAAGGAGAAGCTCTTCCTGTTGGGACTTGTGCAACCTGGAGTTTAAAAAATACAAACACTAATGTAAAAGAATTTAATGAACTACTTAAAACTACAAATAAAACAAAATGACGTTTTAAAAGTTAAAAAAACCCAACTCGAAATAAAATTAAATAAAAGTAAAAAAACAACACTACATAAAAATGTAATGACACTTAAAAACAATTAAGTAAAAAATCAACTCAAAATAAAATTAAAGAAAAGTCAGAAAAAAATTAACACTACAAAAAATTCAATGACAAATAGATAAACAAAATTTAAAATAACAAAATAAAATTATAGAAGTTAAAAAAAACTAAAAAAAATAAAGCCACTACATAGACATACACTACACACTACATAGAAAATATTAATTTTAAAAATAAAAATGGAAACAAACAAAAAGATGTCGAACACAACAAACTAAAATAAAAAACATTAAACCAAATAAAATTAAATAAAAGTAAAAGAAACAAACACTACATAAACATGTAATGACAGACTTTTTTAATTTAACTCAAAATAAAATTTAAAAAGTCAGAAAAAATTTAACACCAAAAAAATTAAATGACAAATAAATAAACAAAAATTAAAATAACAAAATGAAATTATAGAAGTTAAAAAAACTAAACTAAAAAACTTAAAACAAATAAACTACATAGACTTATAAATACACTACACACTACATAGAAAATATTAATTTTAAAAATAAAAATGGAAAACAACTAAAAGAACAAACTACAACAAACTAAAATAAAAGTCAAAAACAAAAAATAATTGTAATAATAAAATGTGGAAAACACTGAATAAAAACTCAGAACAATAAATCAACATTAAAAAAAACAAGAAAATGGATGCAGACACGAGAAGAAAAGTAAATGAATGAAATGAAGGGGGGAAAAAAGGTAAAAGTGTGACTTGGTGACTAAGGTGGCTTTCATAAACATTCCCAAGCAGTACTGAGCAGGAAGAACACACACCCACCCTCTCTCTCTCCTTTTCCTCCACGGGATGAGGACGCTTGGGCGCCCTGGCTTGGTTGACCCCACCCGGTCCATCCATCGTCCAGTAGGAGCCCTGGAAAAGCATCACATGTCTCCAAGGGCGTCTTCCTGAGGATATATCCAGCATACGCTATCCTAGATCCCTGGCAAACTGGGAGCATACTCACCTTCCCGGGGTGGCTGTGCGGACGAGGAACTTTCCTGAAGCATTTATTCAGGGACAGATTATGCCGAATGGAGTTCTGGGAAGAAAATATTAGGTCACAAAATGATCACACGATGAAAACCGCAGGCTTCTCTACACATCTTAAATCAAATGACATTCCGAATGACACAAACATGAATGAAAAAGTTGATTTGGTAGTAAAGAGTCGCTAAGGAAAAGGAAAGTGGAAGTGAAGATCAGACGGTTGAATGCCAGAGGGGGTCATGGAGTCGGTGCGCTGTTACACGTACCTTCCATCCTCGTCCCGTGCGGTTGTAGTAGGGGAATGTGTCGCTGATCCAGGTGTAGATGTCGTTCAGGCTCAGCTTCCTTTCCGGTGCGGCGCTGATCGCCATGGCGATAAGGGTGGCGTAGCTGTGGGGGGGTTTGCCTTTAGTGCTGGCAAGGGAGGGGGGGTCTGGGAGTGAAGCCGAGACATCCGTGCCTCTGTCCCTCCTCTTCTCTCCCCCTCGCTCTCGACCCGAGCGCAGGCTGCTGACTCCCAGTTGGGGCAGCCAGTCGATGCTGGTGAGACTGGAGTCCAGGTTGGAGGCCATGTTGGGAGTCTGGGGAGGAAGCGCGGGTGAGTGACGGCGAGGAGGGCTGGAACGCAACACTCCTGTTACGCACACAGCATTGCGCTTGTGCACGGTCAGCGGAGGGCTGAAGGCCTTGGAAGGTTTGCCACTGACTTCCTCAGCGCAACGTGAAAAGCCCCCGCAACACCCGACAGCCCTGACTCACCTCCTCACCTTCACATCTCCCTCCTCGGCATTCCCATCCCCTCGGAGACCTCGGCACTATCAAGTTTTGTGGAAGTTTTGCCGTAAGCTCTCTCTCTCTCTCGGCAGAGCTTCCTTTTTCTTCCCCTCCCTTTCTGCCTGTGCAGGAATGACGTCGTAAGCTCCGCCTTCCTGGATGACATCATCTCTTCCAGCACCGCCTCCTGTTTCAGCAACACACACACACACACACACACGTATGTGCGAGAGTACAGCTTTATTGATTGATGGCTTTGTCTACAGGAATGTGATGGCCTCAGAGCGCGCTGAAGAAGGCGAGGAGGCCGGTGTCAGGGGACGGGTGCATCATCAGCTTCTGAATCTGGTCAGGCAGATGTCAAGTTAGTAAAAACGTCAAACAACAACAACCTTGGGCCATAACATTAGGTACCCCAGGTGAGACATGGGACATTATCCCGCTCTTTGCAAGTCTTCCTTTTTATTTGCTTTGCTTCTATGTGCCTGAAAACTACACTACATTTCATACGCAGGCTGGATTTACTTCACAACTCTATCACATAATAATAAAAGATAAATATACATTGATAAATATACAGTGATTTAGTTAAAAAAAAAAAAAAAGGTAGAATTTCAACTGAATGACAAAATTAAACATTCACCCTGGACTGGTGGCCAGCCAATCACAGGGCACATATAGACAAACAACCATTCACACTCACATTCAAACCTATGGACAATTTGGAGTGGCTAATTAACCTAGCATGTTTTTTTTTTTTTTTTTTTTACTTCTAAGAGCCAGTGGCGTCATTAGGCCTATTTTAAAATGTTCTTAAGCCCCCCTAAATAATTTGATATTTTTAATTGATTTTTTAAAATAGATTTTTTATTTTATTTTTAATTTTTTTACAATTTTTTACAAATTGTATATAATAGGGTAAAAGCAGGCTAATAAGCAAGCCAATAAGCAGGTTAATACTACTAGTAGTACTAGTAGCAGTAATAATCATTAATTCATTTTCTAACGCTTATCCTCACGAGGGTCGCAGGGGGTGCTGGAGCCTATCCCAGCTGTCTTGGGGCGAGGTGGTCAGCCAATCACAGGGCACATATAGACAAACAACCATTCACACTCACATTCATACCTATGGACAATTTGGAGTGGCTAATTAACCTAGCATGTTTTTGGAAGTACCCGGAGAAAACCCACGCATGCACGGGGAGAACACGCTACCTCCACACAGAGATGGCCGAGGGTGGAATCGAACCCGGGTCTCCTAGCTGTGAGTTCTGCGCGCTAACCACACGACCGCGAATACAATAATACAAAAACATCTATGGTGTGACATATATTCATTTCATATGGTTTCCGTTTTTGGACTCCCATGGTGTACCTAATGTTGTGGCCGTACGAGCGTTTCTAAGCAAACCTCCTTAAAGTTTGGGTGTTTGGCATCTTGGACCAGCTGCAGCAGGACGGCCTCGGCGGTGGTGAGGAAGGCGCCGCTCTGCTTCAGGCGGGACAGAGCGAACAAGCGGTCCGTTTGGCTGCAATGGTGTGTGTGTGTGTGTGTGTGTGTGTGTGTGTGTGTGTGTGTGTGTGTGTTGATACAGTTATTACTTGAAATAGAAAACATGGAGACGTGCGTGCGTCTACCTCCGTGATGACACGGCGTCAGCCACAATGTGCACTTCCATTCCCTTTTCCAGCAGGTCAAAGGTTGTACACTGCCGACACGGAGCAAAGGCCAATCAGGAGGAAGAGTTAATCGTTTACATTCCATGGTTCCGCATTACCGCAATACAAGCGTGCGCCTCAATCCCACATAGAATGGCTTGTTTGGGGTTCCCCAAGGCCTGCAGCTCCTTCTCCACGTCCTCCGTCATCATGGTGAACGATGTTTTAGCATGCGGGGTCAAATCTCCAGCTCCCAGCTCCGGCACCGTGGGTCCCAGACCTTTAGGGTACTGCTCAGTTAAAATGGCAGGGATGCCGAGGACCCGGCTGGCCTGTCACAGGTGACAGAAAGTGCTTGTTTTTTTTTTTTTCATGAAAGGACCCAGGATTGATTTGTGTGCATGTTTGTCACCTGCAGCAATCTGGCGGCATTGCTGACAATGTTGGTGAACTGGAAGATATTGGGTCGGAATTTCTCTTGCATGTCACACAGGAAGAGCACTGCATCCTTGGTGGAGAGTCTTCCGATGCCTGCCACTGGTAAAACAGGAAATACCTGCATGTTAGTACCATTCATTGCACGCTTTAGGGTCAAAAGTCAACCAGGTCAGCTGACACAAGTTGACCAAAAGCTATATGCAACTAGTCCTTTCAATGGACCTTTTCCACAATGCACATGGTAGTCTATATAAAAAAAAAGATGTAAGCAGACGTAATCTAGCATTGCAAGCGCAGGTGACTTACTGTTGCTGCGTTGGTTGTCACTGGGTCAAGAGTTAAAGCACCGCTGCTTCAAGTTCAAGCTCCACTCTTAAACTGTTCCCATGTGACACCGCCTGTGTTAAAGGGGACGACTCCAACCAAACAACCACAAAGTAATAGACACAAACAATTAGATAAACATTAGTTGCATAAATAACACAAAGTGACTCAACAAACCTAGCATAAAGCTAACAGGAGCAAGTTAATGCAGTCTTTTATAAACCACGCCTCAGAAAGGCTAAATCTCCAATGGGATCAGGCATTCATGTGATTGACGTTTATCTAACCCAATTGGACGCAATAACACCAACCCCGGCTGAGGTGGGCGGTAACCAAAAAAATGCAGTCATCGCCTAAAATGTCTGACAGTGCAGAGTCCCCAACCGAGGCGCAGAAGGAAGAGTTACACTCGCCGGCCGAAGACACGGCGACAAGTGAAGAGAAGAAAAAGAGTGAGAATACAGTCATTAACACAGCGGTTTTGCTAGTTTTTAGCTGTAAAGCGACTTCTACGGCTACAAAGCTGCAGCAAACAACTCATTCCGAGTGTCTGACGCAAAGACCAATAGCATTGCTGCTTGTTTGATGTGTGGCCAATGAGCGCCTACGTTGTTGAGATGTTATCCTACAAGGAAGTAGCTAACGCTAAATGTTTTTTTTCCCCGGTAAATATTGACCACCTTCTTTTAAACATTACCTTCACATGCAGGGTGTGGGTTTATAGTATTATTATGCAGATTAGATTATAAAAAGTGGATGTTATGAGCTTCACAACGTAATTTAATATCAACAAACACACAGTCTAGAAAATAGTGACCGGTTGTACTTTTTGTGGCTATTTCTTTGACATTTTTCCTTGAATCTGCAGTTGATGTGCTATTAAAAGCAGTTGGGGACACCCCCATCATGAAAACGAAGAAATGGGCAGTGGACCGGGGCAGGACGGTTCAATCGCTTGCACAGTTCATCTCCCGCTTCCTCAAGCTTGATGCTAATGAGCAACTGGTAAGTTTGGTAGCCTCCACACTCCTAGTAGTATCACGTGACAGTAAGTCCTCTCAATATAGTAATAATAATAATGTAATACAGTAGATCCGCTCTTTCTGCGGGGGGTCACCTTTCCGGACTCGCTCCGCCCTCCAGCTTGGTGTTCTCCTCAAATTTTGCATCAACATTTGCAATAAAAGTGACTTATTAGATTTAGATTCAGCTCCAGAGTGATACAATCCAGTTTTTATCTGTACATATACCTCTCACACGTATTAAACTCATTTTAAGTATAACACATATAGCGATTTGACACTTTGACGGTATTGTAACTGCAGTTCTGAAATGTTTTATTTTGAAATACCTCTAATAAAAAGAGAAAAAGTCATGAAGTAAATACATAGTCACAAACACTTGTTTTAGTTATTAATGTCAGGTATTTATCACTTATTCTTGATGTTTTATGCTGGGAAAAATGGGTTATTTTTGGAGAAAGAATCCAAACAGAGCAAATATTGTGGGGCCATCAAAGTTGAGGATCCACTGTATTGACGTGATGTTTTGTTCTCGGTGTAGTTCATCTACGTCAACCAGTCTTTCGCTCCATCGCCAGACCAAGAAGTTGGGATCCTTTTTGACGTGAGTACCTTCTGAATGTAAACACTGCTGATAGAAACCATAGAGCTGAGGAATTCATGATTTAAAAACCAGGAAATGAAGATTCTTTGTCCGATTAACAGAGTTGCTTTCCTTTGGTCTTTTGATCATTTGTTTTTGTTTATGTTTTTTGTTTTTATTGTTGTTATGTTTATGTTGGTATAATGGACATTTGAAGCGTCACAAAAGCAAACAATATGAGTGAATCCCAGCTGTCTTGGGGCGAGAGGCACGAGGTACACCCTGGACTGGTGGCCAGCCAATCCCAGGGCACATATAGACAAACAACCATTCACACTCACATTCATACCTATGAACAATTTGGAGTGGCTAATTAACCTAGCATGTTTTTGGAATGTGGGAGGAAACCGCTCGATCACCGTGCAGCCACCAATATATCTTATTTTCTAATGTACATCTTACATTTTGTGACTATAGGGGTGTTATTTTGTGTCTTGAGGGCTCTAATAATGTTTTAAAAATTATTTTGAGTGTCATAAACAGCATTTCTATGACTTATGTCTTATTTTCTCTTATTATGTCGACTCTATTGGTTAATAGGAATGGAAAGGTGTTGATAGGGGTGTTATTTCATGTCTACAGGGCTCTAATGATGTTAAAATGCGTATTTAGGAGGTCATAAACAGGTTTTCTATGACTTATATGTTTTATTTTCTTTAATCATGTCTACTATATTGGGGAATAGAAATGTAAAGGTGATTATAGGGGTGTTATTTCATGTCTAGAGGGCTCTAATAATGTTTAAAGGTGTATTTAGAAGGTTGTAAACAGGTTTTCTATGACCTATATGTCTTATCTTCTCTTATGTCTACTATATTGGAGAATGGGAGTGTAAATATGATTGTAGGGGTGTTATTTCATGTCTAGAGGTCTCTAATCATGTTAAAAAGCATGCGTATAAGCTGGTTTCCTTTGCTGATATAATGATATTATATGCTGTATAAATAAGGAATCCCACGTTGCAGGGTGGGGGTCTGGAAGCAAGGAGGGCTTGTGAAGGGACACGTAGTACGAGTGTAGTCCAGCAGAGGGCGCTAGAAGAGTGACCGTGCCAAAAGTCATTGGCTGCTGATTAAAGTCCACTTTCGACCTCAAAATCCAGAATGAAGTGAACATCTCACTGCTGCCACTTCTTGACTGCTCCATATCTAATCTCTTCCCGATGTTCCTCCCTCTCTTTCAGTGTTTTGGCAGCGATGGCAAGCTGGTTCTACATTATTGCAAGTCCCAAGCATGGGGTTAACGCACGTCTGGCCGGTGCTGCTTTTATGTAAATACTGTAAATAAATTTGTCACACATGATGTCTGTTTTTCTGCCTTTACTTTTTACGGCCACCTGTCTGACGCAACGTGGCCATGCTAGATGAGCAAAGCAACCCTGCAGTGAAAGGTTAGCCGCGGGTGCAGAGAGGGAAGTCCAGCAACAGATGGATTTAAGAGGGATTACATCAATCAGGGTGGCTTTGGGACATCAATTCCTGAGAAAGACAGTCGAGCGGCGTGGAGACAAGACAGGAAGTCTCCATCCTTATCGTCGTGGTTGCGGTGCGGCGCGCGGCTGGAGACATGAGAGTCGCCTGAGATGAAGAGGTGAGGTGGCGAATCGGGGAGGGGGGCGAGATGGAGCGCTTGAAATGTTCTTTTTGACTCCCAAGATGAGCGAGACGTGGAAAGCGTAGTTACCTCCTGCAAGGCACAGGAATCCATCATCTGTGAGTACAATTTTTCCTTCCAGCGTTTCAGTGTACTACCTTAGGAATGTCATGTTTTTCCTGCAAAGACCATTTCACTGACCTAATAATACTTTTTTGTTTTTTTAAAATTGTTTTTTATTTTTTTCCAAATAATAATACTTAATGTACACAAAGTATCTTAGGAATGTGATGTTTTTCCTGAAAAGACTTTAAATGTTCTTTTTGACTCCCAAGATGAGCGAGACGTGGAAAGCGTAGTTACCTCCTGCAAGGCACAGGAATCCATCCTCTGTGAGTACAATTTTTCCTTTCAGCATTTCAGTGTACTACCTTAGGAATGTCATGTTTTCCTGCAAAGACCATTTCACTGACCTAATCATACTTTTTTGTTTTTTTAAAATTGTTTTTTATTTTTTTCCAAATAATAATACTTAATGTACACAAAGTATCTTAGGAATGTGATGTTTTTCCTGAAAGGACTTTAAATGTTCTTTTTGACTCCCAAGATGAGCGAGACGTGGAAAGCGTAGTTACCTCCTGCAAGGCACAGGAATCCATCCTCTGTGAGTACAATTTTTCCTTCCAGCGTTTCAGTGTACTACCTTAGGAATGTCATGTTTTTCCTGCAAAGACCATTTCACTCACCTAATAATACTTTTTTTATTGTTTTTTTTTCCAAATAATAATACTTAACGTACACAAAGTACTATAGGAATGTGATGTTTTTCCTGAAAAGACTTTAAATGTTCTTTTTGACTCCCAGGATGAGCGAGACGTGGAAAGCGTAGTTATCTCCTGCAAGGCACAGGAATCCATCATCTGTGAGTACAATTTTTCCTTCCAGCGTTTCAGTGTACTACTTTTAGGAATGTCATGTTTTTCCTGCAAAGACAATTTCACTAACCTAATAATAATACTTAGTTTTTTTCGTTTTGTTTTTTTTATTGTTTTTTTATTTTTTTTTTTTCCTAATAATAATACTTAACATACACAAAGTACCACCCTCAAACTTTTCCTGTACAGGAGTATGGGTTGTATGTATTTCTGTTTATTGCATTGTATATGTAAAAGTGAATAACAAGTTTATTTGATGTACTGTATTGTACTTGTATGACTGGGGTAAAACCAATAATAGAAAGTATGAGTGTAAGTGGATGGTACATGCTAACGGGGATCCAGTACATGTTTATCAAAGTATTGTGTAATGACGACAAGGTAATAGCGGTGCTGGTGTGACGGTAGCAAGTTAAACACCTTTAGCACCAACAGATTACAGACTGACGGGGATTACCAGCAAAAGCATCATTTGAATCGGCGCTTTAGCCCTAATGTCATCAAAAAAAAAGTAATCTCTGCTTTTGTTTTCATCTTATTTCCTGGCACAGAGTCCATAATGATGCCCCGGCCGGCTGGTCTTCACCAGGAAGTGGAGAGAAAGTCCATCTGAGTGAAGAGAGGTGAGGGAGAGGAGAGTGAAGCCACATCCGACTACTTCCTGTCTCCGGCGTGCGGCCATGTGGACTCTTTGAGGACGGTTAGTTAGTTTCCCAGGCGTTGTTTCGGCATCTTCTTTTTTTAACCTTTTTTGCTTTTTCTTCTCAACTTAACCTGGCAGCTCCCCGCCCCCACAGGAAGCATCGGTTCTTCCATCCCTCCTTTCCCCACCTCCCCCGCCGCCGCCGCCGCCGCCGCCGCCGCCGCCACAGCGTGCACCGTCTCTCCACCCCACTCGCCCTCGGCCATGCCGGAGCGCCTGTCGCGACGCTCTCGCTCCTTGCTCTCCCTGACCTTGACCTCCATGGCCCTGGCGCTGTCCATCCTGGCGCTGTGCACCTCCTACTGGTGCGAGGGCACCCACAAGGTGGTTAAGCCCCTCTGCCTGTCGCCCGTCAAGATGAAAAACTGCGGGCAGAACAACAGCGAGCCGTACACCACAGGTACTGCTCCTCTTCCTCATTTGCCGGGACTTGTACAATATGTACTTGATGGAAAATACACTCAAAAGTCATGTGGTGTCCAATCATCGCCATTGTTATCACTCCGCTGGTTAGTACTACTGTATGTACAGTACATGTGTTAATTTGCAAAATACCCAACGTTGAATTCTTTCATCTTCACTTTGTGGACGCATGCCTGTCTTGGATTTGGTCAGTATTTCAAGTTGAATTATCGGAGTACTGAGTACATAGAAGATGTATTCATTGGAATGGATACAACTCTATAGCACCATGGTATGTGTTGGTAGATGGTGTTTGCAGTAATATAGGTAATGGTAATGGTAATGGTAATGGTAATGGTTTAATTTCATTTGAACATGCATCAGATTCCAATTGAGTGCATCCCATAATCAGTTCCCAGTTCCACATGTCCAAAAGGAGTAGGAAGAAGCAAAGCTTATTAAATCCAACCCCTCTATCTGGTACTTTTACAATCACTAACTCCTACATTTGTTCACTTCCTGCTTTCATAATATATATTTTTTAATTAATTAAAAAAATATATTCTAAAAATATTATACAAAAATATTATTATTCTTTTTTTAATTACATTTTTTTTTAAATTGAAAAAAAACATTTTTAAAAATTTTTTGTCACGTACCAAAGTACTGGGTGATATGAGCATCCAATGCCATAATGGGTACCATAGTAAGTGTCAATATAGTGATATATATAGCACTTCATGTCCAAAAGGAGTAGGAAGAAGCAAAGCTTATTAAATCCGACCCTACCATTTGGGACTTTTACAATCAGTAACTCTTACATTTGTTCACTTCCTGCTTTCCTAATATAATTGATTTTTTTTTTTTTTTTTTTTTCTAGTTTTTTTATTTTAAGTTTTTTTTTAATTTATTTTATTTTTTTTAATTTTTACAAATTTTTTAATTAAAAAAAATTAAATTTTAAATTTTTTGTCCCGTACCAAAGTACTGGGTGATATGAGCATCCAATGCCATAATGGGTACCATAGTAAGTGTCAATATAGTGACATATATATAGCACATCATGACTGGTTCAAGACTTGTATTTAGCAAATTTATTTTATTTATTTATTCATTCATTTATTTTAGTAATTTTTTCTTAAATTTTTTACTATATCAGCAAGTTAAGTATTTGTGATTTTACAAATAAGGACTTAGTATGTTCTCCATAGAGTAGAAAGACCAGAGCCGCTGTGGTGGTCTGACTTGGTTTTCCACTTGTAGGGCATCCTTCCGTTTCTGGCTACAATACACTGCCAACATCTGATGCTAATCCATGCTAACTCATTGTCCTTGGCGCCTTTTAATCTCGTTTTATTTTGATTTATGGATTACTTTCATCATGGCCAAGGACACACTGGGAACGTTTATCTCTCCACACTTTACTCCATCCTCTATACTTGTATTGCATTTTACTGTAGTACTACAGTTGAGCTTTTAAAAATACAAACAAAACAAACACTACTAGCACTACTTTGTGTGTGCAGTCACCAATGGCCCCGCCTCCACCCACTGAGACAAAGACTGAATGATGGACAGGAGGGTTCACACCATCTCTTCATTCTAAGATCATCTAATCTTTAATTACAACAATGGCTTTTATTGCAAATGTTGGCCCACCTCAGCCGTGAGAGTCCCAACTTCTCCCTTTCCTACCAGGAAGTTGACATTCCATGTCCCGAGAGCTAGTTTCTATTGCCGAGGATTGGACCGCACAAGTGGTGGGGGGGGACCCCATGGTTGTAGGCCCCACCTCCAGGCCTGGCTCAGAATTAGGACCCCGGTGACAGACATCCGGGCGAGGGAAAAGTTTCTTCATTGGGGTCTATAGAGCCCCTCTTTATCCGGTCCCTCAGTTGGGGCCTGTTTGTCCTGGGTGACCCAACCAGGGACGTCAAAGCAAACTCCTCCATTTTCTTCCGCTTATCCAGATCCGGGGTCCAGTTTCTGGGGGCGGCAGTCTCAGTCAGAAAGTCCAGACTCCCCATCTCCCGGCCCCGTCTTCCCCTTCAACTTTGCCGTTTAGTCCCGAACTTGAAGGCGTCATTGTTGTAGTTCTTTCAGTCTTTCTTTTTTGGTGGCCCCCCACAGAGAGCCCCACCCAAAACCCTTTCAACCGAACGCTGTCCCCAGCCCGACGGGAGGAGCTGGCCAAGATCCGGCAGAGGCAGCTGGCCAACGCCGTCCACTACATCTGGGAGACGGGCGAGGACAAGTTTGCTTTCAGATACTTCCACACCGGCTTTTGGGAAAGCTGTGAGAAGCACAGTGACGGTGAGGATGTCGTCCGTCCGTCCGTCCGTCCGTCGGGCGGTCCGTCGGGCGGTCCGTCCCTCCACGGCCATCGCAAATATCCTAATGGCGGCCATGTTGTTTGTTGTTTGTTTTCAGGGGAGAAATGCAGGAGCTTCATAGAGTTAACTCCAGGGGAGACGCAGGGTGAGTTATCCACTTATCCACCTATCCATTTATCCATATTTGTTTGTCGTGATGTCGTCGTCGTCGCAGGCGTGCTTTGGCTGTCCGTGGTCTCCGAGTTCACGTACATCGGCCTGCTGGGGATGGGCTTCTTGCTCATGTGGTTGGACCTCTTGTGCTCTCACAAAGGAATGCACTCGCTAAAAATCAGTGCCTACGCCGCCATGTGTACCGTCCTGTCAGGTGAGAGCATTAGCATTAGCATTAGCATTAGCATCTTAGCGTTACACCAATTTCTGAATGTCGGAGGAAACGGAGTGTAGTACCTGACTCCAAACCAGCAGAATCTTTATGGAAAATGTTCCTGAAATAATTGAATGCAAATGTTTTCTTAAATTTTCATGTTTTTTCCTCATTTTTTTTAATGAAAAATTCCCCTTATTTTCTTGATCATTATTGATATTTTATTTTATTTTATTTAACCAAAAACTTGATATTATTTTATCTTATTTTTGTCTTATTTTCCCACAAAATTGGAAAACACAGGAACATTGCTGGAAAATTTAAATTGAATCAAATTGTTAATTCAATTAAATTTACACTGGGAATTTTTTCTTAAAAAATTTTTTTGGAAAAAGGCCCTTCTTATTTATTTCAACTTATTTTCCATAAAGTTTTTTTTTCATTGAAATGTTTTATTTTTTTAATATATATTCCAGAAGATTTTTGATTTTTCTGGAAAGCTTTCCTTACTTTTCGTGATAAGGAAAAGGCCCTTATTATTTATTTTATCTTATTTTCCATAATTTTTTTTCTTTAAATTTTTAATTTTTTTTTAATATGTTCCAGAAGATTTTTGATTTTTCTGGAAAGCTTCCCTTACTTTTCGTCACAAGGAAAAGGCTCTTATTATTTTTTTTATCTTATTTTCCATAAAGTTTTTTTTTCTTGAAATTTTTAATTTTTTTAATATATATTCCAGAAGATTTTTAATTTTTCTGGAAAGCTTCCCTTACTTTTCGTGATAAGGAAAAGGCCCTTATTATTTATTTTATCTTATTTTCCATTAAAAAAAATTTCTTGAAATTTTAAATTTTTTTTCATATATATTCCCGAAGAATTTAGATTTTTCTGGAAAGCTTCCCCTACTTTTCGTGATAAGGAGAAGACCCTTATTATTTATTTTCTCTTATTTTCCATAAAGTTTTTTTTTCTTGAAATTTGTAATTTTTTTAATATATATTCCAGAAGATTTTTAATTTTTCTGGAAAGCTTCCCTTACTTTTCGTGATATATTCCATTGGGATTTTTTAGTCCTGGAAAATGAAGGGCCATTTTCCAGTGCTAGCAACATGACGAAAGCTACATGAGTAATTTAGAATAAATTTAAAAACGATTTGATTGGTTGAGGTTGGAAGCTTGAACCAGGAAGTGGACCGCTATGATGTTTTGTCCGCCGTCCTGCCCTCCGTGCAGGTCTTCTTGGCATGGTGGCCCACATGATGTACACCACCGTCTTCCAGATGACCGTCATTGTGGGCCCCAAAGACTGGAGGCCTCAGTCTTGGGACTAC
The DNA here is from genome assembly GCF_037039965.1 of Doryrhamphus excisus. Classification (NCBI taxonomy): domain Eukaryota; kingdom Metazoa; phylum Chordata; class Actinopteri; order Syngnathiformes; family Syngnathidae; genus Doryrhamphus; species Doryrhamphus excisus. The sequence goes on along the minus strand of NC_136375.1, from coordinate 16,426,162 downwards.
GGCTGGTCTTTTGCGTAGGTTGCTAATCAATTATTCATCGCTAACAAATCAACCGGACTTCCGATTTTCGTTTGTGTGATTTTTCTCAATCTTCCACCGGCAGCCTGGCCTGGGTGTCCTTCAGCTGCTGCATGGGCGCCGCCGTGGTGACGCTCAACTCTTATACCAAGACCATCATCGAACTGCGCCGCAAGCAGAGACTGCGCCTGGAGGAGGCCAGGGCCGCCGCCCACGCGCCCTGCTACGAGGAAGTCATCTCGGGAGTCGGCGGTGCCGGCGCACCCGGCGGATTCTATTCCGTCAGCGGCCTGCTGCATTGTCCCGACGGCGTCGTGGACGTGGCGTGGGCCACCAACGGCGGCGTCGTCGGAATGGGGAACCGTGACGTGCCCACTTTGGTTCTCGTGGGAGGCTGCGGGCCCGAGGGCTGCGAGGACTGCGAGAGGGAGATGGACCAGATGGAGGTGGCCGTGGACAGAGTGGACTCCCCCTGCTGACAAAAAACTGAAGATGCGGAGTCGCTATCTGCAATTGGACTCTCAGGACAACTGATACAGGTCGTGTTGCACTTCAGTTTGAATATCGTTTTTTTTTTTTTTTGGACAATCAAAAAAAATGGTTTACTTGATTGGCCAAAGAGGCGGGGCTTGTCTGTATGCGGTGTGGGTGTTTCTCAGTGCCTGATTGGAGGAAGGCTCAGGTGAACACCTGCATCATCCTGTCCAAGACTTGGGTCCTTGAACTCGGCTTTTCCAAAGATGGGAATTCTTGTCAGAGAGGTATTCACGTAGCGTTATGCTGAAACCGCCGTGTCGTATGAAAACATCCGAATCGCCAACTAAAAATTAAATCAGTCCGTGCTAGCGGTTTCCGGGCTCGACCACAAGACTTGGTGGAAAACTTGGTGGTTTTTACTTCTTTAAGGGACTTTGACAAAACCAGCCCGATTCCGATATTTTTGCACTGGCCTGTAAGATGTGGGAGGAGCCTTTGGATCACTCGGCTCCGCAAGACGTTGATGGTGAAGATGACACGCCGAGGAGACGCAAATATGCCACCTGGTTGGCACCGGTCCTGTACCGGAGTACCTGGAGAAAAAACCCACATATGCAAGTTTAGGATTATTATTCCGACACTTTTCATTTTGGTTTCGTACTTTGACCGAAGGGATGGAACCAAGACTGACCGGTAACGATAAGCGGAGACGGACTTTGGCCCGGCCTCTTAAGATTTGTGAGCGACCGTTGAAGACTCGCTAAGCGATACAAGAACCGGAATCTCTTTGCTCCACAAAGTCCGATGGATAATGACGATGACTACCTGAATGCATCCAAAATGGCCGTCCAGGTAACCGCCATCCACTTGAGTAAACGCTAATTTTGGTCTTGTTTGTTGAAACCTGAACGGGGCAAAATACTACAACCTCTATGGATAGAATGACTGATTTTCAAAATAAAAGTTTTTTTTTTTTTTTTTTAGCCATAAAGCATTAAATTCCAATCATAATGAAAACCTCTCTGACAACATCAGTGAATTAAAATACGGGATGAGTTAGCTCTTGTTGCTAGCCGACACCCTGCCCCTTTTACAGTAAATAAACAAGACGCCGTCCTTTTGGGTCATTCTTTGGGGGCCGCCGGCCGCCATGCTGTCTGCGCTCCGGGGCAGATGCTCCAACAAGGCCACAGACACGCCCGTGCAATGGATAGAAAGATTATAGATTTTCAAAAGTCTGCTCTCTTGATGTCGAACAGAAGATTATGCGTAAGGCACTAATCCACACTTTGGACCAGGGACCGGCCAGGAGCCACGGCGCCGGGGATGGAGGGAGCGGAGGGTGGAAGCTGGAAAGAGGCGCTGGCACGCACACGCAAACAATGAATGCTGGTGCGACACATGCACGTCATCTAATACTTGTTATTAGCCTCATAATGCTAACGGACATTTTGGGGAGCAGGTTGACTCACATAGTCATTGATCTTCATACCCAGGAGAGGGGGGCCCCCGTGGGGGGGGGGCATGCCTGATGAATCTTGTCGCATGTCTGATGTCCAAAATCATTCATTTGGGAAAATTGTCATTAAAAAAAAAAAAAAATGATGGAATCGAGCATTCTCGGCCTTGCGAAAAAAACATTTTTGGTTAAAAAAAATAAAATGTTCCTCAGAAAATAATCATATGCAAAAAAGGCGGTCCTTGAACGCACCATCTATTCATGATATGATTGAGTGTTAAGTAGCTCTGCTTTAGTAAGCGTGTCAGGCATATTTAAAGACGACTCTTGTCACCGGGGAACTGAATCTCACATAACTTTTATTGCAAATGTTTGAAATGGGACAACATGAAGCTAGCGGCAGGGTTAGGAGAGGTAGAAACCGGGTGTTAAACATAAGACATTTTAATTGAATCACATCTTTTGCTACTTTTATTGTCATTTCCAGACAAAATACCCATTCAATAAATACAATTGACTTCCAGGGTGGGAATAACTGAAGTGTACTGTGTACATACGTGTACATACATATTTATATACACATATATATATTAGGGGTGCATGATATGAGGGAATATTAATTACATCGTACTGATAAATTAGATGAAAATAGCTCCAATGTAGTGTGCGGGTGAGCGAATCAAACACACCTCCCCCTTTATACGCTGCTTCTCCTGGTTAGTAGTGATGTGCTAGTAGTCATGTGATGATTTCATATTTCCATCATATTTAAAAAAGCTGATATAAAAGAGTTGTGGGTGTCATAGAGGTCTCGAGAAGCAGAAAGTTGTTTTTGTTTAGGAAAAGAAGCCATTTTGCACCTCTAATATTTATATATATGAATATATATTTCTGAAAAGAAAAGCAATAATAAGAGAGGTGATGGTTTTTATTGTTTGAGCGGTCCGTAGTGGATGAGTCGCATTGCGGTTTCATTCTCGATGACCCCCTTGATGAACTCCCCTTCAGCCAGCCTCTCTGCGGGATGAGAAGACGACAAAACAGGCATGACAAAGACACCTTTCATCCGCTTTCATCAAAGCACGCGTGCCAAGCAAAGGAGTCAGCCGGGGTTTTTCCCGACCGGCGCTCGCATGACACAGCCGGAGCGTCTTGGCTACGTGACCGCAGGTGGATTTACTTTGCTACTTTTCTTCATGTTTGCCAAATCTAATCCGGCGGTGGGAACACCTGCCGAGGAACGGGAGCTCACGCACGCTCTCTCTCTCTCTCTCTCTCTCTCCGAGCCGGCGTCCTTACCGTTGTCTTTCTTCTCAAAGTAGGACCACAGCTTGTTGGCCCGTTTCTCGGGGGTGTTTTCGTCCTGCGGGAGTCTGCTCTGCTCCTCCTTGGGGATCAGCTTGAAGATGGCCTAAACGGGAAAAACACATAAAAGCAGTCAGGGACCTGTTGCATCATGATATATATATATACCTCTATGGTAATGCTAATGCTAATGCTTTGATTTCATTTGAACATGCATCAGATTCCAATTGAGTGCATCCCATAATCAGTTCCCGGTTCCACATGTCCAAAAGGAGTAGGAAGAAGCAAAGCTTATTACCCCTCCATCTGGTACTTTTACAATCACTAATTCTTAAATTTGTTCACTTCCTGCTTTCCTAATATAGTTTAAGTTTTATTGGGTTTTTTTTATTAATTTTTTAATTATAAAAAATTATTGTAAAAAATATAATTTTTAAAAAAATTAAAAAAATTAAAAACAATGTATTTTTTATTTTATTTCATCCTTTTTTTAATTATTAAATTTTTTTAAATGTATTTTTATTTCTTTCTTTCAAATTTTATGTATTTTTATTTTATTTATTTTAAATTTTTTTGTACAAAATTTTTGAAGAAAAGCTCCGACTCGCTAGAAGAGACTTGTATGTGAGTGTGAATGACAGGAGGAAAAGCTCGTCCTGGCTTGAGGTGCCGTGGCAGCGAGTTACGGAAAGACACGCTACGACGTCAGCTGGTCGGCGTTGCTCAGTGTCAAATAACGGTAAGAATGAGTGACGGGAACAAAAGGCTCCAACTTTGCTCAGTGTAAAATAACGGTAAGAATGAGCGACGGGAACAAAAGGCTCCAACTTTGCTCAGTGTAAAATAACGGTAAGAATGAGCGACGGGAACAAAAGGCTCCAACTTTGCTCAGTGTCAAATAACGGTAAGAATGAGCGACGGGAACAAAAGGCTCCAACTTTGCTCAGTGTCAAATAACGGTAAGAATGAGTGACGGGAACAAAAGGCTCCAACTTTGCTCAGTGTCAAATAACGGTAAGAATGAGCGACGGGAACAAAAGGCTCCAACTTTGCTCAGTGTAAAATAACGGTAAGAATGAGTGACGGGAACAAAAGGCTCCAACTTTGCTCAGTGTCAAATAACGGTAAGAATGAGCGACGGGAACAAAAGGCTCCAACTTTGCTCAGTGTAAAATAACGGTAAGAATGAGCGACGGGAACAAAAGGCTCCAACTTTGCTCAGTGTAAAATAACGGTAAGAATGAGCGACGGGAACAAAAGGCTCCAACTTTGCTCAGTGTCAAATAACGGTAAGAATGAGTGACGGGAACAAAAGGCTCCAACTTTGCTCAGTGTAAAATAACGGTAAGAATGAGTGACGGGAACAAAAGGCTCCAACTTTGCTCAGTGTCAAATAACGGTAAGAATGAGCGACGGGAACAAAAGGCTCCAACTTTGCTCAGTGTAAAATAACGGTAAGAATGAGCGACGGGAACAAAAGGCTCCAACTTTGCTCAGTGTAAAATAACGGTAAGAATGAGCGACGGGAACAAAAGGCTCCAACTTTGCTCAGTGTCAAATAACGGTAAGAATGAGCGACGGGAACAAAAGGCTCCAACTTTGCTCAGTGTAAAATAACGGTAAGAATGAGCGACGGGAACAAAAGGCTCCAACTTTGCTCAGTGTCAAATAACGGTAAGAATGAGCGACGGGAACAAAAGGCTCCAACTTTGCTCAGTGTAAAATAACGGTAAGAATGAGCGACGGGAACAAAAGGCTCCAACTTTGCTCAGTGTAAAATAACGGTAAGAATGAGCGACGGGAACAAAAGGCTCCAACTTTGCTCAGTGTAAAATAACGGTAAGAATGAGCGACGGGAACAAAAGGCTCCAACTTTGCTCAGTGTAAAATAACGGTAAGAATGAGCGACGGGAACAAAAGGCTCCAACTTTGCTCAGTGTCAAATAACGGTAAGAATGAGCGACGGGAACAAAAGGCTCCAACTTTGCTCAGTGTAAAATAACGGTAAGAATGAGTGACGGGAATGAAAGCTTGGATGCTAGCTAACAATGTCAATAACAGCGGCAGTGTTACCTGTAGCTTTTATAATGGACACAGGAACGGACTAGTGCTGGCGTTGCTTTGCTATGCTAATTGTACTTCCTGTATATTTCCTGTAGGAGTATTTGACTTTAAGTGAAGGAGTGATGGAGTGCAGACACCCGACATGCGGTCCACATGAGCAAGGCAGCCGTGTGATATATGCTAGGAAGTGAGTGTCCCACTTTAGAGAGGAAGCACTCATCTCCCACATTTAAGACACCTAGATTAACGTGGATTAGCGCCAAGACGGCCAAGACGGCCAAGACGGCCAAGACTCAGGCCGCCCGCCAAACAGCCCCATCTCCCTCTCTGCTCCATCTTGGAATTGGTGTCGTCTGTACGGGTCAGAGTACTTTACTTTTTTACTCTTCACTGCCATTATTGTATCGGCGCTGACACTTTGTAACGCCCTCTAGCGACCTTGGACGGCTCGCCAGATCGTTGCCGTTTCCTGGTGGATTTTGCTGACTTTTGGTCAAAATATGTTTAGGAACTAAATCTTTGCACTTTTCAAGCATAAAAATCATTACATCAACAAAAATGCTAAATATAAGGCATTCGGAAGATGCATAGTTGGCTAATAAGAGTGTAAAGGTGACTATAGGGGTGTTACTTCGTGTCTCGAGGGCTCTAATCATGTTAAAAGTGGATTTAAAAAGCGATAAACATGTTTTCTAGTTCTAGTTTTCTCTTATTTTGTCTAAGATATTGGGGAATAACAGTGTAAAGGTGACTATAGGGGTGTTAGTTCATGTCTGGAGGGCTCTAATGTTAAAGGTGTATTTACAAGGTGGTAAACATGTTTTCCATGTCTTGTTTTCTCTTATTATGTCTACTATATTGGGTAATAAGAGTGTAAAGGTAACTATAGGGGTGTTATTCCTTTTCTGGAGGGCTCTAATGATGTTCAAGGTGTATTTTGAAGGTGGTGAACATGTTTTCTATGTCTTGTTTTCTCTTATTAGGTATACTATATTGGGTAATAAGAGTGTAAAGGTAACTATAGGGGTGTTATTCATGTCTAGAGGGCTCTAATCATGTTAAAGGTGTATTTAGAAGATGGTAAACATGTTTTCCATGTCTTGTTTTCTCTTATTATGTCTACTATATTGGGTTAGGAGCGTAAATTATATTTTTAATAGGAGCTTAAAGCTGACTATAGGGGTGTTATTTCATGTCTAGAGGGCTCTGATGATGTTAGAAAGTGTATTTAGAGTAGCCATAAACATGTTTTCTCTTATTTTGTCCACTATATTTGGTAATAGGAGCGTAAAGGTGACTATAGGGGTGTTAGTTGTCTAGAGGGCTCTAATAATGTTAAAAGTGCTTTTAAAAAGCCGTAAACATGTTTTCTATGTCTTGTTCTCTCGTATTATGTCTACTATATTGGGTAATAGGATCATAAAGGTGACTATAGGGGTGTTAGTTCATGTCATCATGTTAAATAGTGTATTTTAGAAGGTGGTAAACAAGCTTTCGATGCTGTATGAAAATATTCCATTCCTAGATAATGAATCCTATTTTACAGAAGGTGACCTGCTAGGGTGCGGAAGCAATGAACTGGCATAAATGAGGGATTATTGTACTGACACCGAAAGCTGCTTGCCAACCGCCAATAAACAGAAGAAGGAAAAACACGAAGAAGAAGAAGAAGAACGCACCCTGACAACTTTTCCGCTTGAGCGGGTACAAGATACCTCCATCAGATTGGGGAAAGGAATATTCCCTTTCTTTCTTTCTTTCCCTGTCACTCATCTCGCTTTATCCGTATCTATCACTCCTGTCATATGGATCAGATCTCTTTCCTTGGAACTTTGCCTGGTCTCGCTGTCCATGTCCAATTTGAGGGGTGCTGGACTTAGCAAGCCCCGCTAAAGCAGTCTTGTGTTCACATTTAGATTTTTTTCCGATACCGTATCAGAATGAATATAAGACGGCCACGGATATAAGACAGCCCCACATACTTTTTTAATAAAAAGAAATTTTAAAAATCTATTTTTAGATAATTAGATATTAGATACAATATTTCTGAAAAGTATAGTTCATTCATTCATTTTCTACCAAGGAGGGTGCTGGAGCCTATCCCAGCTGTCTTGGGGACGAGAGGCGGGGTTGAAAAGTATAAATGAAATCCAAAGAATACATAAGATATGAAAGTATTATATAGCAATAAATAAATGCATATATTGCTGCAATATGAGTGGATGAGTGAAAAGTGATTCCAGGTATCTAAGCTTTCTGCTCCTGAGGGCCAGTTGGTGGGAATCCAATCCCAATCCCATTACCATGCCAACTGTCCTCTAAAGCCCCTCAATAATTCTCCATAATTGTCTTGCTGTGCTAACTTCTCCATCAGGGGCAAGACACGGTACCCAGGAGGAAGCTATCGTCTGGAGATGATGGGGCGTTTGGGGGTCCAGGGGACCAAGGCGGGTGAAATGATCCCCCTGTCCCGGGGCCCCCTCTCCATTTTTCTCCACCTTACCTGGCAGATTTCCGTCACTTCCGTCTTGTTGATGTATCCGTTCTTGTCCACGTCGAAGAGCGAGAAGGCCCACTCCAGCTTCCTGGTGGTCTTCCCGGTGGAGGTCATGTGCAGGGCGATGATGTACTCCTTGAAGTCCAGCGTGCCGTCGTCGTTGGTGTCAAAGGAGCGGAAGACGTGGCGGGCGTAGCTCTTGGCGTCGCTGTCCGGGAAGAAGCGGGCGTAGATCTGCTCGAACTCCTCGGGCGTGATGCGCCCGCTCGGGCACTGCTTCTGGAAGTTCTCGTACCACTGGCTGATCTCCTGCTCGCTGAACTTGGTGCTCAACTTCAGGTCCTCCAGGATCTCCTTGGACAAGGCGCTACTCGTGCTGTTCCCCATGCTTGGATCTCCGCGTCTCCTCCTGTAGGTGGGTGCAAACACATCACTGACCTCGGCACCCGGCGGGAAAGCTCCCTGAAAAGGAGAAGGAGAGACGGAAACGTACCTGTCAGCTGTGGAGTGTGCACGTCTGAGGAGGAACGGAGATAAGTTGGAGGTAAGTAGGGCAGGGGAGGCAGGGGACCACTAAAGTGGGACCAGGATAATTCTGTTAATGCGGGACTTAAGGTGGCTGAGCTTTTGAGCGAAACGAACCTCTTTATGGATCCTGGAGGTGAACATCAACTTCTACAACCCCCACCTTTCTGTCGCCCTGCTTGTGTATTGTTAGCATAACGCAGTCCACTTTCTGATGACTTCACCGTTTTCATCCTTTTCAGGAGTTTCCTAAATGACGCTGAGGAGATACGCCGCCACTCGGTACCCGATTTCACTCTTATTTTTCATATACTTATATACCTTCTAAATACTATATATATATATATATATATATATATATATATGCTGTATATACAGTATGTGAGTGATATGTGGCTGTTTGTGCTCCAGAGGATGAACTTTGCTCCATAAATATGCTGTCCATCTGTTGGATTAGCCGTGCCCTGCCCTGTCCCACCCAATCCAACACATAGCCAATTAGCATCATCATCATCCCAGGACTGTCATGGCCAAGCCAGTAGAATTAGCCCCTCCTTGCTGGAAGGATAGCTTTCTGACATTTCACATATCAACCCCCCCCCCCCCTCCCTCACTGACAGTAAACAATGCATGTTTATAGTGGGACTGATTACAACAGCATCTCCATGGCAACCCATCTATGAACTTCTTAGGATTTTCACCTCCATTGTCATGGCTTTCCTTTTCTTTCACGCACTGCCGCTACTCATAATATCAGCAAAGGAAAACTGTTTACTAGCTTCTACACATGCTTTTCAACATGATTAGAGCCCTCTAGACATGTAATAACACCCCTATAGTCACCTTTACACTCCCATTACCCAATATAGTGCACATCATAAGACAAAATTAGAAATATAAGACATAGAAAATCTGTTTACCACCTTCTAAATACACTTAACATGATTAGAGCCCTCCAGACATGAAATAACACCCCTATAGTCACCTTTACACTCCCATTACCCAATATAGTGCACATCATAAGACAAAATTAGAAATATAAGACATAGAAAACCTGTTTACCACCTTCTAAATATACTTTTTTAACATGATTAGAGTCCTCTAGACATAAAATAACACCCCTATAGTCACCGTTCCACTCCCATTACTCAATATAGTACACATCATGAAAGAAAATTAGAAATATAAGTCATAGAAAATCTGTTTACCACCTTCTAAATATACTTATTAACATGATTAGAGCCCCCCAGACATGAAATAACACCCCTATAGTCACATTTCTTACACGCCCATTACCCAATATAGAAGACATAACAGAAAATTATAAATATAAGTCATAGAAAACCTGTTTACAACCGTCTAAATATACTTTTTTAACATGATTAGAGTCCTCTACACATAAAATAACATCCCTATAGTCACCTTTACACTCCCATTACCGGAAAAAAACCCACACATGCACGGGGAGAACATGCAAACTCTGCACAGAGACGCCCGAGGGTGGAATCGAACTCGGGTCTCCAAGCTGTGTGGCCTGCACATCCAACAATATAAGTATGAAACACAAAAAAATGTGACTTTAGTGCCATAACATGAAGACTTAATTCTTGTCAATGGTGGTTGACTAGTATGGCGCTTTTCCACCGAGCTATGACCAGCATCAGGGGCACCTTGGGGGTCACTATCCTCCCCAGGGATACTTCCTTCCACATGGTCATGTGAGGACAAAGGATCCAAGGACCTGGACCAAGGACCACGACACCACCTGATCTGTAACATCACGTGTTCCACAACCTAACTGACCAAGCGTGTTTGTTTCTCCCAACATTCCAACCTACTTTATTCTCACACATCCTATGGCACATTTACTGGTCCTTACTTTACGGAATCAAAACATGGGAAAAACGGGAAGCACATTCAAGAGGAGAAAGAAAGCACATGAGAAACACACAATGCCTGGGATGGGGGGCGGTGCGGGGCAGGGGGTGGGGGACGCAAGTCCGAATGTTAAGACTGCGAGAGGAAGGGAGTAGCTGCTAGATAAATATCACTTAATGGCTGGTAATGACGCTTAATGACAGACGACTCCTTCCTTGTGGACGCGAGGAAAGACAGGAACAAACAAAAAAACAAGACCGTGGAAAGCCAGGAGCGAGGCCGCCATCTTGGGAGGCCTCCTGCCTGTGATAAGGTGACTGCTTTTAGGATGCCCGCGCTCATTTCTGCAGCTGTTGCCCAAAGAGGAGAACCGCAGTCACTTTTGGAACAAACAGGACGGTTTTAACTCTGCTTTGAAGGTAAGTCGATTCCCAAATGAACACATATTCAACCATTCCCAGCTCAGGGAAGACATTCTTCCACTTAATTTCATCATCACGGACAACATATGATTATGCTATTAAAATATGCCATCTTATTTTAAAGTGATATACGCTTTTCCTCGGCTATGATTCATTTTTCTTTTGCATGTTTGTCACACTTCAAAGTTTCACGTCATCAAACAAATGTCAATATTAGTCACTGACAACTCAACATTTAATACACTTTTTACATGAAACCTTTTATTATTAAGGGAGAAAAACATCCAAAGCTACATGACCCTGTGTCAAAACGTGATTGTTAAAACCTAACTTAGCTGACATGAATTGAGAGCTATCAGTGTGAAAAAGCTTCTAAAGCTTTGGGACTCCAACCAACCACAGTGAGAGCAGTTATCCACAAATGGTAAACAGAGTGGTGAGCCTTCCCAGGAGTGGCCGGCCAACCTAAATGACCCGACAAGCGCAGCCATGACTCATCTGAGAGGTCACAAAATACCCCACAACAATATCCAAAGAAACAGTTGCCTCAGTTAAGGTCAGAGGTCATGACTCCACCATAAGAACGACACTGGGACAAAACCACTTCTGAACAAAAAGAACCAGAAAACATCTTGATGATGCCCAAGACCTTTTCTGGAAGGTGTATGTCCCATTCCATCTGGCATTTGAGAAAAAGAGTCAAATATGGTGGCGGTAGTGTGATGGTCTACTGTGATAAATGGAGGCAGGAATTCCGCCTGAAGAGAAACTTGGTGAAAACAACTTGGCTTCTGCAGCAGGACAACGTTCCAAAACACACCAGCAAGTCCACCAAACCAAATGAAGACTTTGGAGTGACCTGGTCCAAGTCCTGATCTGAATCCTATTGATATGCTGTGACCTTCAAAAGGCTTCATGCTGGAAAAGCCTCCAATGTGGCTGAATGACAACAATTCCTACACAGCGCCGGAAGAGACTCATTGCAAGTTATCACAAAGGCTTGATTGCACTTGTTGCTGCTAAGGGTGGCCCAACCACTTATTAGCTTTAGGGGGAAATCACTTTTTCACACAGGGCCATGGAGCTTTGCATTGTTTTTATCTCTTAACTCATTCAATGCCAGTCATTTTTCAAATGTTTACAAGGCACACAGAATAGTGTGTGGTCTTGGTCATTCATGTGTTTATTTACAAAACTCAACTGTGTGTGTACGTGTTTAGGTGCACTGCATGGATTATCAATATATTATCAAAATATATCTTATGAAAATACACTTCTGCCACCTTGTGGCCGTTTTTCTAGACATGATATCTATATTGTGCAGTTGCATCATGATGTGTTATCAGGATCCCTATGCCCTTTAAAGTCAGCATGAAGCGTATTATTTGTCCAAAACAAAAGTATCAAATCTGCCAAGTAAATATTATGTGATGTGGTTTTGCAGGAGGAAGAAAGAAGAATTCAAAACCAGCGACATGCAAACTCTCCATCCCTCCACTTTACCGACAGACAATACAGCTGTGACCTACGACCCCAAATCTGAATCTGTCAGGCTACCTGGAGGTGTGGTCTCAGTGGCGGGGATCACCGTGGTAACGGGCGGCGTTGAGCTGTCCTGCAGCTCGTGCATGCTGGCCTTCGGCTTTTGGGGGACTCTCATCGGCTTCAGCTGCGTGGGCGTGGGCGTGTGGGACCAATTGAACCACTCCGGCGGGGGGACCTCTCACTTGCTGGCGCTGGGTTTGGTCATCCTGGCGCTGGGCTTTGCGGTTGTGGTCGGCGTGGCGGCGTTTCACGTCTTGACCAAGAGGAGGAGGGCCATGACGCGGAAAGAGAGGCGGGACGGGAAAGAAGTTCTGGTGGAAGAGAACGTGGTGAAAAAAGTGACGGTGTAATGAACACAAGATGATGAGAATACATTTGTCATGCAAACCCCTCATGTTTACACGTCTTCCAAAAAAGTTGTATATTTTAATTTCCCGGTCGACATGAAATAAAACTCCTATTGTCACATTTACACTCTTATCATTCATTGTTTACATCACATTAGCAAACCTGAAACTAAGCTAAAGACTCCACACTAGCTAGCTAACCAATTAGCCTCCAATTTATTTCTTCTCAGCTCTGTTGTCTGGTAATACATGGAATATTTTGAGGCTACAACATAGAAAACGTGTTTGATACTTTATAAATACATTTTAAAACATTATTAGAACCTCGTAGACATGAAATAACACCCTTCTGGTCACATTTACACTCGTTATTCATTGTTTACGTCACATTAGCAAACCTGAAGCTAAGCCGGAAGGACTCGACGCTAGCTAGCTAGCTAACTAATTAGCCTCGAATTTATTTCTTCTCAGCTCTGTTCTGTCTGGTAATACATGGAATATATTGAGGCTAGAACATAGAAAATGTGTTTGTTACTTTCTAAATACACTTTTAAACATTAATAGAACCTCGTAGACATGAAATAACACCCTTATGGTCACCTTACGGTCCTATTGGTTTACAGCACACTTTAAACGGCAGGGACTCGAGTTAGCTAGCAAGCTAGTTAGCTCAGTCAGTTACTAGTTACCTCAAATGTATTTCTTCATTACCACTTCCACGTCAAAGGAACCTTTTTCACCCTATCGTTGTGGACAAACAGTACCATGGCCGACTTCATTAAAAGTAACGTAATGGTAGCTAATGTCTCATCAATTGAAATGTGCGATTATTGAATGAGTCGTTCTAAACTCCAGAGGTGTTTCACATGGGGGGAGGCAATGGGGCGTGATTCACGCATGGGTCTGCGCATTATGCTGTGACAAGTGAATCGAGTACCCGATTCACAAATTGAAACACAAGTTTGAGAACTCGAGTCAGTAAGAGTTTCGAATCACTACTCATCAATGTCCTGTGTCGTTACTGCCGCCTAGTGACTGGAATACTACATATTATGTATTTCAATATGTTTACACTGAATTGTGTAAACATATGTTTACACAATTCATTTATGAATTAAAACATACTAAATAGTGTATGATCATGAAGCAATATGTTAATACTACTGAAGGCGCGCAATGCGGTTTTTTTCTTGATATCTATCACTTCTGCTTTCCAAAATATCAAAGTGGCAAAGTTGCATCTTTTCATTTTCACTGTAGGCTCTCACTGCGTGGAACAGTGAGTACAGCTCTGATATAGACTACCAGTATATTATACAATACGATATACGATATAAAATATAATATGCTTGCCTTTGAATTGTGTGGTGTTTTTGGCTACAAATGTCCTCCATTCATTATTTCTCTCATCTTTTTGTCACCAACCTGCAAAGAGTGTGTTGCGTCAAACAGACAAGCCTGCTTAGTTGTCAGGCATGCCAAGTATTTCCTCAGCCAGGTATCAGAGCCGCCTTAACCCAAGTCACATGACAGACCGCGTGGTCACGTGTCACCGTTCAAGTTTCAGGAACTTTTTCCCTCCCCGCGCAAGCGTCACAGCGCAAGTCCCGCCTTCTCTCGCTTTCTACTGGTCATCACAAACAATCACTGTAAGCTGATTGGCCAAGCGGTAGCCGTGACACGTGTCAAACTTAAAAACACCGCCCTTTTTTTCCCCCTAAACTGTAATTGACAAGTCCACTCCCCCTTAACCCCCCACGCACGCATACTATACACAACCAGCGAAAGTTGACTTATTTTTGAAGACGTGAAATAAACTTTACCAGCCGGGAGTCAAACATTTCAGGTGAGTTTGTGTCGAAAGAAGTGGCGACTCGGTTTGCCTTCTTGTCAGGTGTCTCCTGTCAGCTTATTTATACAGTGACACTAGTAGCTTGTGGCAGCTAGCCTACTAAACTAACTATTGACCTTTAAAGTCGCCTTCCTACGTGCTTTATCGTCTAAATATGTGTAGGAGTCATTGACACACACCTCCTGTATACACCTCCTGTACACCACTGATTATTTTATCGTAACATAAACGCTGACGAAGCTAAGCTAATATGGCACCTGCATGTTAGTTCAGCGGTAATGCTCATTATTCTGTTTATGTTGTGATCAAATGTTTAAATGGTCAACCGTGGCACCAAAACCTGGAAATAATCTTCTTACAGTCCCAAAACACAACAAAAATAGTACATCCCCATACCTAACCTCTAATATAAGTGAATGCTTCACAGCTATGCTCATTTTGAACTGGAGGGGAGCAGACACAACACTTACATGGAAATGTAAACATGAAAAAAATTACTTAAATAAGGTGAAAATCTACTTTGTATCATAATTGCAATAGTGTCATTAAATACATGAACTAAAAGTGTAAAAAAGTACATAAATAAATCTAAAAATAAAAATTACTTCAATAAAACTGTTAAAAATAAATAAATACAATAGAAGTCTTGATAAAATTATTATTTTTAGTGTTAAAAATAGTAAAAATGAAATGAAATGACTTTAAAGTATTTTTAAAAAATAAATACAAAAAATAACTGAAATAAAACTTTTTTTAAATTGTATAAATACATCAAATAAAAATGAGTATTCAAGTATAAGTATAGAAAATAATAGATAATATAAATAAAAATGAGTTAATAAGAAAAGTGTAAACAAAATTGTAAAAATAAATAAAAATGGCTTAAAAGTGTAAAAATAAATAAAATATAAATGGTTATAATAGAAGCAAAACAATTCATAATAAATAAATAAAAATACCAATGACTTGAACAAAATAAAAAATATAAATAAATAAAAAGAACCAAAATAAAAGTGTAGAAAAAAATAAATGCCTTAAATAAAAGTGGGTCGTGACTCGATGACTATCGGGAATTGTGAAACCCAGGTTGAGATGGTTTGAGAACTCCTGATGTGGAAGATGGATGGGATTGAAAATGTCATCCCTGGTGGGCGTGAGCTTTGTTTACGTTTGTTGAGAGCGCCGTGTCGGTCACGCATTAGCAGAGCGAATATCAATGGCCGTCATAGTTTCAATTTATTCACGTTGTTTTCCTTTTTCCAGCCCCGGATGATGTCGTCCCGGTGGTGTGCAAGCGGAACATGAGGCTTCAGAGGAGCCGGGCACAGCAGCTGGATAGACTTGATGGAGTTGTAGACAGACTTGCTGTTGGTGCTGAATGGTAACAACGCTAACAAAAGGCAATGGAGTACAGTGAGCGAGTGCTTTGCGGGACTGCTGAGGTAGAGCTGGATCCTAACATTGTCAGCGAGGAAGCGGGGAAGCTCTACGCTGAACTGCAGGTCATTTGCTCGTCTTTTTGTTTGTATTCCCTGCACGCTGAAGTTGTGTAATGATAATGCTGCCTCGCCGCATCACAGACCGTCATCGAGACCCACGGCGAAGGAGTGGTGGAGTCCCTGGTGCCCATATTCGTGTGGGTGCTGGAGGGGCTGGCCGGCTGCAAAGCCCAGCTGAGAGAAAGGGAGGACGAAGCGGAGAGCGAAAAAGCCGAACGCGAGCGGCTGCTGGAGCGATACCAGGTTGAGAAGGCGCTGAGGAAAGAAAGTCAAGAGGTGACGCATTTTTTTTTTTTTTTCAAAGCGCACGGTCTGAAACGCTGAACTTGAACGTTCCTCCTTCCAGAGGTACTTGGAGCTGGATGACCAAATAGAGCAGGAGAGGAGAGCCATGAGAGGGAGGGAAAAGGAGCGAGAACGCAGGGAAAGACACCTGGAGAAGAAAGCCAGGGAGCAAGCTGATCAGCGTGAGTACACCCGTCCGTTCCTTGCCGCTGAATCAGCTGATCAAAACTTTAAGATTATCTCTGAAACCATGACAAAAACCTCCTCATTAGGATTCAGTAAAGAGTACCTCCACCGTTCTTGTTCATCACTTCAAAAATGCCTTTCCAGTAAGCTATTGGGAACATTGGTCCAAGTGGTGAAGATGGCTTCACCAAGGGCATCGGCTGTCTGGAACTGATGGCCATTTTTATAAACTTCCCTTGCCATCCATCCAAATGTTCTCTACGGGATGTCAATTCGAGGAACATGTCGGATGGTCCAAAAGAGTCATGTTATTCTCCCTGGAGAAGTCCTTTTGACAGTTTTGACAGTTAGCAGCACAGAAAACCTGTTCATATGCTTTTTAACATTATTAGAGCCCTTTAGACATGAAATAGCACCCCTATAGTCACCTTAACAATCCCATTCTCCAATATAGTAGACAGAATAAGAGAAAATCAGACATATTGGACAGAGAAAACGTGTTTACAATCTTCTAAATATGCTTTTTAACATTATTAGAGCCCTTGAGACATGAAATAACACCCCTGTAGTCACCTTAACACTCCTATTATCCAATTTAGTAGACAGAATAATAGAAAATCAGACATATTGGACAGAGAAAACGTGTTTACAATCTTCCAAATATGCCTTTTAACATTATTAGAGCCCTCGAGACATGAAATAGCACCCCTATAGTCACCTTAACACTTCTATTATCCAATTTAGTAGACAGAATAATTGAAAATCAGACATATTGGACAGAGAAAACGTGTTTCCAATCTTCTAAATATGCTTTTTAACATTATTAGAGCCCTCGAGACATGAAATAACACCCCTATAGTCACCTTAACACTCCTATTATCCAATATAGTAGACAGAATAATAGAAAATCAGACATATTGGACAGAGAAAACGTGTTTCCAATCTTCTAAATATGCTTTTTAACATTATTAGAGCCCTCGAGACATGAAATAGCACCCCTATAGTCACCTTAACACTCCTATTATCCAATATAGTAGACAAAGTAAGAGAAAATCAGACATATTAAATTTCAAGACTGGATGAAGGAAAAACTGGCAATACGGAGAAAAACTCGAGGAAGTCGAGTCGTCTGATGGTTATTGTGCCGCAGTCGGCACCAGTCTCTCAAATCATTTTTCCTAGCTTTTTTATATACTGTAAATGATTCTGTGAACTCTTATCATTTCATGTTATATCGTGGCATAATGATGCTAACGCCTGAATCCACTTTGTTTGTTGTCGTCCTCGCAGTGGTGGCCTTGGAGGAGCAGAAGTCGGCCCTGGGTCGAGAACTGAGCACGCTGAGGCTCGCCCACAACAAGGTCAGATCCAGCATGCATCAGTCTGCACACTCTTGCTCTTCAATCAGCACGTCGTCTCTTTTAGTTGGCTCACTCCTTCCGGGAGCTGACGGAAAAGACGAAGGACTCGGAAAGAGATTCTCCCCTCAGGTAGTTTTTAGTCACTATACATATTTTTTTTTGCCAGCGACGTAACACTCTTTTTACTCAACCCTACCCTCTTCTTTATTGCATTGCATAGTCCATTGTTAACAAGTCGAAGTTATGCATGAGATGTACAATAATCCTTTATTGGTTCATTGACTCCACTGTGATCAGTGAATTTCCATCCAGTGGAACATTTTGACAGTTAGGAGCACAGAAAACCTGTTCATATGCTTTTTAACATTATTAGAGCCCTTTAGACGTGAAATAGCACCCCTATAGTCACCTTAACAATCCTATTCTCCAATATAGTAGACAGAATAAGAGAAAATCAGACATATTTGACAGAGAAAATGTGTTTACAATCTTCTAAATATGCTTTTTGACATTAGAGGCCTCAAGACATGAAATAGCACCCCTATAGTCACCTTAACACTCCTATTATCCAATATAGTAGACAGAATAATAGAAAATCAGACATATTAGACAGTGAAAACGTGTTTACAATCTTCTAAATATGCTTTTTAACGTTATTAGAGCCCTCAAGACATGAAATAGCACCCCTATAGTCACCTTAACACTCGTATTATCCAATATAGTAGACAGATTAAGAGAAAATCAGACATATTAGACAGAGAAAATGTGTTTACAATCTTCTAAATATGCTTTTTGACATTATTAAAGCCCTCGAGACATGAAATAGCACCCCTATAGTCACCTTAACACTCCTATTATCCAATATAGTAGACAGAATAAGAGAAAATCAGACATATTAGACAGAGAAAATGTGTTTACAATCTTCTAAATATGCTTTTTGACATTATTAGAGCCCTCGAGACATGAAATAGCACCCCTATAGTCACCTTAACACTCCTATTATCCAATATAGTAGACAGAATAAGAGAAAATCAGACATATTAGACAGAGAAAACGTGTTTACAATTTTTCTAAATATGCTTTTTAACATTATTAGAGCCCTCGAGACATGAAATAGCACCCCTATAGTCACCTTAACACTCCTATTATCCAATATAGTAGACAGAATAATAGAAAATCAGACATATTAGACAGAGAAAATGTGTTTACAATCTTCTAAATATGCTTTTTGACATTATTAGAGGCCTCGAGACATGAAATAGCACCCCTATAGTCACCTTAACACTCCTATTATCCAATATAGTAGACAGGATAAGAGAAAATCAGACATATTAGACAGAGAAAATGTGTTTACAATCTTCTAAATATGCTTTTTGACATTATTAGGGGCCTCGAGACATGAAATAGCACCCCTATAGTCACCTTAACACTCCTATTATCCAATATAGTAGACAAAGTAAGAGAAAATCAGACATATTAGGCAGAGAAAACATGTTTACAATCTTCTAAATATGCTTTTTAACATTATTAGAGCCCTCGAGACATGAAATAGCACCCCTATAGTCACCTTAACACTCCTATTATCCAATATAGTAGACAGAATATTAGAAAATCAGACATATTAGACAGAGAAAACGTGTTTACAATCTTCTAAATATGCTTTTTAACATTATTAGAGCCCTCGAGACATGAAATAGCACCCCTATAGTCACCTTAACACTCCTATTATCCAATATAGTAGACAGAATAAGAGAAAATCAGACATATTAGACAGAGAAAACGTGTTTACAATTTTTCTAAATATGCTTTTTAACATTATTAGAGCCCTCAAGACATGAAATAGCACCCCTATAGTCGCCTTAACACTCCTATTATCCAATATAGTAGACAGAATAATAGAAAATCAGACATATTAGACAGAGAAAACGTGTTTACAATCTTCTAAATATGCTTTTTAACGTTATTAGAGCCCTCAAGACATGAAATAGCACCCCTATAGTCGCCTTAACACTCCTATTATCCAATATAGTAGACAGAATAATAGAAAATCAGACATATTAGACAGAGAAAATGTGTTTACAATCTTCTAAATATGCTTTTTAACATTATTAGAGCCCTCGAGACATGCATGTTCTCACATCCTTAGTTAGTTAGTTAGTTAGTTAGTTAGTTAGTTAGTTAGTTGTCTATATGTGCCCTGTGATTTGACAGCATGATTTATTCCTGGGTATATTTCTTTGAAAACCGGGAATAGAGTGAAGTGAAGATATTTCTGTTATTATTCGGCACATTTAGGAATCACACACAACACAAAAGTACGGAATTGGCATCCATCCACAGCTTGTCGGAATCCAGTACGCAGGAGAAGGTAAACCGACTTGACTGTTTTTTTTTTTTAATCGAATGATGATCATTCCAACGAAATAGTGGATGCCTTCCGTTGACAGCGACCACATTCCAACTCTGGTCCGCCGTGTCCGGAAGATGTCAAATCCAGCCAAGGACAGGCCATCGTGACGTCTGCCTCGGATCAGTTTGTCAACGACATCATAAGCTCCACTCCTGAGCTGAGACACTTCCACGGTTCCTTGGATGAGGCCGGGTACTGGGAATGATGGGAAAAGCTTCCAGTGAAGGATCCGGTCCATCATTTCACTCTTCTTGCTTCATCCATCAGCAGCGCTCTGGCAGAAGCGTATGAGACCAGCTTGGAGGATGAGCTTAAGGAGGACGAGGTGGAAGCTGGAGGAACGGGAGCAGAGACCCTGGAAGAGGAGGAGGACGAAGAGGAGAATGAAAAGGAGGAGGAAGACGGCATGGAGTGGGAGCAACGTAACACAGACTCAGTTTTCTCTGAGCTCTCGGAGCTGAGTCAGGATTTGGTGGAGAGTGTTGACCGAGGCGCCAGCATCAGAGGTAACGGTGCATTAGCACGAGGCTGCGTTGACATCAGTCACCCTCACTATTCATAAACACCCCTTATCTAGGCAGCACTGACCAGTTTGAGGAGATTCTTTCCCAGTACGAGGATCTGAAAGTCACGCAGTGAGTTCCACGTTAGCATCAACGTGAGGAAGCGCGGCGGTTTTTTCCTTCCGCTTTCTTTTCCAGCGAGTTGGTCGACGCCGCCCGCAAGGCTCTCATCTCTCGAGTGGTGGAGCTGACCGACGACCGCTCCGCTCTCAAACTGGAAGTGGCCTCTCTACGGGAAACGGTGTCTCGATTAGAGGGCCGGACGAAGGAGAAGGAGGAGGAAGCGAAAAGGTGCCTGCTAGCTTAGCTCGTTCTGCTCATTCTTATGGTCTGCTTTCACGGCCCAATTTCTTCTCTCATTTTAGGCTTCGAGAGAAATTGGAAGCGTTTCAGGCATCAGATCATGACGTAAGACCGCCTTCTTCTTCGAAACCTTACGTATACCCTGGACTGGTGGCCAGCCAATCCCAGGGCACATATAGACAAACAACCATTCACACTCACATTCATACCTATGGACAATTTGGAGTCGCTAATTAACCTAGCATGTTTTTGGAATGTGGGAGGAAACCGGAGTACCCGGAGAAAACCCACGCATGCACGGGGAGAACATGCAAACTCCACATGGCCGAAGGTGGAATCGAACTCAGGTCTTCTAGCAGTGTGGCCTGTGAGCTAACCACTCAATCACCATGCAGCCCTGACATTAATTAATTCATTCATTAATTTTCTGCCGCTTGTCCTCACAAGGGTCACGGGGGTGCTGGAGCTTATCCCAGCTGTCTTGGGGCGACAGGCGGGGTACACCCTGGACTGGTGGCCAGCCAATCACAGGACACATATAGACAAACAACCATTCACACTCACATTCATACCTATGGACAGTTTGGAGTTGCTAATTAACCTAGCATGTTTTTGGAATGTGGGAGGAAACCGGAGTACCCGGAGAAAACCCACGCATGCACGGAGAGAACATGCAAACTCCACATGGCCGAGGGTGGAATCGAACTCGGGTCTTCTAGCTGTGTGGCCCGTGAGCTAACCACTCAACCACCGTGCATAAAAGTATTTTTTCCAATTCATTATAATGAGAAACAAAAACGTAGGTTGAGGAAAAAGGTATGACGGTATTTCTTCTAGTAAATGTTCTTATTGTAGTTACGACTATATTCCCATAGTATTATCAATTTCCACCCCAATCTCAATTTCTATCTGTTCTTTATGATGTTAGGACTTATTAGTGCAATAGTAGATAAAACCTTTATTTGCTACAGCTTGGATGTGATTGGATAATACGGCACACGTGTGAGCAGCATCACTCTTTCCCTACAGGCCTCACTAAGCGCCTCCATGCGCCACTTTTCCCGCTCTGAAATGGCTCGTGTGGTCATGGAGAAGAACCAGTACAAACAGCGGCTCTTTGAGCTGCAGGAGGCCCTTCGGCAAAGCCACACGCTCAGGTATGGTTTCCTTTTTACCGGGAGTTCAGACCTTCAGATCTTCAGTTGACACTTTTTGTCTCCTGTAGAGCAACAAAAGAAGAGCGACTGTCAGAGGAGAGAAGGTCAAGCCTTTGGGTAAAGTAAGTGTCTTCAAGGTGTCATCCATAATGTAGGTCGTTTGGATAAATGTCATATGACAGCAGTCGGCTGACATGTTTTGGGGAATGTTGCACATGACCCGCAATCCATAAACACACTTATTTCCCTTTTCTGTGCCTTATAAAGATAAGAAAACACCTTTCTAACAAAAAATTGTCTTCAAGGTTCAATCGCTTTTTTGGCCTGACCAAACAACCGCTGATCCTACCTCCGTCAACGCTGCCGCCGCTGACTCGCCCTCCTCTGCCACTTCAAGATACTCAGGCAGAGTAAGTTTCTCCATATCTACATATCTTCTCTACATCTTTACCTTCTTGTCCTCTCTGGATATTCTTTTCATGTCAAATGTTAACTGCACTTGCTTTGGAAATTTGCCTATCATCCACAATCCTTAGGTGAGACATGAACGCTGGTCTTGCACCTATCTGTGCATTCTAAAGCTATAAGGGTAATGAATGCATGTACTGCTTATTTCACTATCAACTCTTCTGAAAAAACCTCAAAAAGACTGTGGATGATGGGCACTTTTCCTTTAAAATCAACCTATCCTCTTATTATATTTACATGAACATGCTGATGAAGATGCACTGGTCCTGTTTTCTTTTGGAAATAAATACATCTACAAATACATTTATTTAATCATTATTATTAGAGCCCTCTCCACATGAAATAGCACCCCTATAGTCACCTTTACACACCTATTACCCAATATAGTAGACATAGAAAACATGTTTACCACCTTCTAAATATGCATTTATCAATGTTGGAGCCCTCTAGACATGATATAGCACCCCTATAGTCACCTTAAACTCTTAGTAGCCAATATAGTAGACATAGAAAACATGTTTACCACCTTCTCAATATGCATTTTATCAATATTAGAGCCATCTAGATATGACATAGCACCCCTATAGTCACCTTAAACGCCTAGTAGCCAATAGAGTAGACATAGAAAACATGTTTACCACCTTCTAAATATGCAATTTTTCAATGTTAGAGCCCTCTAGACATGAAATAGCACCCCTATGGTCACCTTAAACTCCTAGTAGCCAATAGAGTAGACATAGAAAACATGTTTACCACCTTCTAAATATGCATTTATCGATATTAGAGCCCTCTAGACATGACATAGCACCCCTATGGTCACCTTAAACTCCTAGTAGCCAATAGAGTAGACATAGAAATCATGTTTACCACCTTCTAAATATGCATTTATCGATATTAGAGCCCTCGAGACATGACATAGCACCCCTATAGTCACCTTTACAGTCCGATTACCCAATATAGTCGACATGGAAAACATGTTTACCACCTTCTCAATATGCATTTTATCAATATTAGAGCCATCTAGATATGACATAGCACCCCTATAGTCACCTTAAACGCCTAGTAGCAATAGAGTAGACATAGAAAACATGTTTACCACCTTCCAAATATGTATACAATTTTTCAATGTTAGAGCCCTCTAGACATGAAATAGCACCCCTATAGTCACCTTTAAATTTCTAGCAGTCAATATAGTCGTCACAGTACTTTCTTAATAATTAGATCATCTACATATGCACCTTACTAATGTTACACAGTGTCATATAAAGGTCTGCAGTAGATGTGTGTCGTGTTTTCATCACTCCCAATGGGGCCAATGCATTCTCTTCAGATCGTCTGCTCCTGCTGCTTTATCGCCCCGTGCCAGGAGGAGGGAGCTGTACAGAGAAATTCGTTCGCACATATGGGGAACTCTAGGGAAACGTCAGCTCCACGGCTGGAGCGTGCCACTGGCTGACACGCAGGTACTGTACGGTAAAGGGACACAGTGGAAATAGGAAAGTAGCAATGTGTGTGGAATTCTGTGTTCGTAGGAGTCTCAGGAAGCCGTCCCGGAGCCCAAAGATGTGCCGGTCCTAACGCAGCTCCGACTCTTGGACCAAAGAGACTCTACTGCAAAGGTGATGCTTGTTGATGGCAGACTGTGAACGCTTGGAAAGGAGGGTAAATGATGCTTTCTTTCAGGTGAACTGTGCGGTTGCAGTCCCGTCTGAGATGTCAGGAGAGGCCACGGTGAGTTCTTCCCACGTCTTCCTTCTACCATCCCTTCCTTAAGGCTTTGGCCCACGGCATCGTTTAACCAGTCCTGAATCTGAAAAGCAAAAGAATAATCAATAATAATAATAATGAAAATACACACTGACTTAAATAAGATTGTAAAAGAAAATATTTAAAATTGTACTAAAGTTTACTAAATCAATAATTAATAAAAATACAGATAATGTATTATTAGAGTTCTCTGGATATGAACTAACACCCCTATAGTCACATTTACACTCCCAATACCCAATATAGTAGACACCATAATACAGAATAAGACATGCAAAATCAGTGTTTGACTTTCCAAATAGGCTTTTTAAGATTATTAGAGCCCTCTGGACAGGAACTAACACCCCTATAGTCACATTTACACTCCTAATACCCAATATAGTAGACACCATAATACAGAATAAGACATGCAAAGTCTGTTTATGACTTTCTGAATAGGCTTTTTAACATTATTAGAGCCCTCTGGACAGAAACTAACACCCCTATAGTCACATTTACACTCCTAATACCCAATATAGTAGACACCATAATACAGAATAAGACATGCAAAATCAGTTTATGACTTTCTGAATAGGCTTTTTAACATTATTAGAGCCCTCTGGACAGGAACTAACACCCCTATAGTCACATTTACATTCCCAATACTCAATAGAGTAGACACCATAATACAGAATAAGACATGCAAAATCAGTTTATGACTTTCCAAATAGGCTTTTTAAGATTATTAGAGCCCTCTGGACCGGAACTAACACCCCTATAGTCACATTTACACTCCCAATACCCAATATAGTAGACATCATAACACAGAATAAGACATGCAAAATCTGTTTATGACTTTCCAAATAGGCTTTTTAACATTATTAGAGTCCTCTGGATATGAAGTAACACCCCTATAGTCACATTTACTCTCCTATTAGCCAGTATAATCAACTTGATAAAGAAGCAGAGAACACACACTGTATGCAGTGAACGTTCACACTGTCACACAAAGTCCAAATCCTGTCTGTCAGTGCTCTGTGTGGGTGGTGTCTGGCCCCGCCTCCAACAGTGACGTGACGGTGATGGACCCCACTCGATCCAACACCGTCCTGGATCGTTTCAGCCTCCCTCCCACAGCTCCTGCCCTCTGCATCTGTGCCGTGCCCCCCCTAGGTCAGTGGCCCCCATCCCAACCTCTCCCCACATCTCCGCTATTTTACCGGGAAAGTGATGAGATTTTCCTTTTCACACTTTCCTGTTTGTCTTCTGACAGGCGACTCTCCAGGAACTGTGTGGATTGGAACTCAGGAAGGAAGGTAATGTGTGCTGAATCAACACAAACCTGCATGCTGCGACACAGAGCTTTTTAGCATTTCAGCTCAAATGCTCACGTCTAGGGAGGGATGCCCAATTCTGTACTTTTATATGCACCCACCCAATTTCATCCATTTAAATATAGTTTTTAACATTATTAGAGCCCTCTATACATGAAATAACACCCCTATAGTCACCCTTACACTCCTATTACCCAATATAGTAGGCATAATAACAGAAAATAAGACATAGAAAACCTGTTTACCACCTTCTAAATATAATTTATAACATTATTAGAGCCCTCTAGACATGAAATAACACCCCTATAGTCACTTTTACACTCCTATTACCCAATATACTAGGCATAATATCAGAAAATAAGACATAGAAAACCTGTTTACCGCCTTCTAAATATAATTTATAACATTATTAGAGCCCTCTAGACATGAAATAACACCCCTATAGTCACCTTTACACTCCTATTACCCACAATAGTAGGCATAACAACAGAAAATAAGACATATAAAACATGGAAAACCTGTTTACCACCTTCTAAATATAGTTTTTAACATGATTAGAGCCCTCTAGACATGAAATAACACCCCTATAGTCACCTTTGCACTCCTGTTACCCAATATAGTACACATCATAAGGTAATACAAGACATAGAAACCCTGTTTACCACCTTCTCAATACGCTTTTTAACATGATTAGAGCCCTCTAGACATGAAATAACACCCCTATAGTCACCTTTACATTCCTGTTACCCAATATAGTAGACATCATAAGGCAATATAAGACATAGAAACCCTGTTTACCAACGTCTAAATGCGCTTTTTAATATGATTAGAGCACTCTAGACATGAAATAACACCCCTATAGTCACCTTTGCACTCCTGTTACCCAATATAGTACACATCATAAGGCAATATAAGACATAGAAACCCTGTTTACCACCTTCTAAATACGCTTTTTAACATGATTAGAGCCCTCTAGACATGAAATAACACCCCTATAGTCATCTTCACATTCCTATTACCCAATATAGCAGACATCATAAGGCAACATAAGACATAGAGACCCTGTTTACCACCTTCTAAATACGCTTTTTAACAAGATTAGAGCCCTCTAGACATGAAATAACACCCCTATAGTCACCTTCACCCAATTATAGTAGACATCATTATAGAAAATTAGACATTTGAGACACAAATAAGACTCACGCTTGTGTGCGTTTCAATAAAATCTGCCTGACTGCACCAAAACTCTATCCTTTTGTCCTCCAGCATAGTCATACATGCGGCCTCTGCAGGCAGGGGGCGCTGTCTCCTCTCGGTGTCCCTCTCAGAAAGTGTCCATTCGCTCATGTAAGTTGTTGTTGTTGCTTTATATTTATTATTAATATTAAATAATATTCACTGACATCCAAAGGTGTACTTTGTGCCCCCCCACTCCAGGTACTCCCAAGGTCAAGTCATAGCTGGCTTAGGTGACGGGACTTTAGCCTTCTTCTCCAGTAGTTCAGGTGTGTTTACTATGGTAGTAAACTAGTGCTGTGTCTTATGGGTTGTGAGGATAAACCCATGATAACAATCCGCCATAAATCACAGGGCACATATAGACAAACAACCATTCACACTCACATTCATACCTATGGACAATTTGGAGTGGCTAATTAACCTAGCATGTTTTTGGAAGTACCCGGAGAAAACCCACGCGTGCACGGGGAGAACATGCAAACTCCACACAGAGATGGCCGAGGGTGGGAATTGAACCCTGGTCTCCTAGCTGTGAGGTCTGCGCGCTAACCACTAAACCGCCGTGCCGCCTAACAGATTCATGAATAAATTAAATTAAATTAAATTGTCCGTATTTCTGCATGTCAAACTGTAATAAATGTAATTGGATTGGGCTTAGGTGATTTTCTATGAGAAAGTTTGCTTTGGTTCCAGTCCGTTTTGGTTTGAGTCGGACCTTGTGTAACAGATTCATGAATAAATTAAATTAAATTAAATTAAAATGTCCGTATTTCTGCATGTCAAACTGTAATAAATGTAATTGGATTGGGCTTAGGTGATTTTCTATGAGAAAGTTTGCTTTGGTTCCAGTCCGTTTTGGTTTGAGTCGGACCTTGTGTAACAGATTCATGGATAAATTAAATTAAATTAAATTAAATTAAATTGTCCGTATTTCTGCATGTCAAACTGTAATAAATGTAATTGGATTGGGCTTAGGTGATTTTCTATGAGAAAGTTTGCTTTGGTTCCAGTCCGTTTTGGTTTGAGTCGGACCTTGTGTAACAGATTCATGAATAAATTAAATTAAATTAAAATGTCCGTATTTCTGCATGTCAAACTGTAATAAATGTAATTGGGTTGGGCTTAGGTGATTTTCTATGAGAAAGTTTGCTTTGGTTCCAGTCCGTTTTGGTTTGAGTCGGACCTTGTGTAACAGATTCATGGATAAATTAAATTAAATTAAATTAAATTAAAATATCCGTATTTCTGCATGTCAAACTGTAATAAATGTAATTGGATTGGGCTTAGGTGATTTTCTATGAGAAAGTTTGCTTTGGTTCCAGTCCGTTTTGGTTTGAGTCGGACCTTGTGTAACAGATTCATGAATAAATTAAATTAAATTAATATGTCCGTATTTCTGCATGTCAAACTGTAATAAATGTAATTGGATTGGGCTTAGGTGATTTTCTATGAGAAAGTTTGCTTTGGTTCCAGTCCGTTTTGGTTTGAGTCGGACCTTGTGTAACAGATTCATGACGTCAACCAAGGCACCACCGTAATCTGACCCAAGCTATTTTGGACACTAAAAAAGCATGTGGATGTAAACCAAGGCCAAGTGTTTTGCAAAAATGTTAACCAAAAAAGGCGCTAACCAAGGCGTAGGTCAGATGCATCTACCACAAAGTCCTATGATGGCCACGTGTTGATGATGTGCTGTGATTGACAGGTGGCTGGAACGTGCAGTCGCATTCAGTGATGCCACTGGGTTCGAAACCCGTGCAGCCTGTTCGCTGCTGCCTGGCCAAAGGTAGCCGCTTGTGGGTGGGATACTGGAACAGAGTTCATGTGGTGGACATTCCCAGCAGGAAGGTGGAGGTAATAAAACGTGGCGCACTTTGCCTTTTTTTTTTACTTCGGAATGATTTGAAATGTCCCCATCTTTTGTCTTGATCTTTGCAGAATGTTTTTCCAGTCTCCGAGCGCAGCGAGCAGCAGGTTCGTTTCCTGTGTGCCGGAGGAAGCGGCGTTTGGACGGCATGCAGACTGGACCCCCTGCTCAGACTGTTTGACTGGTCCACCGGGCAGCTGCTACAGGAAGTGGATCTTACCGCCCTGGTCACCAAATCATTAGGTGCTAGCATTTTAACTCTTTCTTCTTACTGCACGTAGCACGTAGCATGTAGCACGTAGCACGTAGCACGTAGCATAACCTCTACAGCCTAGGTCACAACCAGAGATGTGTTTTTTTTTTCTTTAGCTGTTTGATATATATATTAAATTAAATTAAACTAAACTAAACCCTGGTCTCCTAGCTGTGAGGTCTGCGCACGAACCACTCAACCGCCGTACAGCCCCAATTTAATTTAATTTAATTTAATTTAATTTAATTTAATTTAATTTAATTTAATTTAATTTAATTTAATTTAATTTAATTTAATTTAATTTAATTTAATTTAATTTAATTTAATTTTTTAAATTACATTTTTTAAATTAAATTACATTTTTAAATTAAATTACATTTTTTAATTAAATTACATTTTTTAATTAAATTACATTAAAAATTTAAATTTAATTTAATTTAAAAAGTAAATTAAATTTAATAAAAAATTAAATAAAAAAAATTAATTTAATTAAAAAATTAAATGAAAAAATTTAATTTAATTAAAAAATGTAAATTAATTAAATTAAAATTTTAATGTAATTTACATTTTAAATTAAATTAAAATTTTTAAATTTTTAATTTAATTTAATTTACATGTTAAATTAAATTAAATTAAATAAAAATTTTAATTTAATTTAATTTACATTTTAAATTAAATTAAAATTTTTATTTTAATTTAATTAATTTACATTTTTTAATTAAATTACATTTTTTAATTATTTTTTTATTTAATTTAATTTACTTTTTAAATTAAATTAAATTTACATTTTTAATTTAATTAAGTTACATTTTTTAATTAAATTAATTTTTTGATTAAATATTTTTTTTAATTAAATTTTTAATTTAATTTAATTTGCAATTTTTAATTTAATTAAAAAATTTAAATTAATTAAATTAATTTTTTTTAATTAATTAAATTAATTAAGAAAGCAGGAAGTGAACAAATGTAAGAGTTAGTGATTGTAAAAGTACCAGATGGAGGGGTAGGATTTAATAAGCTTTGCTTCTTCCTACTCTTTTTGGACATGTGGAACTGGGAACTGATTATGGGATGCACTCAATTGGAATCTGATGCATGTTCTAATGAAATGAAACCATTACCATTTCCAAAAAGTGCATTTAGAAGGTGGCAAGCAGGTTTTCCATGTCTCCTTTTCTCTTATTGTGTCTACTATATTGGGTAATAGGAGTGTAAATGTGACTATAGGGGTGTTATTCTGTGTCTAGAGTGCTCTAATCATGTTAAAAATTGTGCTTAGTAGGTCATAGAGAACTCTAACCCCCTGGCATGGGTGTGTGGTGTGAATCCCGTGTGGTTCTGTGTTTGCAGGCCAAGCTTTCCTGGCGCTCTCACCTCTTCAGATCTCCTCGCTGGCGGTCATCTCCGGCCGCATGTGGGTGGGCACGGGGGGCGGCGCCATCTTCTCCATCCCCTTAACGATAAGTATGCAGGAATTCATGCTTTCAGCAGAAGGCGTCCGCCCTGTATTGATATTTTTGTCCGCAGCGTCTGCGTCCGAGTCCATCCCGTTTTGCAGCGTGGCCGCCGCCCAGCTGTGTTACCACGGTCACAGACAAGCGGTCCGCTTCATCCTTGCCGCACCTGGTAATCAGATTATTGATGCCCGGGAGCTCTTGAAGTGGCCGCCCTTCAGTAATGTTCTTCTTCTCAGGTTGCTTGGTGACCTCACCTGGCGGCAGCGTTACGCCCTCTCAGCTTATCCTGAGTGGAGGAGAGGGCTACGTCAACTTCCGCATTGGTGAGTCAGACTATATAAATATATATATATATATATATATATATATATATATATATGAAAAACAAAGTCCAGGCTGTGGATGGTGGGTCTGTATTCATGTTGCGCTTTTCATCTTCTTCCTGCCATACTTTTACACGATACATCATAAATAAGGTCAATTAGATGGCTGTAATGTATTTCAACCAGGAGCAATACTTAATTTGTCCACTAGATGTCGCCAAAGAGAGAGTAGACCAATGGCAGTGGGACAGTAGATAGTTGAAAAAGACGTCAGGTAAGGACAGACAGTTGTTTTGATATTTTATTTTATTTATATTATATTTTATTAGATTATTATAATATAATATACTTTATTGTATATTATTATTATTATTTAATGTAAAACTATTATATAAAATTATTCGACATTTCCTCATAATATTACAAGTTTATTCTGGTAAATTTGCAACTCTTTTTTTTTTTTTATTATTATTCTGACTTTGTTGTCATTCTAGTTAGATTAACTCTGTCCGCACCCTAATTTCTAAACTTCTATTTCCCCCCACAAGGAGACGACGCGAGTGATGAGTCTGTGGAGTCGGCCCAAGCGACACCGCAGCGATCCCAACGCAGTCACGTGATCATCTGGCAGAATCCCACCCCGGCCGTGGCGACCTCTGCCCTCTGACATCTCCTGGATGCCTCTGGTGCCTACCCCCTCCCCGATGCCGGCGTTACGCAAACGTTACTTCATGAGACTGGCGTCTGTACTCGTTGATCGTACACTCATCCGCACCGTGTTTGCATCATCAGCGCTAACTTCTCATCCTATGGAAGCAGGTCAAAATAATCAGCTTGACTTTTTTTTTTATTGTGTATTTCCTGTCTTGAGCATTGTTGACATGTACCTCCACATACTGTACGTACAGTACCTCTATGTATGTATTGACTTCTATGCACGGAAAGCTTTGATTGTTTTAATGTTGGCTCTTTTCTTGTCATTTGCCTTCTTGCACCAATCCTGAAATGCAAATGGGACTCCCAGGAAAACTTTGATGTCTGCCTTCTCTTCCCACGGTAACAACACAAACAATCACTGCTTAGTCTGTGTAGCCCTTATTATACACTATCCATACACCGTCTGTGCCAAAATAGAGAAATTTGTTATTTTTTTAGGAAAAATATACACCTTTCTTGTAGCAAAATTTGAAATATGAAAGAAATATGCTAGTAGTCAAATTAAGAAAATTAGCTTGCAGAAAAAAGTTATGGGGAAAAAATCATAATAAAGTCAAATATATACTTTTACAAGCATGAAGTGCAAATATTAAGAGGAAAAAATTTTATTTTGTTAATTCTGTCACAAATATAATTTTGCAAGGATAGCAATGTAGAGAAAATAACCTCATTTTAGTCGCATAAAGTTCAAGTATTACAGTAAAAAATATTTTGTAAGTCATAATATAAGAAACTAATGTTGCACTTTTTGAAAGGGAAAAATGTATATTATGGCAGAAAAAAGAACATTTACAAGAAAGTTGAAATGGTTGCCTCATTAAACGGAGAAAATGGCAGTAACTTCACAAAAGTATTTACCAAGAGCAACAAACCAAAGATAAAAGCAGCAGCTTTTATGTATGTTTTGTATGCACGTATTCTTACAAAGCCAAAAAGCTAATTTTATGGGAGAAAACTGGATAAATGACATTTTAGTAACAGAGTTGACATATTAAATATTTTATATATTTTAAAGTCAATATAAGAAAAAAAAATGTGGAAAATGTTACCATGTTATGAGAATAAAGTCAAAATATTATGTGGGTGACGTCATAATTATGAGATGAAAATATATGCGAATAAAGTCCAAATAATACAAGAAAAATGTTGTAGTCTAAGGAGAAAACACATTGCAATTAATATGAGCATGATTTGACATATTAAAGAAAAACATGTATTTTTTGTGATAATATTTTGAGAAACAAAACAAGTTTTTTTTGGGGGGGGGGGGTTGCAATATTATGGGAATAAAGTTGAAATATTTTGGTGGAAGTTGATAAGTTGACGTCAGTATGACAAAGCTTAGATTCACCTCCTTTCTTGAACATAAATAACTTCATATCAGCTCCAGTATTTCCATAACTGTTGCATCCTTTCATTTTTCGGACACCCGAATTGGGGTTTGTTTGTCCTCCAAGTATTCCCGTCGTGCTCCATGGTCTATGTTGGACTGCTCCGAGTCCTGGGCAGGCGTATCCTCCTGCTGAGGGATCTAGCCAGGCGGTCCACGGCTCCACCCACGGCGCCCCCCAGCTCCTTCCTGGATGTCAGGCCCTCGATGTTCCCGCTGTACCACAGCACCCAGCCCGCCAAGGACAGGAGCACCAGCAGAGCCCCGGAGTACACCAGAAGGTCCCCGAAGTCGCGTCCTCGGATCTCCAGGGGAGCGAAAACCCCCAGCAGAAGTGATATGACGCCCAGGAGGTCCATCACCACGGCAAACACCAGGGCCAGCTTGCAGTGGGACAAGCCGTCATACTTGGACGCCATGGCTTGTCGTCAAAAGGCTCAAAGGTGCCACACCTGTGCGCTGTGAGATGGAAGTTACAATAACCCGAAGACCCTGAACGCAGCACTCAAGTACGAAACAAAACCAAGGAAACAGCCGTTATGATCAAAAAGCTTACCCTTGAAGGGGCTTCCTTTTGTGGGAGACGTGTAGAAAACACTTTTAAGCCACCACCGGCGGAGACCTTATCAAGTTGTCAGTTGAGTCGGTAGTAAACACTGAAATTTGACACCTCGCTTGTTCTACCTGTCCTCGATGGCGCAATCAGATGGAAAGGAAAAAAAACTTTATTTCAACAAAGTGAAACAGCCTAAAATCACAATCTCGTATTGTTTTCATTTAGTGAATTTATATTAAAATGTAACATTTTGTAAACCAGTTTAATATAGTGCTATATTAACAGACGGAAATGACGTCACACGCTGAAATTATTGTTTGCATATGGCTCGTGAGACACGCACACCAAAATAGGCTACATTGATGTGATTGTATGTTTTGATTTACATTTAAATTCGTGAGGATAAGCGGTAGAAAATGAATGAATGAATGAATATAACGAAATCCTCTGGACCATTCCAAGTGCTGTATAAATCACATTGTCATCGTAACCGGAAGTGACATCACCATAGCCTTTGTTGGCATGATTTTGGTTTGTCGCCTCTAAGCTAGCAGTTTTCCCACAAAACTAATACCCATCCCAAATTAAACTTTAATTTGACGAAATTGTATTTATTCACTTGGCACTTCACGTGACATTTGATTTATTCATACTAAATTGTTATGTGGGATATTTAATGTCGCAGTAACAGGAAGTGACATCGTCGTTGCTGTTAGCGTGTAAACTGGCACATTTGAAAATATCGCCCGTTTTTTCGAACAAAACAACACATATCTCAAGTGAAATTTCATTTTATGATATGTTATTTGTTTTTATTACATTGTAGTTATTTGGGGAGTGTTTCTATAAGGAAGTTCATTATAACCGGAAGTGACGCCATCATCTGCGCTTATAATAAATCTGATTGTTATTGTTAGCTTGTTAGCTAGCCGACAAGCTCCCAAGATGGCGACATGACAGAGTAATAGCGTCTTATTACATGTTTATGATGCAGTTATTACCAGCGTAAATGCGGTACGTACCGGACCCATACGGGAGACTTTGCAACCCGGAAAATAAGAATCTTGTCGGAAAGGCTGAATTATACACAGAAAGTCTTGTTGATTGGCTTGTGGTGTTATTTTGACAGCTTGAGTCGAGCTAGCTTCTTGACTGGGTCGTTGGATCTCGTTAGCATATTCCTTCGGTATTGTTAGCAGATGATGTCATAATCATATGTGAATATCGTGTCTCGTTAAATGTCAG
Organism: Doryrhamphus excisus; assembly: GCF_037039965.1. Classification (NCBI taxonomy): domain Eukaryota; kingdom Metazoa; phylum Chordata; class Actinopteri; order Syngnathiformes; family Syngnathidae; genus Doryrhamphus; species Doryrhamphus excisus. The sequence continues at coordinate 16,391,414 of NC_136375.1, read as the reverse complement.
AGCAGCTTTACCGCTTCGATGTATATCTGTAAAGTCGTTTTTACCATCGGACTATTTATTAGGTACACTATAATGACGACCAACACAAAGCACCAACAAGCCAAACATTGTTCATATCACAAGAAAAAAAAGTTGTCATCTAATGAGATTTTTAAAATTTTTATTATTTTTTTTACATTTTAATATTAGTAAAAATAACATAACTAACCAGAAAAAATGGTAAAACATTTTTAGTAGCATAGGTACACTATAATGACGACCAACACAAAGCACCACCAAGCCAAACATTGTTCATATCACAAGATAAAAAGTTGTCATCTAAAGAGATTTTTTTAAATTTTTATAATTTTTTTTACATTTTAATATTAGTAAAAATAACATAACTAACCAGAAAAATGGTAAAACCATGAGCTAAAACCATTTTAGTAGCATAGAGTTGAAATATTAACATTAGGAGAAACAATCAAAACAAAACAATGTTTTTTTTGAAAATTAATGGAGGTAATATGATGGGAATAAAGGAGGAAAATTTAAATAAAGTCATAATATTTGGGAAAAAATGTGTAATTGAGCCAGAAAACCTATTCTTACGAGAATAAGTACAGCCCTGAGCTAAATGGATATTATTTCTGTTATATATTTTCCAGATATTGGCCATGGAGAATGGAAACCGGTGTGAGGTTGCAGGCGCATCCAAGAGCAACTCCGCTTCTCTCCACTTGCAGAGTAAGATGGTATTTTTGGTGTCAATGTTCCCTTTTAAAAAGGATACTGCCAGTCCTGATTGTGCTTGTTTGTCTCCTGTTCAGCTCCCAAAAATGAAGAGATTTATGAAATAACCATGCCGCTGGAAGAAAGCAGCTTCGAGCAGCAAGGATTTCTCCAGCAAAGCGACGCAAACTTTGATGGTGAACAAGCGTCCGTCTTCTATGTTAGCTGTTTCTTTGTATCATTGGGATAATGGCCTATCGTACCATCCTTCTCAGAGTCTCTGCCGTCTGCTGGCCACTCTTCGGTCAGCAACTCCTTCCGGGCCATGACCAACCTACGCACGCAGCTGCAGATTTCTCTGGAGAAAAATTCCTGGCTGCAGAAGAGAATCGAGGACCTGGAAGAGGAGAGGGACTTCCTTCGGTGCCAGCTGGACCGATTCATCTCTTCCACAAAGAGTCAAGGCGATGAGCCGAGACGCTTCACCTGGAGAGGGAGGAGAGAGGATGAACGTCCCGCTGGTAGGCCCAAAAACACCCATGTTATCTCGCCAAAGTCAGCACACAGCCCCAACAGTCTGGTTTTTGGCTGTCGGGTGGGGGTGTATGTGCTGGGGGGGCTTCAGTGGGCGGGGTTCACCGAGGGTTGAATGGCAGACGACCTCTGTCAGTCAACTAGTCAGCAAACATATACTGATAGATAGATAGATAAAAAGAAAGAAAAAAGATAGATGGATAAAAAGAAAGAAAAAATATAGATAAAAAGAAAAAAAAGGATAGATAAAAAGAAAAAAGATAAGAAAAAACATAAATCAAAAGAAAGAAAAAAGATAGATAGATAAAAGGAAAAAAGATAGATAAAAAGGAAAAAGAAAGAAAAAAGATAGATAAAAAGAAAGAAAAGAGAAAAAATAAAAAAGATAGATAGATAAAAAGAAAAAAGAAAGAAAAAAGATAGATACAAAGAAAAAGAAAGAAAACATATACTGATAGATAGATAGATAAAAAGAAAGAAAAAAGATAGATAGATAAAAAGAAAGAAAAAGGATAGATAAAAAGAAAAAAGAAAGAAAAAGGATAGATAAAAAGAAAAAAGAAAGAAAAAAGATAAGAAAAAACATAAATGAAAAGAAAGAAAAAAGATAGATAGATAAAAAGAAAAAAAAAAGATAAAAAGGAAAAAGAAAGAAAAAAGATAGATAAAAGAAAAAAGAAAGAAAAAAGAGATAAAAAGAAAAAGATAGATAAAAAGAAAAAAGATAGATAAAAGAAAAAAGAAAGAAAAAAGATAGATAAAAGAACAAAGAAAGAAAAAAGATAGATAAAAAGAAAAAAAGATAGATAAAAAGAAAAAAGATATATAAAAAGAAAAAAGATAGATAAAAGAAAAAAGAAAGAAAAAAGATAGATAAAAAGAAAAAGAGATAAAAAGAAAAAGATAGATAAAAAGAAAAAAGATAGATAAAAGAAAAAAGAAAGAAAAAAGATAGATAAAAGAAAAAAGAAAGAAAAAAGATAGATAAAAGATCAAAGAATGAAAAAAGATAGATAAAAGAAAAAAGATAGATAAAAGAACAACGAAAGAAAAAAGATAGATAAAAAGAAAAAAGAAAGAGGCTGGATGGATGGATGGATGGATGGATGGATGGTCTTTATTGTCATTGCCCAATATCACAGCAGTGAAATTACCAACGAAATGTCGTTGCCTGGCTTCCGCATAATAATAAATAATAATAATAATAATAATAATAATGTGGAGATTGAGCGTATATTGTAATACAATGTTGAGGTATTTAGTCCGATGATGTACATGTGTGATTGCACCCTTATTCCCGCCTATCCCCCCTCTTCTAGAGCAACAAACGACGGACTCGCCACGCTTCCCCTCTCACCAGTTCCTCCAGCGAAGGCCGGCCGGTCCGAGCGCCGCTCCCGCCAAAAAGCACGTCTCCGACGCCGTAAGCACCCACCTGGCCTCCATGAACGCTCTGTTTACCTCTGCACCGTCCCAGGCCCTCCTTCAAGGGCTGGGCGCTGCGGGTCACTCATCCAGCGGCAGCAGCGCCGGCTCCACCAGCTCCAGCCGAGCACTCCTGAATGGACACGGCAGCTTAGGAGCAGGTCATAATGCTGGAACCCGGATCTCCTCAGGTACTCTTCCGTGCCAGCAGTACATGACCTCTGTCTTTTGGCTGTGCAGCAGATTCCTTTTCGCTCTTGGGAGAATGTGACGAGTACTTGGAGCATGATGGCTACCTGGAGGAGGAGGAAATGATGCCGGTTGAGGATGCCGTCAACAGCAGCAAACAGCAGCAGTTCAAGAGAAGGCGGGTATTCCGAGGCCTTAAAGAGCGGCAAAGAGGTAAGACTCAGACTCCACAAACCCCCAGTGCAGGGGGCCCCGACCCCCGCTTTGGTACCAGGAAAACCAGTTGCAATCATTTGCAAAAATCACACACTTAAAGTAGAAAAAAAGACGCTTACTCGCTTTGTCTGCCGCTGTTCTAGGTCCTGAAACAATGCATAGCGTGACTTTTTATCCGCCAAATGGCATCTATTTGGAAATATGAACAGGCTTACTCCAGCTGATGTCAAAGAAATATATAACAACATCGTCCTTTTTTCACCACGCTCCTTGCAGATTGTTTTTCAATGGAGAACATGTAAAAAGGGTAAATATGTCAACAATACGTCAGCCCGGGTTATCGTGTTTTTTCGACTACCATCAAACATTTACGCCACATTGTGTGCAACGTGTTGTGTTATTCATACACTGCGTGAGTCTATCAGTGTTCTTGATATTTAATTTAATTTAATTTAATTTAATTTAATTTAATTTAATTTAATTTAATTTAATTTAATTTAATTTAATTTAATTTAATTTAATTTAATTTAATTTAATTTAATTTAATTTAATTTAATTTAATTTAATTTAATTTAATTTAATTTAATTTAATTTATAAAATAAAAAAAATATTTTATTTTATTTAAAAACTTAAACTATGTTGGGAAAGCAGGAAGTGAACAAATGTAAGAGTTAGTGATTGTAAAAGTACCAGATGGAGAGGTAGGATTTAGTAAGCTTTGCTTCTTCCTACTCCTTTTGGACATGTGGAACTGGGAACTGATTATGGGATGCACTCAATTGGAATCTGATGCATGTTCAAATGAAATTAAACCATTACCAAAATCAGTTAGCATAGCGCAGGTTATGTCGCCTGTCCAATGATGTCATCAGCGGGTGACTCTCAAACGTGCCACCTCCCATTTGAATGCCGAAGCTTCTTATTTCATTGTCTGCATTTCAGTAAAAGACGCCGCCGGAGTGCTCTTCCGCTACAAGAAGATCCTCCTCACATACCAGCGTCTGAAAAACATGTCCAAAGCCTTCCAGATCCACGGCGTGGACCGCAACACGGTGGCTTCCACCACGCCCATCGCAGAGCTGCTCCTGGTGGCGCCGGAGAAAGTGGCGCTGGTGGGAGAGTTCGACCCCTCCAAGGAGAAGCTGCTGGACTACGCTCGCCGCTGCTACACGGCGCTGGATGAGGAGACGCTGAGCCGGGTGCAAGCCCTGAAGAAAAACAACCTGCTCCTGCCCATCTCATACAGGTTCAGACACTGACTGTCTCAGAGGACGTCTTTTTCACTTTTGTGGTGATGGCTTTCCTTTTCTTTGGCGCACTGCCACTTTGTAGACATCATGAAGACCCAAAAGTAGAGATGCTTGTTATCTTTTTTTTTTTTTCAAACCGATATGATACACATCACTACTATCAGGGGAAGCAGAGTATAGAGGGGGGAGGAGCAAACAGCTGCGGCCCAGCAAGGTGCACTGTATTCAGGCGCACGCTCCGAGGACCCGGTGTGACACCACAGAGGTCTCTGGCCAACCTTTTGTACTTTTCAAATGGCACAAGGTTTATTTGTGTATCCTCCAAAATGACATTATGAGCATTAACAAATTCAGACTTATGGACAATTCCGACTATTCACTTAGTCTAACATGCATGTGTTTTGGGATACAACACGCAACCACTAGGCCACTCCGTGACCCTCATGATGCTCACTTTATTATGTTCCACTCTATGTGATGTAAAATCTGATTTATGAGGTTAGGCTAACATTTGGATACAGTAATAATTCAAACTATACAGCTACGTGGCTTCACAAGTTTTTTTTTTCGAGTGCACTGATTTTGTACCGTAATGCCATGTTTGTAAGAAATACGCAGCCCGTATTTATATTCAATGTGGTGTTTTTTTGTGTGTCTTATTTGTATTTTTGTCAACCTTCCTTCTGTCACTTGCCCTTTTAAAGTGTCGTCCAAGAATTAAAACAAATTTGGATTTTGAAAAAGTCTCTAATTGCTGTTATTTATTGAGTAAAACGCGAACACTGCTATAAAATTAAACACACAACGACGAATAATTCATTATGTTCCGCCATCGCGTTCAAGTATAACGTTCAATTACCCCGAAAACATGGAAATTAAAAATTAGTCGCAAAGGTCGTTTGGTGTTCTAACTAATCTATTTCAAATCAAACAACGGCGTTGTTTTTACAGGAACGCCGAGTTAAGTCCTGGCGGACATTTTGCGGAAGTTCGTCCATCCGCTTCCGGTGCTGGGGGGACCTGGGAGTCGGGTAGAGGAAGAAAAAGCGGGCATACTGTTTTCTTTCGACTTATCGCCAGCGTCTTTCCCCTCGATATCGTTCCGATTTTTATTCAGTCAAGCGACTGTGCTTTTTGGGCCAGTGGGCTTCCGGGATTTGTGTTTTTGCAGCGGTGGAATAGCCTCATTCATTCGGCTGTCGTAGCTAGCCAGCTAGCGAGCAGCTAGGCCTATTCTTCTGGACTTTGCTATTAGCTTGTCTTGCTAACCCACGCGAACACGTTTCTCTCCAATGACTTTGCTCACGAATTGTAAATAACCACCACACTGCTCGTTTGTGTGCACGTCAAATAATTCTAAGACATATATCCCGAGGTACATCTTGAATTGAGGCCAATTGCGGTGTGCACACTTGGCAAGGCGTTTGTTTTTTTTTGTGTCACTTTTGTTGCTAGCTTGAAGCTAGCCGTCGCCAACTGAATAACGCAGTCGCGGAAAGCCGCCAAAGCTTACCGAGATGTCGGACTTCGACGAATTTGAAAGGCAGCTGTCCGAAAACAAACAGGGTAAGCGCACACTTTTCACTATTTGATAACATAAATGTGATTATCGTCGATTTGTCTCGCCGCCATGACGCTATTCCGCAATGGATAGGTCTATTTGCTGGAACGCAAGCGAGTTAGCCGCATACTCAAGACGCCTGCAATTTTTAAACTGTTGCATCTTAGATAACATTTGAACGCATTGTACGAATAAAATGATGCAATTGAAGCATGTCATGAATCATGACAATTAATTTCGATTAAAACGCCACCCTGCTGTTATTTACAGCACACGGGAATCCAGTGTTTACCAAAGGACTGCGATCTATTGGTGGCGCTACATAGCGGGTCGTGTCTAATTTGCATAATTGTCAATGGCAGCTTTTATATCTTTCTCATAAACCTAATTTAACAAGAAAAACATTTTTATGTCTAATTTCATGACTTAATAATTACATTTAGGAATTAAATACAGCATTAAATATTACAAAAATGTGTAATCAACACCGCCCAGGACTTAATCATGCCCGGGTCTTGTGTCCAGCCGAGCGGGACAAGGAGAACCGCCACCACCGTCGCTCCGGTTCCCGCAGCCGCAGCAGAGACAGGAAGAGGAGAAGCAGAGACAGGGACAGACGCAGCCGGGATCGCCGTGGCGACAGTAAGGATCGCAGACACAGACGCAGGTGAGTGCCACCCTTGGTGTATCTCGGACAGACACGCTGGGAGTTCCCCGTGCTGGCCAAAGACTCCCGACATCCCATTTTGACATCAGCTCCTGGCTTTTCCATTGGCACAGTTTCCTCATATTGATTTTTATCCCAATTCATAAGCACGCATAGACACACTTTTTCCTCACGACCCTACCGGGAGTCCACGCATGTTGTCCAGTCCCTTTGAGTGTGTGCCGTTTTTGGCAGCCGACTAAATACAGAATATTGAGCACTTGAAAGTGTTTATTTGAAACGCCACTGGGTACTTATTGCACTTAAGTGCATCTATTTTTACACCTTTGCAGTGGATCTCTGCACCAATGGTAAGAAATTGACTCGCACTGGTATAAATTGAAATGCCACACTGTACTGACATTTGTATATACGTGAGAAAATAAGACATACGTCATAGAAAAGCTGTTTGTCGCCTTCTAAATCTGGTTATGTAGTAATAGAACTCAGCCATTAAATATCTGCACGCCTGTGTAAGCTGGAGGGTGGAAGTTTAAGTTTAACACCCTCTACTGGTCGCGGTAGTAAATGCAATATTCGCTGTGATACACCACAATGACGCAGAACACAATGTGCATTCATATGCTGTTTGCCAAAAATATGCACTTAGTCTTCCCTGTCACTCTGCAGAAGGTGAACGGTTATGTAGCGGCAAAAGATGCACATTGCATAAACTGCTGTGCAGCAACCTTTTTCATAAACGAGGCCCCAATTTCTTATTTTTAAATAACTGTCAATTTTTTTTGAATGAATTTGATTTTGTCCAATTGAATACTTTTAACTTGTATTCAACCTATTTAGTTTTAAGTTCTTTAAAAAAAAAAAACTTTTTTAATGATCATTTTTGAGTTGTTTACATACAGGTACATAAATGTATGCCCCCCCCCCTTTTAAGTGCGCAAAGAAACAAACACTTGGTTTTCTTCATCCTTATTTGAATCACACAATTACCAGTCCTTCACATTGAAGGCTGGACAAGATGTACCAGAAGTAGAAGAACAAAATACTTCATATAGAGCCATAATGTTTACATTGAGACTTCTTGCGCTAAAGAATTTAGCTATTGGCCAAAACAGACTTGCATGGGGGGGGGCGTCCTTGGTGCGGATGACTTGCTAGCCGTTTACAATGGAAGTGAAGTGCAAATGTTGACTGGTTTGAGAGAAATGTGAAATCCCTCCCAATGTCATTTCAGCTCACCACCGAGCTACCCACAGGACAATACAGCAAGGTAATACAGCAAACAAACCCAAAAGCCACCCATCCAATGGCCTGCCGTTGACCCCCCCCCCACACATTTGAATACATTTTCTTCTTTGGCCCAACCTTTGCCCTAGTCTGTGGACGTCTCCCGTCATTCCATATCTTCATATCTCTCTCCAACAGCCGCTCTCCACACCGCGAGAAGAAGAAGAAGGTGAAGAAGTACTGGGATGTGCCGCCGCCCGGTTTTGAAAACATCAGCCCCATGCAGTACAAAGCCATGCAAGGTACCGTCCCTTGGCTGACAGACTGTACCACCCACTCATTTTGGGGGGAGGAGGAGATATGTACATATATAGGCCGCATTGTTCTCAGCTGTCCGTGTCATAACATGGGATATTTAGTACACAGATACACAGAAGTATATGATTTTCCCCAAACCACCAGTGTAACACGGCTAATTAGCGGTGCCAAACCACCGCTGTAACACGGCGAGTTAAAGGTTGATGGCAACATAAACAAATGGCACGCTATTTTTTTGACGCTAACGATGCGGGCGAATGCAAACGGGGGCAATATTTTGAATGTTTGTTGGTACGGTCACTGAGGTCCCACTGCGTTCTTGACCGTGTGTCCACAGCTGCAGGCCAGATCCCAGCAACAGCCCTCTTGCCCACCATGACTCCAGACGGCCTGGCCGTCACCCCCACCCCGGTGCCCGTGGTGGGCAGCCAGATGACCCGGCAGGCCCGCCGGCTGTATGTGGGAAACATCCCCTTTGGCATCACGGAGGTCAGACAGAAGAGCGCCGCCGATTTGACTGTCGGCTAACGTCATATTTTAACCGTGCCACTTGTTTGCAGGAGTCAATGATGGACTTCTTCAACGCTCAGATGCGTTTGGGTGGCCTCACCCAGGCCCCAGGGAACCCCGTGCTGGCGGTGCAGATCAACCAGGATAAGAATTTTGCCTTCCTTGAGGTGGGGCGTCCCCGTCGTGAGGTTTCTCGCGTGCAGACGTATCTATGACAAGCAGAAAAAGACAATAACCTGACATTTCCTGCTCAGTTCCGCTCAGTGGATGAGACCACTCAGGCAATGGCTTTTGATGGAATCATCTTTCAAGGCCAAAGCCTGAAAATCCGCCGTCCCCACGATTACCAGCCACTGCCGGGCATGAGCGAGAACCCCAGTGTCTATGTGCCTGGTACACAGACAATTAATGGTTTTTACTACTATTACTACTGTTTGCATCATTCATACACCATTTGAGCAAAACTCCACAGGAGCTGGCACTGTTTGCTGTCCTCAAAGGTGTTCTTTTCTCCAGGCGTGGTGTCCACGGTGGTGCCCGACTCGGCTCACAAGCTCTTCATCGGCGGTCTGCCCAACTACCTAAATGACGACCAGGTGAGCGGCTCGCCTGGCGAAGCCCGTTGCCTGCTTACCTGGACGCTTTATGTGACGGGGGGTGACTTGGTATCGTGTCGCAGGTGAAGGAGCTGCTGACGTCATTCGGACCGCTCAAGGCCTTCAACCTGGTGAAGGACAGCGCCACGGGCCTGTCTAAAGGATACGCCTTCTGTGAATACGTTGACGTCAATCTCAACGACCAGGTGAGCACTGCAGCCACGCTGCATCGGATCGCCACGGCCCGCCGCAACGCTTAACACTTGCTGTCATTGCAGGCTATTGCCGGGCTCAACGGCATGCAGCTGGGCGACAAAAAGCTCCTGGTGCAGCGAGCCAGCGTGGGATCCAAGAACGCCACCCTGGTATGTGGCTGGTCCGGGCTCTCTCACGAGCCTCGTTTTTTTTTTTTTAAATCAACAATGAGCGTTACTGTAGTTCCGTTAAACAGCCACCTCCACCTTAATGATGCCTTCTTAGTTTTAGGTCGGTAGGGGAATGTTTCCACCATCTTTATGTAGGACATGAACACTCGTATTTCTTTGTCTGCACACTCTAAAGATATAAAAACAGCTAAAAGAGGCGGCTAATGAATCTATAAAACCTTCTGGAAATGAGCATGTGAGCTGCATATGAAGGTTTATCATGATTATTATTATTATTTTATTCTTATTGCCTTATTTTATTCTGATTTTATTATTCTCTTATTTTATTCTATTTTATTTTATTCCCTTATTTTATTCTTATTCTCTTATTTCATTCCCTTATTTTGTTCTTATTCTCTTATTTTGTTCTTATTCTCTTATTTTATTCTTATTCCATTCTTCTCTTATTCTTATTCTCTTATTTTATTCTTATTCTCTTATTTTATTCTTATTCTCTTTTTATTCTCTTATTTTATTCTTATTCTCTTCTTATTCTCTTATTTTATTCTTATTCTCTTATTTTATTCCCTTATTTTGTTCTTACTCTCTTATTTTATTCTTTTTCTCTTATTTTATTCCCTTATTTTGTTCTTATTCTCTTATTTTGTTCTTATTCCATTCTTCTCTTATTTTGTTCTTATTCCATTCTTCTCTTATTTTGTTCTTATTCTCTTATTTTGTTCTTATTTCATTCTTCTCTTATTTTATTATTTTCTTATTTTATTCTTATTCTCAAATTATTTTAAATATTTTTTTCATTTATTATTGTTGTTGTTTTGAACATTGCTTCGCCCAAGAAGCATAGTGACACCACACCACAGCTAGCTACCAGCCAGTTAGCTTCAGCACACACTGGCCCCCGAAGGTAACGCTATTATTATTATTATTATTATTATTTTGCTGTGTGAAATCAATCACCCCGAGAAGGAATTTCCCCAAATCCTCAGTATGCCGCGTTATCCTGAATGTACCTGGATAGGAAACCTTTATTGGAGCTTTATGGAGGGGTGTCACAGGAGCGTACCATCACGTGCATCAATTAGCTGCCCCTCTCCAGCTGATTTTGAAGACGTTGTACTACATGTGTACTATAATGTGTCGCCGCATGAACCGATGAGGTCTAACACGGTTCACCTCCTCTGTCCCCTGTCTTTGCAGACCACCATAAACCAGACCCCCGTCACGCTGCAGGTGCCGGGCCTGAACAGCAGCGTGACCCAAATCGGCGGCCTGCCCACCGAAGTGCTGTGCCTGATGAACATGGTGGCGCCCGAGGAGCTGCTGGACGACGACGAGTACGAGGAGATCGTGGAAGACGTCCGGGACGAGTGCAGCAAATACGGCCAGGTCAAGAGCATCGAGATCCCCCGGCCCGTCGACGGCCTGGAGGTGCCCGGCACCGGGAAGGTAAGGCGCCGAGGCCCGCTCCTCATCCGCTCTTTCACGACAACCCGCTTTGACGGTTGTTCTCCTTGTCTACGTCAGATCTTTGTGGAGTTCATGTCGGTGTTCGACTCCCAGAAAGCCATGCAGGGCCTGACGGGAAGGAAGTTTGCCAACAGGGTGGTGGTGACCAAGTACTGCGACCCGGACGCGTACCACCGCCGGGACTTCTGGTAGAGGAGGCCTGACATGGGGAGGGGGTGGGGGCGGGAGGGGAGTTATTGGAGACAACAGCGTCATTCAAATTTAAGAAGTGGGGGTTTCTTGTTGTTGTTGGGAGGGGGAGGGGCATAGCTGTTTTTTTTTTGTTTATTGAGAAACGTGTGTTCTAATAGGTCCAGGTTGGGGTCAACCATTTTTATACTTTACCGGGGCGGGGAGGGCGACACAACACATGGATGTTTGTATTTAACGGAAGGAAGGTCGGCTGTACACGATGGAGAGTTATCATTCACTAGCGCTAACGTCCACTTCACTTAACGCCGTCTTTTAGGAAGACTAGAATGGACATCTTTTTTTTTTGTTTTTTTTGTTTTGTCAGACTACTGCCCCCCCCAGGAGGATTTGTGGCCAATGTTTAGTGTTCTTGTTCCAATAATAGCGTGTGTAGCTTCACTGTAGGATCCATCACATCAGCTGCAGGCAAAAAGATGTTTGCTTCACAGGAGATGATTTCAAAAAAACAAAAACAAAACACAGATTGGGATTTAGCTTACCAAAAGCCTTAACATGATTCATAACCATTTGCTTAGGAAAAGCCCCTCCTTTATTAGTCAGTTTCACTTATCTTCTACCTACCTACCTACACTCTCCTTGCTAATTGAACTGTAACATGTGCTTGGACCCGCTCAGCAGTTCTTTCTTTCTTTCCTGTTTGTTTGTGTGCATCGTCTCTCCTCTCTGACAAGACCAAATAAAAACATGAATAATGATCATACGCCTCGTCTGCTCATTTTCCACCTTCACACAATACGTGCCACAAATATTCATATGACTGTTTCTATACAACCTCTTTTACTATACTGATACTGATAACCAAACTACTTTAACTGAAACAAATGACTGCCAGCACATCGCTAACTATCAGGAGGTGTACTGTATTCAGGCACACGCTCCGAGCAGACAGCGTGACACCACGGAGATCTCATTGGCAAAAGATGTTGGCACTTTTTCAAACGTGTTTTACGACTGGTCCTCAATGTCACAGGCAGGAGAAAAAAGGAGCGCTTGATTTGTTCAGTCATCTTGCCTCATTGCATTTTTTTTAAAAGGCTCGGATCTATCAGTATGATGTCATAATGTTTTTATCATGTCCAAAAAAATACTGTATACAATAAATGATGTAGTATAGAATATATTTATATATATTACTTTAATGCTAATATATATTTCTACATATAGACATTGTTTTGTATCATAATATATCTTGTGTATTTATCACACCACCACTGTATAAAAATGACTATTATCAACTGGCCGACCATTGTAGTTAGCTGTAATGTCCACACGGTGGAGCTGTTTGACACTTACACACCGTACTGTGTGACAGTATACTGGATGAGCACCGCTGTAAGGTAAGCATCACGTGAACCTTCTCTCTGATGCTCATTTCTATCATTTCTGTCTGCATGGCCGCACCAACCCCCGAAACATCAACAACATCATGGAACATTGACCCTTGACCCCATTTCATACGCATGACATAATATGAGATCAAGAGTAGCCCCCCCCTTCCCCCCCTGCTCATGGCTGGTGTCAAAACTAGAATGGATATTGTTCTTCATGCATTGGAGGCTGTGTGCTATGACTTGCTAACCTATTTGATGCTAATGCATGCTATCATATCTAGTGTGTATGCATGCTATCATATAGGGTGTGAATGCATGCTATCATATAGGGTGTGTATGCATGCTATCATATAGGGTGTGTATGCATGCTATCATATAGGACGTGTATGCATGCATGCTATGCTATCATATAGAGTGTTTATGCATGCTATCATATAGGACGTGTATGCATGCATGCTATGCTATCATATAGGGCGTGTATGCATGCATGCTATGCTATCATATAGGGCGTGTATGCATCCATGCTATGCTATCATCACTAGCGTGCAAGCACGCGTGATTCAGTGGTGCTGACAGCAGCACTTGACCCACGTGGAGAGCAAAAGTAGTGAGCATCAGCAACGCAGTGCATTATTGATCGGCTGGATGGAGCTTTTTGGCTCAAATGATGAGGAAGAAGCCCAGAGAGGATGCATCATGGAATAACGTGTGACGTGTGAAACCAGGCACGTTTCATATGTGTCATGGCCGCCCTGAAAGGCTGCATTCCCATTCTTGGACAGGACGCCACTGGTCACCAAGCTGCAGCTCGTCTTGTCGTCTTGTCCGCCACCAACCTCAACAACTGCCAGAATGGACAATGCAATGGGTTTGGTTTGATACCCTGGTTTGAGTCTTGACGGTTTCCAGTCCCCCTGCCCCCCAAGGGCACTGCGGCAGTACCCTAAAAAGTGAATTTGTTGAGTAAATTTGTTTATGGTGGTGTTAGACTTATAATGGGGTGGGGGGTACTGTCGTACGTTCCATTTCACCAATAAGAAGTTCAATCATATATACGTCAAATGGAAGGCCTTGATGCGTGCTTTCATTTTTTTTTTTTTTTTTTTGTCCATGTTATTGAAGTACTAATATTCGGGAAAAAAATATTTGAAATAAACCATAGGGAGTCATATGTCAAATTAAAGCCCTGGATGAGTGCTTTTCATTTCTGTGATGAGTTTGTGAATATCTTGAACTAGCATCTCATAATGATAATACGATAATATGATCATGATTATCATTATGATGATAATGATAATTTCATCATTATTAAACAGTTACATAGTAACAAAAACAAAAAAAACACTAAAGCTTTTGACAGGCCAAGCCATCTGTCTTTTTTTTTAATGGTGACATGGTGTCGTTTGATATGAACTTTGTAGTTCTTGTACTAATATTCGTGAAAAAAATCTTTGGAATAAACCATAGGGAGTCATACGTCAAATTAAAGCCCTGGATGAGCGCTTTTCATTTCTGTGATGAGTTTATGAATATTTCAAACTAGCATCCCATAATGATAAAAAAATTATTTTAAGTGCCACAATCACAATAATATCACAAATTAATTTCACACAATTAATACACTTTGTTGTCACCTTGGGGTGTGTATGGCAGAAAAGTGCCTCAACCATCCCCCGGCCCCCCTAGCCCCGGCCCCCCCAGCACACACACACTTCACCCTGGCTTAATGTCATTAACAGGTGGCTTTCCAAAATAGACACCCTTGCGCCAGCTCGTGTGTGACAGACATGTTTTTCCTCATCATGCGTGCGGGCTGAGCTGCTGTATTCGTGAATACTGTAATACTACTGCATGTGTGATACTCATACTGTATATATCAACGCATGGCTTGGCTCGCTACTTTTTCAATAGTAGAGTTGACACATTGAAGTATTAGTATGGCCCCTCCCCTCCCTTTTTACACCCACTTTACTCCTATTTACTGACCCCCCCCCCACAAAAAAAAACACCCCCCACCCTTGCTCACTCTGACTTTGGCTCCCATCAGCAGTCCGCAACTGGCTGATCTGAAAGTCCTGCTGAAGTCAACATTGTCAAGGTGAGCGCTCGAAAACACGCCGTCGCTTTCTTGGTGCTTGGTCTTCATCCGGCGTCCGGGCTGGAATTGTCACCTGCCCGGCTTTGGCGGGGGTCAGCTGGCACCTTGTTTAAGGGCTTTAACACCCCCCCCCCCCCCCACACCACCACCACCACGGACCCTCGCTTGTAGCTGGACTTTGGGTTTCCTGGGCGGAACAGGGCATGGTTTAGTCAGATGGTGGATTCATGAACGAATTGTATTGTTCAGTGTGTTTTATGTTGGTGTTGCTGTGTCGATAAAGTTTATTGATAAAGGCGATCGTCCAATGGGATGGCAGGTACCGCCCACCTGACTGATGGTCTGCTCTAACCAGGACTGAAGCGTGCGGGTGGTCCCGTGTGGAGATGTGGTCCAACTTCTTGGTCCCGCAGGACGAGGACGGCCGCCTCGGGGTGGCGGGCGGCGGCCAAGGCGGGGCTTCGCCGGTCATCAAAGTGGGACGGGGCCAGAGGCGGAGCCAGAAGATGAGCGACAGCCAGGACGGGAAGATCAAGCTGGTGTTCCTGGTGTGCCTGGTGGGCGTGACGCTGACGGTGCTGGGCGTGGGGACGGAGTTCTGGGTGGAGGTGTCCCAGCCCAAGAACTTTGGCGGCAACCGGACGTGTCACGTGGCGCACTACGGCCTGTGGAAGGCCTGCGTGCGCACCCTGTGGGTGGCCGACGTGGACCCGGAGAGGGCCAACTGCGGCCCCGCCGAGCTACCGGGAGGTGAGGCTTTGCGGTCGCCATGGCGACCATCCCACGCTGAAATTAGCCGGGATGCTAGCGGCAACGCAGTAACGAAAACTACCATGTTACACTGCCCCGTGTTACATACATACTGTATAGTACATGCCTACGTATATACTCTATACATCATAGTATACATAGTATACATACTATACATAGTGTATACATGCCTATATACTGTATACATGCATATACGTAGTATACATAGTATACATAGTATACATAGTGTATACATTCCTATATACCGTATACATGCATATACGTAGTATACATAGTATACATAGTATACATAGTGTATACATTCCTATATACCGTATACATGCATATACGTAGTATACATAGTAAACATAGTGTTTACATGATAGTATAGATAGTATACATAGTGTATACATGATAGTATAGATAGTATACATAGTGTATACATGATAGTATAGATAATATACATAGTGTATTCATGATAGTATAGATAGTAAACATAGTGTATACATGATAGTATAGATAGTATACATAGTGTATATATGATAGTATACATAGTGTATACATGATAGTATACATAGTGTATATATGATAGTATAGATAGTGCATACATGATAGTATAGATAGTATACATAGTGTATACATGCCTATATAGTGCATACATGCATATAGTATAGCTAGTATACATAGTGTTTACATGATAGTATAGATAGTATACATAGTGTATACATGATAGTATACATAGTGTATACATGATAGTACACATAGTGTATAGATGATAGTATAGCTAGTATACATAGTGTATACATGATAGTATACATAGTGTATACATGATGGTACAGCAAGTATACATAGTGTATACATGATAGTATAAATAGTGTATACATGATAGTACAGCTAGTATACATAGTGCATACATGCATATTGTATAGCTAGTATACATAGTGTATACATGATAGTATAAATAGTGTATACATGATAGTACAGCTAGTATACATAGTGCATACATGCATATTGTATAGCTAGTATACATAGTGTATACATGATAGTATACATGTAGTCTATACATGATAATATATATAAATAGTATACATAGTGTATACATGATAGTACAGCTAGTATACATAGTGTATACATGATAGTATATATAGTGTATACATGCTAGTATCGCTAGTGTATACATGCCTATATAGTGTATACATGATAGTACAGCTAGTATACATAGTGTATACATGCTAGCATAGCTAGTGTATACATGATAGTCTAGCTAGTGTATACATGCTAGTATAGCTAGTGTATACATGCTAGTATAGCTAGTGTATACATGCTAGTATAGCTAGTGTATACATGCTAGTATAGCTAGTGTATACATGCTAGTATAGCTAGTGTATACATGATAGTATAGCTAGTGTATACATGATAGTATATATAGTGTATACATGCTAGTATAGCTAGTGTATACATGCTAGTATAGCTAGTGTATACATGATAGTATATATAGTGTATACATGCTAGTATAGCTAGTGTATACATGCTAGTATAGCTAGTGTATACATGATAGTATATATAGTGTATACATGCTAGTATAGCTAGTGTATACATGCTAGTATAGCTAGTGTATACATGCTAGTATAGCTAGTGTATACATGCTAGTATAGCTAGTGTATACATGATAGTATATATAGTGTATACATGCTAGTATAGCTATTGTATACATGCTAATATAGCTAGTGTATACATGCTAGTATAGCTAGTGTATACATGCTAGTATAGCTAGTGTATACATGATAGTATATATAGTGTATACATGCTAGTATAGCTATTGTATACATGCTAATATAGCTAGTGTATACATGCTAGTATAGCTAGTGTATACATGCTAGTATAGCTAGTGTATACATGCTAGTATAGCTAGTGTATACATGCTAGTATAGCTAGTGTATACATGCTAGTATAGTATATCCCATCAGTATTTACCCACTCAGGAAGGGAATCTTGACACATTTTGAGGGCCATCAAGGGACTGAGGGGGGGGGGGGGGGGGGAATGCAGCATTACCCCCCCCCCCCCCTTCTGAGCCCCCCCCCTTCCATATGCGCTTCCCAGCCTGCTCCGCCTTTTCCAGGCGATGTTGTCTTTCTGGATCCCGCCTCTCTTTTCCAACCCCGCCCCCCCCCTCTCTCTCCAGCACCAGCATGGAGAGCAAGAGGCAGGAAGGCTAAGAATAAGGATAAGGATGCCTATTGTATATACGTAGTATACTGTATATATACTATATATATACTGTATATAAAATGTGATTGATGCCATTTGATCTAATAGTATATTGTTGAACACTTTTCCACCATATCCACGTGGCCTGTGTACGTACGTACGTACATACGTACATACGTATGTATGTATGTAGGGAATGTGGTCATCAAGTCGTATCCGTGTCATCTACAGAATCCAACTGCACCTACTTCAAGTTCTTCACCTCGGGGGAGAACGCGGTCATATTGAAGAAGACCACCAACAAAAGTGAGACACGACGCCTGGTCCCCTTCCCACGCGTGAACACGATGTTTGCTAGCAAAGAGTGGAGACTCTTTCACAAACACACAAACAAACACACACAAACAAACGCACACACACTGGCTGGCTGAGTGTGGCGTTGTGTTTAGTGTTTGCACCGCTTCCTGTTTACCTGCCAGAAGAAGGTCTTTGAAGATGAGCCAAATGAGCACATGGCCTCCTTTCCAACACTTCAGGATCCTCCACTCTTAGCTGGAAGACTCGTCTAGCATTAGCTCATCTAGCATTAGCTCATCTAGCATTAGCTCATCTAGCATTAGCTCATCTAGCATTAGCTCATCTAGCAATAGCTCATCTAGCAATAGCTCATCTAGCATTAGCTCATCTAGCAATAGCTCATCTAGCATTAGCTCATCTAGCATTAGCTCATCTAGCAATAGCTCATCTAGCAATAGCTCATCTAGCATTAGCTCATCTAGCAATAGCTCATGGATTTATAGTACGCTTACAAACATATTGGAACGTAAACCAAAACCTACAATCCTAACTCCAGTTTACCCCGAACCCTAACCCTATCACTCTAACATTATAACACTAACCCTATAACCCTATAACCCTATACCCCTATAACCCTATAACCCTATAACCCTATAACCCTATAACCCTATAATCCTATAACCCTATAACCCTATAACTCTATAACCCTATAACCCTATACCCCTATACCCCTATAACCCTATAATCCTATAACCCTATAACCCTATAACCCTATAACCCTATAACCATATAACCCTATAACTCTATAACCCTATAACCCTATAACCCTATAACCCTATAACCCTATACCCCTATAACCCTATAACCCTATAATTCTATAACCCTATAACCCTACAACCCTATACCCCTATAACCCTATAACCCTATAACCCTATAACTCTATAACCCTATAACCCTATAACCTTAACCCTATAACCCTATAACCCTATAATTCTATAACCCTATAACCCTATACCCCTATAACCCTATAACCCTATAACCCTATAACCCTATAACCCTATAACCCTAACCCTATAACCCTATAACCCTATAATTCTATAACCCTATAACCCTATAACCCTATAACCCTATAATCCTATAACCCTATAACCCTATAACTCTATAACCCTATAACCCTATAACCCTATACCCCTATAACCCTATAACCCTATAACCCTATACCCCTATAACCCTATAACCCTATAACCCTATAACCCTATACCCCTATAACCCTATAACCCTATAACCCTATAACCCTACAACCCTATAACCCTATAACCCTATAACCCTATAACTCTATAACCCTATAACCCTATAACCCTATAACCCTATACCCCTATAACCCTATACCCCTATACCCCTATAACCCTATAACCCTATAACCCTATAACCCTATAACCCTATACCCCTATACCCCTATAACCCTATAACCCTATAACCCTATAACCCTATACCCCTATACCCCTATACCCCTATAACCCTATAACCCTATACCCCTATAACCCTATACCCCTATAACCCTATAACCCTATAACCCTATACCCCTATAACCCTATAACCCTATACCCCTATAACCCTATAACCCTATAACCCTATAACCCTATAACCCTATAACCCTATAACCCTATAACCCTATAACCCTATACCCTATAACCCTATAACCCTATACCCCTATAACCCTATACCCTATAACCCTATAACCCTATACCCCTATACCCCTATACCCCTATAACCCTATAACCCTATAACCCTATAACCCTATAACCCTATACCCTATAACCCTATAACCCTATACCCCTATAACCCTATAACCCTATACCCTATAACCCTATAACCCTATAACCCTATACCCTATAACCCTATACCCCTATACCCCTATACCCCTATAACCCTATACCCTATAACCCTATAACCCTATACCCCTATACCCCTATACCCCTATAACCCTATAACCCTATAACCCTATAACCCTATAACCCTATACCCCTATAACCCTATACCCCTATAACCCTATACCCCTATAACCCTATAACCCTATAACCCTATACCCCTATAACCCTATACCCCTATAACCCTATAACCCTATAACCCTATAACCCTATAACCCTATAACCCTATAACCCTATAACCCTAGATTACGAGAGCCGTCCTTTCTAGTGTTTGGACATGAACTCATGAAGCTGAAAGGATGAGAAGCAAAATGTTTTCTACGATAATTCAACGGTTAAATTCCCTAACCCCCCCCCCAAAAAAAAACCCAAACCCTGAGACCAGTGTAGCCCTTCTCAGGTCTGGTCTCTTTCATTTCTCTTAGACTTAAATCTCGCGGCAGCCATCTTGGCGCTCCTCAGCGTGACGGCGATGGCGATGGGCTCCATCTGCATCATCATGACCCTCAGCAAGGGCGTGTCCTTCTTCCTCAAGCCGGCATCCTTCTGCTTCATCCTTTCAGGTCAGACTGTGGCGACATGACGCCAAGGCGGCAGCCATCTTATTTCCACTTGACCTTTGCAGGCGTACTGGTGCTGGTCTCCATCCTGGTCTTCCACCAGTCCGTCCTGGCTTTGCTGTCCAGTGAGCCCAGCGTCCCTCTGCAGCACCGCCTCTCCTGGTCCGTGGCCTGCGTGGGCTCGGCGGGGGCCGTCCTCATCTTGGGGGGGCTGCTTTTCGTCCTGCTTTCGCTTCCTCTCAGTCCGTGGCGCAAGTGCTTACCACACAAGAACAGCGCCACCTAGGACACGCCCCCGACACGCCTTCACGCTGCGTTCCCGCCGTACGCAATAGCGTTTGTCACATCATGTTTATTTTCCATACGCTTTACTAGCTACTAGCACAACAAACACATTTACTTCAATGTTGGCCTCTTCTCAAATTGATGCCATGTCTTAATAAAAAAAATCATATTCATATGAATCATATGAATGAATCCTAATCATAATTCATATGAACAAAGTAGATGCCACGTCCCAATAAAAACAACATGAATACTGTACAGTACGTACAAATAAATGCCACCTCTCTAATAAATTACATTTTTCAATAAAAAGAAAACAATAATGTCACGTTCTACTGTAACACGGTTTTCCGAGTCTGGTTCAGACCGCACCACGTCACAAATAACACCATATGTACAAATAAAGGCCTCCTATCAAATAGATACCATGTCATATTTCAAAAAAAACATTGAAATGTAAAAATAAATGTCTACATTCTTATGCCTTGTCTCAATAAAAAGTCTATAAGTAAAGGCTCCCTCTATAATAGATGCCGTATCTCCATTAAAAATACTCAATATGAAGAAAGAAAAGCCTCCTTTCTCACAGATGCCATGCCTCTATAAAAACATTAAGACTGTATCAACCCCCCTCTCAAATAGATACCATGTCAACATTGACATGTACTATAAATAATGCCTCCTCTTTAATATACACCATTTAAAAAATATACAAGTAAAAGCCTCCTCTCAAATAGATGCCTGATGGAAGTCTAAATAATCGAAACTAAAAAAAGATACATACGACTAAATGCTGTCTCTCTAGTCGCTGCCATATCTCCATTAAAAAACTTAGTATGTCCAAATAGAAGTCTCCTTTCTAGTAGACGCCATGTCTCAATAAAAATGAACTTTATGTACAAATAAAGGCCTCTTCTGAAATAGATGCCTGATCAATGATACTGGTCTAAATAATGTAAATAGAGCTAAATAAACAAGTTAATGCTGCCTAGATGCCATATCTCCATTAAATAAATACCCACTATGTAATAGATGCCATGTCTCAATAAAAACACACAAATACTTTATGTCCAAATAAAGGCCTCCTCTGAAATAGATGCCTGATCAATGATACAGGTCTAAATAATGTAAATAGATCTAAATAAACGAGTTAATGCTGCCTAGATGCCATATCTCCATTAAATAAATACCCACTATGTAATAGATGCCACGTCTCAATAAAAACACACAAATACTTTATGTCCAAATAAAGGCCTCCTCTGAAATAGACACCATATCAACATGAGCTCCTCTTTAATAAATGCCTTGTCTCAATTAAACAAAGATGTTTACAAGTCAAAGCCTCTTCTCCAATAGATGCCACCCCCTCTTTTGGGCTGAAAGTGGACCTGCAGTAGGTGACATCCTAGCCTGCTAACATGTCCGCTAAATATGTCCTGCTTGAAATGGACACCCCAGGATTCCTGCAGAGCTGAAACATCATAAACGGGTGGAAGCGGGTTCCCGCTTGGATGGTGGGATGGCGGGTTCCCGCCCGTCATGGTACCCAAAGTTACTTTTCGATCACCGTGTTGGTACGCGGCGTGGGGGCGTGACTCTTCCCATGATGGCAAACAGCACCGACACCTCCTGGCCTGCTCCTGGGACCTGGAAGCCCAGCGTTCAAGCTACTTAGTTTGTTTGTCTCTGAAGGTCAAGTGAAAGGTGGGCCGTGACGGCGCTGTCAAAAATGCACAAGGCGCCAGATGGGCCCCCCCAACCCCCCGAAAAAAAGTGATGACATGGCGAAGTGGTCCTATTAACGTTACTTCTCTCCTCAGCCTGCGAGACAAACACAAACATCTGCTGCTGTCCATCTACATGCTACATGCTACATGCTAATAGGTCATCTTCTCAAGGTCAAGTCAGCCAAAAAGGAGCAACATGAAGTTTTTACCAAAGACTAGTACTGGGCCGCTCTACAAAAATCATAAGAATATTAAATGTCATCAAATTAAATCTTCAATTCAGAGAATGAAGTCATATTTTGGTGAGATTTTAGTTTATTATTACATGGAAATATTAAAATGCTTGGATAGGATGCATGGATGGATGGATGGATGGATGCATGGATGGATGGATGGATGGATGGATGGATGCATGGATGGATGTATAAATGGATGGATGCATTGATGGCTAAGATATGCCTTTATTCGTCCCTCAGTGGGGAAATTTGTCTAGATGTATGTATGTATGTATGTATGTATGTATGTATGTATGTATGTATGTATGTATGTATGTATGTATGTATGTATGTATGTATGTATGTATGTATGTATGTATGTATGTATGTACGTACGTATGTACGTATGTATGTACGTACGTACGTACGTATGTACGTATGTATGTATGTACGTATGTACGTATGTATGTATGTATGTATGTACGTATGTATGTATGTATGTATGTATGTATGTATGTATGTATGTATGTATGTATGTATGTATGTATGTATGTACGTATGTATGTACGTATGTATGTACGTATGTATGTATGTATGTACGTATGTATGTATGTACGTATGTATGTATGTATGTATGTATGTATGTACGTATGTATGTATGTATGTATGTATGTATGTATGTATGTATGCATGCATGCATGCATGCATGTATGTATGTACGCACATATGCACGTATGCACGTATGCATGCATGTATGTATGTATGTATGTATGTATGTATGTATGTATGTATGTATGTATGTATGTATGTATGTATGTATGTATGTATGTATGTATGTATGTATGTAAGTAAGTAAGTAAGTAAGTAAATAAGTATGTATGTATGTATGTATGTATGTATGTATGTATGTATGTATGTATGTAAGTAAGTAAGTAAGTAAGTATGTATGTATGTATGTATGTATGTATGTATGTATGTATGTATGTATGTATGTATGTAAGTATGTATGTATGTAAGTATGTATGTATGTATGTATGTATGTATGTAAGTATGTATGTATGTAAGTATGTATGTATGTATGTATGTATGTATGTATGTATGTATGTATGTATGTATGTATGTATGTATGTATGTATGTAAGTATGTATGTATGTATGTATGTTTGTATGTATGTATGTATGTATGTATGTATGTATGTTTGTATGTATGTATGTATGTATGTATGTATGTATGCATGTATGTATGTACGCACGTATGCACGTATGCACGTATGCACGTATGTACGTATGTATGTATGTATGTATGTATGTATGTATGAATGATAGATGGATGGATGCATTGATGGATGCATAGATGGATGGGTGGATAGATGGATGGATGCATAAATGGATGTATGCATTGATGGGTAGATGGACGGATGGATGGATGGTTGGATGTTAAATGACATATGTTCTCATATTTTCCATTTTTAATCTCATAATGACCTGTCATATGTGATTTGTTCTTCTAACATATTTCTTATGATATTGCCTTTTTAATCTGGTAATGATGACTACATTAACTAATGTAATATTATGATTATGACTTTCCTATCTTATTTGGACTTTTTATCTTGGAATCTCATAATTTAGACTTTTTAATCTGACAATAAAGACCTTCCGACCATACGACTTTTTAGGTGGTAATGTCAACATTTCATAGGCTAATATGATTTAGCATTGAGATATGAGGGGTGTGTAGTTTACCAGGCTAGTGTAGTTTACGTAGTATATCCATGTGTATGGTGTACTCTGGTGCAGTAGTGGTGCACCAGTTGCTAGTAAAGTGTTTGGCCACTTCCTGATTTCATATATTTTGCACGTTTGTCACACTTAAATGTTTCAGATCATCAAACAAATAAATAAATATTCCTCAACGACAACACAACTCTACACTTTTTAAATGAAACTTTTATTATGAAGGGAGAAAAAAAATCCAAACGCTACATGGCCCTGTGTGAAAAAGTGATGCCCCTCCCCATGGTAAAACATAACGGACACAAATTGAGCCATTTCTAAAGCTTTGGGACTCCAGCCAACCACAGTGAGAGTCATTATCCACAAACGGCCAAAACGTGGAACCAAAATCACCACAAGAGCGCAGCTCAGCCACGACTCATATGAGAGGTCACAAAAGACCCCACAACAACATCCAAAGAAGTGCAGGCCTGACTTGCCTCAGTTAAGATGTTCATGACTCCACCATGAAGACGCTCGGAAAAAAACAGTTCCAAAACCAAAAATAAAATACTCAAAGGTTGAACTTCCCGGAAGGCGTGTGTGTCCCATTCCGTCTGGCGTTTGAGAAAAAGAAGAGTCAAACACGGTGGTGGTAGTGTGATGGCCTGCTGTGATAAAGCAGGAATTGTGCTGAATCGGTGACCTGAATGAAACCAACTTGGCTTAGCAGCAGGACAATGATCCAAAAACACACCGGCAAAGATTTTGGAGTGACGTGGTCCAAGTCCTGATCCGAATCCTAAAGGCTTCATGCTGGAAAAGCCTCCATTGTGACCGAATGACAACAATTCTGTAAAATGAACCAAAATGCATAGAAATGGTACATATCGACAATGTCATATTTTCAGCAAAAAACACAAAAAAAGCCAACACTGATTGTAATTCTTAATTTTTTTTTTATAAAGTTCGTGCAATACAGTTTTTTTTTTTTTAGTTTATCAGACATTTAGTCTCTATTGATCTACTACATAACCGTATGAGTCTTCATATCGCCCACATCAATGCTTTCTGTGCGTATATTTTTCATAAAGTGACAAATAAACAGGAAGGAAAAATAATCTGGAAGCATTTTTTTTTTGTTTTGGTGATGGTTGCATCAGGTAGGGGGAGGGACGGGGCGCCTCCGTTCCAACAGAAGAGGAAGCACAGTGAAAAGACTCTTTGGGAAGAAGGTGGGGGGGGTCTAAGTAAGAAAAGACTTAAAAATATGACGTCCATTTTTTTCTCTTTCTTTTCAAAGCCTCGTAAAACCACATTGACATGATTCATGGTTTTTGTTGGCCACTGAAAATAATGTTGCATGTAGTACTTGTAGGACTTTGGGACTTGTAGAAAAAAATTTTTAATTTTTTTTTTTTGCCCCACAATTTTTTAGAATTTTTTTTTTTTACTCAGGCAGCCATCTTGAATTTCTGTACAAGTTTTATTTTCATAATTTTTTTGTGTGTTAATGCCCAAGAACAAACATCTTCAACACGACTAGAGCTACAAGAACTACTTTTTTTTTTTTTTTACACAATGGAAAGAAGACTGACACAGCCCCCCCCCCCCAAACCCATACCCCCCCACACCCTAACGCGCTCATCACACTAGCGTTGCATTACTCTCATTATTGGAAGACGATTTACAATATTCACATGTGAAAATGAGCATCACACCAAAAAGGGCGGGAGGGGGGGCTTATTCAAATAAATAATTCTCCCCCAAAAAATAACTGTGCACACTCATGCTCATCCTTCGTCCACACAGAGGGGAAAAAAAATGACAGTAAACGTGTCAGCGTAAATGTTGACTCGACGAGTGGGCCATAACTAGAGATGGGTATTTATGAGTAATGCTGGTGTACTAAACAGCGCCTCCTCTGGTTGCAGCTCAGTACTGCACTCCATTTTGGCAGAGATGAAAACATGGATATTTTCTCCTGTTATTATTTATTCATTTCCATAGTACTTATTACAACTTTTCAACATTTCCCACTTAGATAATAACTCTTATTCTTAAAGGGGACCTATTATGCTCATTTTTCGTCCTTTTGTATTAAGCTGTGGACTCCTATAGAGCAGCTACACACAATAACCAGCACAAAGCTTTCTAAATCTTCCAGAATCTGAAACTATTCCTGCTGTATTTCTTTGGATTTCGGTCCGTGTTCCACCCACGGCCCGCTCACTCTGCTGTAATTGGCCACACCCCCAAGTGCTCACGAGGACTTCCGCATAACTGCCGAACCCAACTTTATAGGAGTTGATCTTTGTAAAATGTCGGCTTTTAACGTGCAGTGGAAGTAGAGACTGGACAGTCCCAAGTTTCTCGAGGGTGATTAGCTTTAGCATTTTAGCATTATGTCGCTAACATCTCATGTGGTCATTACTGGTTCTCCATGACTTTTGCTCCATGACTTACACAAAATAAACGCATTTCTGGCATTGCTGGTAGGGAATCGGGAACTCAGGAACAGGATGCCCATATAAGGAAGCCCGGCACTCTGTGATGTCACAGGGAGCCAATGTTCTTCTTTCAGGGCTCACTTCCAAATGCACAAACCTCATTTTCTGAAACTTTGGCATGGTTTAACACGAGAATACAACATTCTAACTACATTTATAGGTCCCCTTTAATATTTTGTCTTTATTATTATTTTTTTCTTATTAGAATATCAATTTTTTCTCAATATTTAGCTATTTTTTTAAACTATATTTTTATAAAATTACTGCTTCCCTACCCATTTCTGCTAGTGCTACTACTCCAAACATCATCTTTCTTGTAAACTTTCTTCTCATGACATAATGACTTTTAATATTATATTAATATTTATATTGCATTAATGCCCAGTTTTCCAAAATTTTTTATTACTTAAAAAAATATTTTTTCTATAATATTTCAACTTTACTTTATTTTTCCTCATAACATTACAGTGTTGTTCTCATAAAATTGCAATTTTAGAAAATAGCTTTTTTCTCTTAAAAATTTGGCCATACTTTTGAAAAATTTCAGCTCTCTCCCGTTTCTGCTACTATTCAAAAAAAAATTTTTTTAAACTATTTAATCCTTTTAAAAATGAATTTTTTTTCTCGTCATACCGTGATATAATTCTCAAAATATCATGACTTTATTCCCGTAAGATCCGAACTCTTTTCCCAACATCATTTAAAAAATGTCCTCCAATTTGTCACATGACTTCACTGACTCTCGGGTACTCAATAAACTCAAGATTCATACAGACTCACAAGTATTAGCCAACAACTCAAGACCAAGAGTCGAGTTTTTTGGAATTTTTTCTAAATCAAGGCAATCGGAAAAGACTTTCACTTTCACTGACTCCCGGTTCTCATCCAACTGACTCTCGGGTACTCAACAACGAGTCTCGCTGTTCTCACGGGTACTCAACAAACGCTCATTGACTGTCTTGTATTTGACGAAGACTCGAGTTTCGCTAACTCATGGATGCTCGACAAAGACTTGGGTTTCACTAACTCACGAGTACTCGTCCAAGACTGGAGTTTCATTGCCTCACGGGTAAAGCATCACCGACTCACGGGTACTCAACAAAGAATCCGCTTTCAACTGTGTAGTCTTCAGCATGAACCTGTCAAAAATTGGAGTCTTTCTCGAGTACTGCGAGTCAGTGAAACTCAAGTCTTCATTGACGTGACTCGGGTGCTCGATTCGGACCACTGGCCCACGCTCTTCAGACTCGAGGTTCAATGACTCACAGGTGCTCGACAAAAACTCGAGTTTTGAGACTCGTGTTTGTCTTGACTCACTTGACCGAAGCCACTGAGATGATGAGTCTTAATGACTCACGGGTACTCAACAAACATCTGAGTATCCCTGACTCTCAGGTACTCGATGAAGACTAAGATGTTCACTAAGTGCTCTACTTCTACAGCTTGAAAATTCATGGACATTGGAGTCAAGTACTCGATGATGACTATAGAGTTTCATTGACTCTCGGGTACTTGACCAAGACTCATGTTCACCGAGTCATGGACGCTTGACAAAGACTCCAATTTCACTGACTCGTGATTAAGACTCTTGTTTTCACTGATTCAAGGGTATTGGAAAACCTGAGTCTTACTGATCCACGGGTGTTTGTTGAAGACTAGAGTTTCAGAGGATGAAGACTGCAATTTCACTGACTCATGATTAAGACTCTTGTTTTCCCTGATTCAGGTTTTACTGAACCACGGGTGCTTGTTGAAGACTAGAGTTTCACAGATTCAAGGGTATTGGAAAACCTGAGTCTTACTGATCCACGGGTGTTTGTTGAAGACTAGAGTTTCAGAGGACGAAGACTCCAATTTCACTGACTCATGGGTACTCGATAAAGACTTGAGTTTGACTGACTCACGGTACTCAAAGACATGACTTTGACTGACTCATGGGTACTCGATAAAGACTTGAGTTTGACTGACTCACGGTACTCAAAGACTTGAGTTTGACTGAGTCACGGTACTCAAAGACTTGAGTTTGACTGACTCATGGGTACTAGATCAAGACTTGAGTTTGACTGACTCATGGGTACTCGATCAAGACTTGAGTTTGACTGACTCACGGTACTCAAAGACTTGAGTTTGACTGAGTCACGGTACTCAAAGACCTGAGTTTGACTGACTCATGGGTACTCGATCAAGACTTGAGTTTGACTGACTCATGGGTACTCGATCAAGACTTGAGTTTGACTGACTCATGGGTACTCAAAGACTTGAGTTTGACTGAGTCACGGTACTCAAAGACTTGAGTTTGACTGACTCATGGGTACTTGATAAAGATGTGAGTTTGACTGACTCACGGTACTCAAAGACTTGAGTTTGACTGACTCACGGTACTCAAAGATTTGAGTTTGACTGACTCATGGGTACTTGATAAAGATTTGAG
This sequence comes from Doryrhamphus excisus, assembly GCF_037039965.1. NCBI lineage: Eukaryota > Metazoa > Chordata > Actinopteri > Syngnathiformes > Syngnathidae > Doryrhamphus > Doryrhamphus excisus. Next base: position 16,362,046 of record NC_136375.1, on the reverse strand, counting down.
TTTGACTGACTCATGGGTACTTGATAAAGACTTGAGTTTGACTGACTCATGGGTACTTGATAAAGACGTGAGTTTGACTGACTCACGGTACTCAAAGATTTGAGTTTGACTGACTCATGGGTACTTGATAAAGATTTGAGTTTGACTGACTCATGGGTACTTGATAAAGACTTGAGTTTGACTGACTCATGGGTACTCGATAAATACTAGTACTCGAAGACTTGATTTTCGCATGCTACTTGCTGAAGATTTGACTTTCAGTGACTCACAAGTACGAGACAAAAACTCGAGTATCACTGACTCACGGGTACTTGAGGAAGACTCGAGGTTCACTGACAGATGGGTGCTCGAGGAAGACAGCTCAGCTATACGGTGATTCGAATTGAGTACCCGATTCACTTGGGCGAGCGAGTCATTTTAAAGCAACTTTAATAATTGATAACGGGAATTAAAGGGTGACACCCATCCCTAGTTATGACGCAAAGAATAATCCCAACAACAACGGACGCTAGCAAAGCTGTGCTAAATTAGCGCTAATATTGCGTAATAGCCCCAAGGTTAGTTTGCATGTTGATCTTTAACAAAATAAATCATTTCTAGCAGGTGAAAATATCAAAATAGTTTTGTTCTTGTTGTTGTTATTATTACTCATCTTGTGAATATGACATGGCCGCCCCGCCCCCGCTACACAGGCGTGGTCTTCCTGTTGAGGGTGTTGGAGTTGCTCTCCCTGTCCCCCTTCAGCCTGTCCAGAGTCCCCATCCCTCTCTCCCGATCCACCGTGGACGAGGTGAAGGGCGGCGGACCGGAGCCCACGGAATTGGACATGGGCACGTTGGAGTTGGAAGAGTTGGAAGGGTTGTGGGATTTCAGCGAGGGGAGCGTGCCGCTCATCATCACCCCCCCTCCGCCTCCGCCGCCACCGCCGCCGTCCTTAGGGAAGCAGTTGTGGAGCTGGTAGAGGGTGGCCCGGTCCACTGTCCCGTACATGGGCGGCAGACCCCCGAGCTTGGGGTCTCGGGACAGCGTGTAGAGGGAGATGTCGCCCCCTGCCAGGGCCGTGTGGGAGCGCGAGTGCGGGTTGGGCAACGTGGACACCGAGATGGGCCCCTGCGACAGCAGCGCCGACGGGGGTAAGCCAAAGTTCTTCCCGCCGCCGCCCCCCACAGGCGAAGGGTCTCGGGAGCGGGAGGGGTCGGTGGAGCGCGAGGAGGAGCGGGAGCGGCGGCGGAAGCGGTAGCTGGGCAGGCGGAGCATGGCGTGCGTGGTGCTCTTGAAGATGTCGGTGCGCGAGCGGCAGCGCAGCTCCTTGTTCTTCTCGATGTAGATGTTGACTGCCAGCACGCCCACCATCTCCGCCATGATGAAGGACAGACCCCCGAAATAGAAGGACCACCCGTACGAGTACTGCCACTTCTTGTCCTCATCCTTCTTTGGAGAGATGTCGCCCAGCGCCGCCGAGATGTACACGATCACGCCGATGATGTTGCTCAGACCTAAAAGACAAAAGCGGCAACAGTAAATAACAATCAGGTTCCCGCTGAAATGTTGATGGGCATGCCTGCATGTATAAACAGTCAAATAGTTACTATTTGAACACACAACAGTTGGCAAGCTAATTGTGTCGAGGCATTCTATTCTATTCTATATATTTACATTTAGACATGGGTTAATTAGCTAAAATGCTACCATGCTAACAAAAGTGCCAGACCGGTTCGGTAGTGTCCCTACATCATGATATGTATGCAGCCTATTTGCATTTAGACATGAGGAAATTAGCTAACAGTTAACAACTAGCACCTAGCAAGCTAGTTGTCATAGTGTATAGTGTCCCTAAAGCATGCCACGTATAAATTTGCAAATAGATTAATAAATTAGCTTAAATGCTAATGTTGGCATGCTAACACCAAGCAGGATAGCACAAAGTACTGATAGTGCCATGGCAGCGCTATACTATCCCTACATCATGCTATTTGTGTATTTGTATTTAGACATGAGTAAATTAGGTAAAATGCTAACATGCTAACAGTTACCATGTTAGCAACTAGCAAGATAGTGTAAAGTGCTGAAAGTGCTGAGGCAGTTCTATACTGAAGGACACTATAGACATTAGTAAATTAGCACTTGGACAATAATAAATTAGCTCAAATGCTAACAGTTAGCATGCCAACACCTACCAAGATAGCATTAACGTGCCAAGGCAGTTCTATAGTTTCCCAACATGATGGAAATTAGCTAAAATGTTAACATGTCAACAGTTAGCATGCTAAAACCTAGCAAGACAACACTAATGTGTTAGCAATGAGTATGATAGCACTAAGTGCCGAGGCAGTTCTAGTGTCCCTACATGACGGAAATTTGCTAAAATGTTAACATGTCAACAGTTAGCATGCTAACACTTAGCGAGATAGCACTAGCAATGAGTATGATAGCACTTAGTGCTGAGGCAGTTCTATAGTGTCCCTACATGATGAAAATTTGTTTAAATTTTAACATGTCAACAGTTAGCATGCTAACAGTTAGCGAGATAGCACTAGCAATGAGTATGATAGCAGTCAGTGCCAAGGCATTTCTCTAGTGTCCCTACATGATGGAAATTTGCTAAAATGTTAACATGTCAACAGTTAGCATGCTAACACTTAGCAACATATCACTAGCAATGATTATGATAGCACTTAGTGCCGAGGCAGTTCTATAGCGTCCCAACATGATCGAAATTTGCTAAAATGTCAACGTGTCAACAGTTAGCATGCTAACACTTAGCGAGATAGCACTAGCAATGAGTATGATAGCACTTAGTGCTGCGGCAGTTCTATAGTGTCCCTACATGATGAAAATTTGCTTAAATTTTAACATGTCAACAGTTAGCATGCTAACAGTTAGCGAGATAGCACTAGCAATGAGTATGATAGCAGTCAGTGCCAAGGCATTTCTCAAGTGTCCCTACATGATGGAAATTTGCTAAAATGTTAACATGTCAACAGTTAGCATGCTAACACTTAGCAACATATCACTAGCAATGAGTATGATAGCACTTAGTGCCGAGGCAGTTCTATAGCGTCCCAACATGATCGAAATTTGCTAAAATGTTAACGTGTCAACAGTTAGCATGCTAACACTTAGCGAGATAGCACTAGCAATGAGTATGATAGCACTTAGTGCTGAGGCAGTTCTATAGTGTCCCTACATGATGAAAATTTGTGTAAATTTTAACATGTCAACTGTTAGCATGCTAACAGTTAGCGAGATAGCACTAGCAATGAGTATGATAGCAGTCAGTGCCAAGGCATTTCTCTAGTGTCCCTACATGATGGAAATTTGCTAAAATGTTAACACGTCAACAGTTAGCATGGTAACAGTAGCATGCAACACAAAGCTGTCAAAGATGCGTTCAATGTAAAAGAATATCGCCACGCCACCTGCAGCCACAAAGAGAATCCCGGCTCCCAGGATGATGTTGCGCTTGCTCTTGTAGAAACGGCTGGCGGCGATGCAGACGCCGCCCAGCAGCAGCAGGATGGCGCTGAGGATGGGGAAGATGTTGGAAGCCCTCACCACGCCTGCAACGTAAACAAAAACCACGCCTTCACGCCCGAGTACGACATCATACTTTTACACCATTATGACAGGAAAAAAAAACATACAACTACTCACTTTTTTCTCCAAAATATGAAATATTTTTGGTGAGAAATATGAATTTTAGCCTTAAAAAATAATAATGCAACCCTTTCCCCATTGACTATAATATATAATGAAAGACACAAATGTTCATAAAAAAATATAATAAATAAGTTATTATTTTTTTCAAATATTATTTAATGTACATTAAATATTATTATTATATTATTATATATTTATATATAATATAACAATAATAATATGATTATAAATATTATTTTGTTTATTTATTATTAATTATAATATTATTATATATTTATATATTATTATATTACTATATATTATTATAAATATTATTTAATTCATGTATTACTAATTATAATATTATTTAATACAATATTGAAATAAATTATTATAAATCTTTCAAAAAATTCTCTTTCAAAATTCTCTTTCAAAAAATGACTTATTGTGAAAAATTAGAATATATTATTATTAATAAAGGCATAAATCAACACTAATATTAAATCATAATAAATAAAAATATTTTTATAATTAATTATTTTTATTAAATATTTTCTCTTTTTCTTTTTTTTTAATATTTTTATATTTTTATATTTTTCTCTTTAAATATATGATGTTAGAGTTCCAAGCTCCAATTATGGTGTTCTTTATTAATATTTTCATACATTCACTCATTTGCACTTCACATACGAAACCCTGCTTCCTCTCTTCCTTTGTGCGCGGATGGAGAGTTCAGTGGAGTTGTATGGTAATGTAATGTCATGTAATATAATGTAATGGCGCACACACACACACACACACACACACACACACACACACACACACACACACCCCCAGATGAAAGACAAGTAGGCCACAGGAGAGAAAATGCCAGCTAAATGCCAACAAGATGGCAACCAGTGCAACCAGTGTGTATCACAAACATTTCCCTGCAGGGCGGCCATGGCTCCCCATGACTCGTCCTTCCTGACTTACGTAGGACGTACTCCGCCCCGTCGTGGTCAAAGTCGGCGTCCTCTGGGAAGTGGTTGATCTGTGAACACACTCCTCGCTTTACACCTGGGACAAGAGAGAAAGCCGTGAGCGTCCAAACCCTCCGTAGAGAAACCAGCACGGTGCTGCTGGTAGGAACTGGTATAGGAACTCTAGGTAGGTCGGTAGGTGTTAATACATACATACATACAGTAGTACAGGTGTTAATACATACATACATACAGTAGTACAGGTGTTAATACATACATAGTGTACATACAGGTCTCAGATGAGGACACACACACACGCACGATGTTGCTGACGCATGGATGATGAGAAAGATGGAGTGGTGGAATGGAGACACACAGACGGAGGGACAGATGGACACACGTGGGACCACTCGCTCTCTCTCAAGGTTGCTCTGTGAAGAAGCAGACGGACATGCACGCGCACGTGCGCAGCATCAGTCAAAGTCTCCAAAAACATCACTTCTTTCTGCTGGGATGACTTCTTTTGGTCAACAATACATTTGTCATGTACATGTTAGAGAAGAGGACTTTTTTTCTGGATGAGGGCTAACCAATTTATCCCACAAAATTTCATCATTTATTTTCTCAAAAAAAAGTTTCAGAAAAAAAAAAATGTTTTTGAGGGGACGGGATCATATATTTTTGACAAAAAAGTCAAAATTTCAAAGGAAAAAAAATGTAATCTTACCGGAATTAAGTCACATTTGTTGCACAATTTATTTTGTAATTTTTTTTAGCTTTTTGTATTTTTTTTTGAAGGATTTCAGCAAATTTTGAGGAAAATATTTATATTTTTGACCCCAAAAAAGTACTCCTGCAAGAATAAAGTCATGTCTTTTTGTTTTTTTAAGTCAAAAATGTAGTAGTAAAAATTAGTATTCAAACACTTCTGAGTAGTAAAAAAAAAAGTAGTAAAAATTCATTTAATTTTTTTAGATACATTTTTAAGGAAAAAATGTTTAGCCCTAACTCATACTCACATTTGTTGCACAATTTATTTTGTAATTTTTTTTTAGCTTTTTAGTAAGCTTTAAGAGGAAAATATTTATATTTTTGACCCCCAAAAAGTACACCTACAAGTATAAAGTCATATTTTTTTAAGTCAAAAATTTAGTAGTAAAAATTTGTTTAAAAAAAAAATTGTAAAAAAAAGTAGTAAAAATTTAGTTTTAAAAAAAAATACATTTTACAGAAAAATTGTTTAGCCCTAACCCATACAAAAATGGTTTTGCACAAAAAACAAAAAGTATGATTTAATAACATTGCAATGTGTTTCCCCCAAGAAAATAAGTTCCAGAAAAAAAAATGTTTTTGAGGGGACGGGATCATATATTTTTGACAAAAAAGTCAAAATTTCAAAGGAAAAAAAATGTAATCTTACCGAAATTAAGTCACATTTGTTGCACAATTTATTTTGTAATTTTTTTTAGCTTTTTGTATTTTTTTTGAAGGATTTCAGCAAATTTTGAGGAAAATATTTATATTTTTGACCTCAAAAAAGTACTCCTGCAAGAATAAAGTCATGTCTTTTTGTTTTTTTTAAGTCAAAAATTTAGTAGTAAAAATTAGTATTCAAACACTTCTGAGTAGTAAAAAAAAAAGTAGTAAAAATTCATTTATTTTTTTTAGAAAAAATGTTTAGCCCTAACTCATACTCACATTTGTTGCACAATTTATTTTGGAATTTTTTTTTTTGAAGGATTTCAGCAAATTTAGAGGAAAATATTTATATTTTTGACCCCCAAAAAGTACACCTACAAGAATAAAGTCATATTTTTTTAAGTCAAAAATTTAGTAGTAAAAATTAAAAAATAAAAAAATGTGAAAAAAAAGTAGTAAAAATTTAGTTTTTAAAAAAAAAATACATTTTACGGAAAAATTGTTTAGCCCTAACCCATACAAAAATGGTTTTGCACAAAAAACAAAAAGTATGATTTAATAACATTGCAATGTGTTTCCCCCAAGAAAATAAGTTCCAGAAAAAAAAGAACCAAAAAAAGTAAAATTTTTCTCAGGAAATAAACTGTAATCAGAATAAAGTCACATTTTTGACAACAATATGAATTTTGTAAAAAAAAAATATATATAAAAAAAATGCAGTGTTGCGTTCAAGGACTGCCAACCAAGGTGTAAGATATTGCTTGAAAGAAAGTAGCAAGGTACGCTTTACATTGGACCGTATTCATGACTTGTTGGCAACTTAAGGTGAATGACATGTGTCAGATTGCAGAAAACTATTAATGGAGAAAAAATGAAAAAAATATACGTCCGATGCCATGTCGTTCTACGGCTAAACTTAAAGCGTGTTATTGTCTGAATGTTTCAAAGCCAACAGCGCAGCTGCACCGGATGGATGCATGCATGCATGCCTGCTTAGTGAGCATGTCTCTTGGCTGAATGGAGGATGCTCGACCTGGAAGCCGTGCCAAGACACTGTCAGCTGAGCAAAGCGGCCAGCAAGAGGGGGAGAGGAGGAAATGGAATGTTAGAGGAGTGACGGGAGAAGCGGAAGGGAAGGAAGGACGCTCCGAGTGCTTGATCTTTATCTGTGATTGGCTGCTTGGCTTGGCGAGGAAGGGCGATGATGATGTGGTGTTTTCATTGCCTTTCAGCTTTGGAAAGTCACTTCCTCTGCCTCGGATTGGGCTGCCGGCCAAACGTGCTAGCTGGTTAGCTACCTAGCTACCTAGCTACCTAGCTACCTAGCTACCTAGCTACCTAGCTACCTACCCCGGTCAGCCGAACGTATGGAACCTCTTTGGATGAATTTCAATAAAGGTGCAAGCAGAATCACCAAGCGGGAAGGTAGCGTGAAACAGGCTGGTGTCACCCAACTGGTCATCATTTTGTATTATACATGATATTAGGGGTAGGCAAAATGCGGCCCAGGTTCCACATCCAGCCCACCAAGCATTTGAATCCGGCCCACCTGTTCTTCCAAAGTATTCAATTTCAACTTTTAACATAGAAGCTGGCAAAATGACTTGAGTTGTGGACTCCTATAGAGAAGCTACACACCATAACCCTAACCCAAACGCTTTCTAGATCTTCCAGAATCTCTACATGTCCTGCACACTCAACCAATTAACCAATCTCATTTATTGTCTCATGTTGTGACACCCTTACTTATTTTCTTTTATTGTGTCTACTATATTAGGTAAGTGTAAAGATGACTATAGGGGTGTTATTTCATGTCTAGAGGTCTCTAATCATGTTAAAAACTGTGCTTAGAAGGTGGTAAACAGGTTTTCTATGTCTTATTTCCGCTTATTATGTGTACTATATTGGGTAATCATAGTGTAAAGGTCACTATAGGGGTGTTAGTTCATGTCTAGAGGTCTCTAATCATGTTAAAACTGTGCTTAGAAGGTGGTAAACAGGTTTTCTATGTCTTATTTCCGCTTATTATGTGTACTATATTGGGTAATAGTAGTGTAAAGGTCACTATAGGGGTGTTAGTTCATGTCTTGAGTTCTCTAATCATGTTAAAAACTGTGCTTAGAAGGTGGTAAACAGGTTTTGTATGTCTTATTTCCGCTTATTATGTCTACTATATTGGGTAATAGTTGTGTAAAGGTCACTATAGGGGTGTTAGTTCATGTATTGAGATCTCTAATCATGTTAAACACTGTGCTTAGAAGGTGGTAAACAGGTTTTGTATGTCTTATTTCCGCTTATTATGTGTACTATATTGGGTAATAGTAGTGTAAAGGTCACTATAGGGGTGTTAGTTCATGTCTTGAGGTCTCTAATCATGTTAAAAACTGTGCTTAGAAGGTGGTAAACAGGTTTTGTATGTCTTATTTCCGCTTATTATGTGTACTATATTGGGTAATAGTAGTGCAAAGGTCACTATAGGGGTGTTATTTCATGTCTTGAGGTCTCTAATCATGTTAAAAACTGTGCTTAGAAGGTGGTAAACAGGTTTTGTATGTCTTATTTCCGCTTATTATGTGTACTATACTGGGTAAATAGTAGTGTAAAGGTCACTATAGGGGTGTTATTTCATGTCTTGAGGTCTCTAATCATGTTAAAATATAAAAAATGACAATTATGATTAAAAAATATCTCTGTCTATCTCGTCTAACGAGCTCTGGATTTCCATTGGATGTTAAATGTGACTAACCTATCTCTCTCTCACACACACACACACACACACAGATCTTCAGTCTACCTTCAAGGCAGCATATCCTCCAGAGTCCAGAGTGGGTGAGAGCCCCCGGGTCCTTCTTGTCCTTGTTATGGGGGTCGTCCTGGGTGACGTTGGCCGTGCTGTTGCAGATGAGGGCGCGGGAGTACAGCCAGTAGTCCGTCCCTATGGCCACCGTCATCAGGCCGAAGGCGGCGAACGCCCCCACGGTGGTGAGGAGGATCTGGATCCCCTTCTCACACACCATGCCTTCAACAGCAAACACCACACCATCAGGAAGGACGCTGGTAGCAGCTGACACACACGCTTTCTAAAAATACCGTGTCACTAAAAAACTACAGCAACAATATTGGAAAAATCGGCAGCCATTTTACCAGAATGAAGTCAAAATATTCACAGAAAAAAGTCATGTCATGAGATAAAGTCGTCATGTTAGGAGAATATGTTATATCATTCATTCGGGCCTGCTGGAGCCTATCCCAGCTGTTTTCGGGCGGGAGGCGGGGTACACCCTGCACACGCACATTCATACCTATGGACAATTAGGAGTGGCTAATTAACCTAGCATGTTTTTGGAATGTGGGAGGAAAACGGAGTACCCGGAGAAAACCCACGCATGCACGGGGAGAACATGCACCAACAACACAAGTGAAAAAAACAGCTGCTATTTTACAATAATAAAGTCATAATATTATGGGAATAAAGTCATAATATTATGGGAATAAAGTAATAATATTATAGGAATAAAGTAATAATATTATAGGAATTAAGTCATTATATTATGGGAATAAAGTCATTATATTATGGAATAAAGTAATAATATTATAGGAATGAAGTCATTATATTGTGGGAATAAAGTCATTATATTATGAAATAAAGTAATGATATTATGGAATAAAGTCATTATATTATGGGAATAAAGTCATGATATTATGGGAATAAAGTCATGATATTATGGGAATAAAGTCATGATATGGGAATAATGTATGATATTATGGGAATAAAGTAATGATATCATGGGAATAAAGTTATTATATTATGGGAATAAAGTCATTATATTATGGGAATAAAGTAATGATATTATGGGAATAAAGTCATGATATTATGGGAATAAAGTCATGATATTATGGGAATAATGTAATGATATTATGGGAATAATATAATGATATTATGGGAATAAAGTTATTATATTATGGGAATAAAGTCATAATATTATGGGAATAAAGTAATAATATTATAGGAATGAAGTCATTATATTATGGGAATAAAGTCATTATATTATGGAATAAAGTAATGATATTATGTAATAAAGTCATTATATTATAGGAATAAAGTAATGATATTATGGGAATAAAGTCATGATATTATGGGAATAATGTATGATATTATGGGAATAAAGTAATGATATCATGGGAATAAAGTTATTATATTATGGGAATAAAGTAATGATATTATGGGAATAAAGTCATTATATTATGGGAATAAAGTCATGATATTATGGGAATAATGTAATGATATTATGGGAATAAAGTAATGATATTATGGGAATAAAGTTATTATATTATGGGAATAAAGTCATTATATTATGGGAATAATGTAATGATATTATGGGAATAAAGTAATGATATTATGGGAATAAAGTTATTATATTATGGTAATAAAGCAATGATATTATGGGAGTAAAGTAATGATATGGGAATAAAGTAATTATATGATGGGAATAAAGTCATTATATTATGGGAATAAAGTCATTATATTATGGGAAAAGTCATAATACAGTTGGAAAATTAGGTTGGGGTAAAAGTGATATTATAAGAATAAAAACCAAATATTAAAAGAAGAAAATTGACAAAGATGTTTTCAAAAAGTTAAACTATTTGAAAAAAAAACAGCACAAATGTGAAATACAGGAAATAGTGAAGTTGACTGTAATTGTATGAGAATAAAGTCATGAATTTTCAATATGAGGAAAAATGATGTCATTTTAGAAGCATAGAAAAATAACAAAAAACAACAAAACAAAAACAAAAAAATCCCCAAATAAAATTTGGAATATTCTGAAAATGAACAAATGTGTAAAAAAAAGATGAAAGAATGAATCTGATATGAATATTCCGTTTTTCCAGCTACTGTATATGACAAAGCTGAGATGAAATATCTTAGCATATCCGCTGTCGTCCTTCGCCAGGTGGCCCTGGCTGGAGGGAAGACGTGCGGCCGTGAAGGTGAGAAGACGAGGGCAGGAGGAGGAGGAGGAGGAGGAGGAAGGTGCAGGAGTGGCATTATTTAACCATGCGTCCTTGGAGGAAAGTCTGCTGACTTTGCTTAACAAGCCAATAGCGATCACAGGGCCCCCGTCTCCATATTCATGACCGTGACACCCCCTCTACCTTTACAACTTGGAGGGCAGGACGGGAGACGCATGCGGCAACTTTTTTACTCGTTAGAATAAAAAAAAAAGCAGTAGCAGGCCACAAATGGCTCCCTGGCTGAATTTTGCACAATAAGACTGTAAAAGTGACTATAGGGGTGTTATTTCATGGCCAGAGGGCTCTAATGTTAACAAGTGTAATTTAGAAGGTGGTAAACAGGTTTTCTATGACTTATACATCTTATTCTCTAATTTTATGTCTACTATCTCGAGTAATAGGGGTGTAAAGGTGAATATGTGGGTGCTATTTCATGTCTAGAGGGCTCTAATAAAGATGCAAACTCTATTTAAATATAAATAAATAGGTTATCTATGTCTTATTTTCTTTTGATATGTCTACTATATTGGTAATAGGAGTGTGAAGATGACTATAGGGGTGTTATTTCACATCTAAAGAGCTCTAATAATGTTAAGGGTGTATTTAGACGGTCATAAACAGGTTTTCTATGTCTTATTTTAATTTATTATGTGTACTATGCTGGATAATGGAAGATTAAAGGTGACTATAGGGGTGCTATTTTACATCTTGAGTGCTCTAGTAATGTTAAAAGTGTATTTAGAAGGTCATAAACAGGTTTTCCATGTCTTATTTTAATTTATTATGTGTACCATACCGGATATTAGAAGTGTAAAGGTGACTATAGGGGTGTTATTTCACATTTAGAGGGCTCTAGTAATGTTAAAAGTGTGTTTAGAAGGTCATAAACAGGTTTTATACGTCTTATTTTCAATTATTATGTGTACAATACTGGATAATAGAAGTGTAAAGGTGACTATAGGGGTGTTATTTCACATTTAGAGGACTCTAATAATGTTAAAAGTTTATTTAGAAGGTCATAAACAGATTTTCTACATCTTATTTTTGATTATTATGTGTACAATACTGGATAATAAAAGTGTAAAGGTGACTATAGGGGTGTTATTTCATATCCAGAGTGCTCTAATAATCTTAAGGGTGTATTTAGAAGGTCATAAACAGGTTTTCCATGTCTTATTTCCATTTATTATGTGTACTATACTGGATAATGGAAGTGTAAAGGTAACTATAGGGGTGTTATTTCATATCCAGAGTGCTCTAATAATGTTAAGGGTGTATTTAGAAGGTCATAAACAGGTTTTCCCATGTCTTATTTCCATTTATTATGTGTACGATACTGGATAATAAAAGTGTAAAGGTGACTATAGGGGTGTTATTTCATATCCAGAGTGCTCTAATAATCTTAAGGGTGTATTTAGAAGGTCATAAACAGGTTTTCCATGTCTTATTTCCATTTATTATGTGTACTATACTGGATAATGGAAGTGTAAAGGTAACTATAGGGGTGTTATTTCATATCCAGAGTGCTCTAATAATCTTAAGGGTGTATTTAGAAGGTCATAAACAGGTTTTCCATGTCTTATTTTCATTTATTATGTGTACTATACTGGATAATGGAAGTGTAAAGGTAACTATAGGGGTGTTATTTCATATCCAGAGTGCTCTAATAATCTTAAGGGTGTATTTAGAAGGTCATAAACAGGTTTTCCATGTCTTATTTTCATTTATTATGTGTACTATACTGGATAATGGAAGTGTAAAGGTAACTATAGGGGTGTTATTTCATATCCAGAGTGCTCTAATAATCTTAAGGGTGTATTTAGAAGGTCATAAACAGGTTTTCCATGTCTTATTTTCATTTATTATGTGTACTATACTGGATAATGGAGGTGTAAAGGTGACTATAGGGGTGAGGACTTACCTGACGGCGAGTTTCTATCCTTCGACTCAATTTTGAAATCTTTCCTTTCGTCGTCAGTGAAGAACGTGCTGCCCGTCCAATCCGGACAGCATCCATCGACTGTTCTCAGCCGCACCCCCCCTCGCTCTCTCCTCGTAACGCTCCCTCGCTCGTCCTCTCTTTCCTCGCTGTCCTTCTCACTGGAGTAGCCGGTGCCAGCGGAGGTTGGGTCTTGGACGTTGGTTCCCGCTCTCTTTCCTTTCGCTCTGCTCCTCCGCTAGCAGGAAGCCGGCACCAAAGGGCCCATCATCATCATCATCGTCATCATCACTGCTCAGCTGCTACACACACAGAACATAAAAGGAGAGCCAATCAGAACACACACACCCTCTCCATCCATCATGTACTGTACCACATGTTAGCTTATTGCTTCCTCATTAGACAACATTGGGTCAGGGAGGTGCAAAGTCCAGCCCGGGGGCCATTTGGGGGCGTCTGCTGTTTTTATATTGGCCCACGGGTACATTCTAAGAATATCATGAAATAAGAAAACAAAAAAAAAAATCAAGAAATATACAAGACAGAGCAAACGTTGCGTTGGGAAAAAGTTTGGACACCCCTGCATGAGCTACTGCAGGTGTACCTAATGAAGTGGCCGTGACTAACTAACACGGAGGCCCCAAAGGCAGGGCGACTCCAGCGTGAGTTGTGCCGCATCTTGTCGTCTGAATAGAGCAGCGAGAGGAGCAGGAAGGGGGTTGGGGGGGGCGGGGGTGCAGAGAGGACCGACCCAGCATTGTTACCATGGCAACATTGAATTCCAAAGTGTGGATGGGCATAGAGCGAGGGAGGAGGGGGGCTGGTGGGGGTGTTGGTGGGACAAGGCAGGGACACAGAAAGGGAGCAATGATGGTGAGAAAAGAAGAAGGATGTAAGATGGACATCATACACAAGTCCTCCACCAATAGGGTTGTGTGTGTGTGTGTGTGTGTGTGTGCGTGTGTGTGTGTGTGTGTGAGACTGCGACACAGATGCTCCCGTGCTAAAACACACGACTGGCACAGAGGAAGCAGAACTAAGCATCCCGCAGTGGTTTTTTTAAAAATAAAAATCCCAATGAAAATGCAAGCATTGGACAACACACACACACACACACACACACACACACACATTGAGCAGACACGATGTCGTGCCAGTCTGTTAATATTTGATGATGCAATATGGCACCGTGAGCAAAATAGGTTACATCCTGTTTGCATTGTGAGGACCCCCCCCCCATATGCTGAGTGTTTCCACCACTAAACTGTTGAATCCCAACATTACCCTCCTCATCCTCATTATGTCAAGTGTCAAACCATACATGCAGTATATGCTATACATAGTGTTTCTTTACTGTATATATACATGCAGTATATGCTATACATAGTGTTTCTTTACTGTACATATACATGCAGTATATGCTATACATAGTGTTTCTTTACTGTATATATACATGCAGTATATGCTATACATAGTGTTTCTTTACTGTATATATACATGCAGTATATGCTATACATAGTGTTTCTTTACTGTACATATACATGCAGTATATGCTATACATAGTGTTTCTTTACTGTATATATACATGCAGTATATGCTATACATAGTGTTTCTTTACTGTATATATACATGCAGTATATGCTATACATAGTGTTTCTTTACTGTACATATACATGCAGTATATGCTATACATAGTGTTTCTTTACTGTATATATACATGCAGTATATGCTATACATAGTGTTTCTTTACTGTATATATGCATACATGCAGTATATGCTATACATAGTGTTTCTTTACTGTATATATACATGCAGTATATGCTATACATAGTGTTTCTTTACTGTATATATACATGCAGTATATGCTATACATAGTGTTTCTTTACTGTATATATGCATACATGCAGTATATGCTATACATAGTGTTTCTTTACTGTATATATACGTACATGCAGTATATGCTATACATAGTGTTTCTTTACTGTACTGTATATATACAGTATGTATGCTATACATAGTGTTTCTTTACTGTATATATACATGCAGTATATGCTATACATAGTGTTTCTTTACTGTATATATACATGCAGTATATGCTATACATAGTGTTTCTTTACTGTATATATACATGCAGTATATGCTATACATAGTGTTTCTTTACTGTACTGTATATATACAGTATGTATGGTATACATAGTGTTTCTTTACTGTATATATACATGCAGTATATGCTATACATAGTGTTTCTTTACTGTACTGTATATATACAGTATGTATGGTATACATAGTGTTTCTTTACTGTATATATACATGCAGTATATGCTATACATAGTGTTTCTTTACTGTATATATGCATACATGCAGTATATGCTATACATAGTGTTTCTTTACTGTATATATACGTACATGCAGTATATGCTATACATAGTGTTTCTTTACTGTACTGTATATATACAGTATGTATGCTATACATAGTGTTTCTTTACTGTATATATACATGCAGTATATGCTATACATAGTGTTTCTTTACTGTATATATACATGCAGTATATGCTATACATAGTGTTTCTTTACTGTATATATACATGCAGTATATGCTATACATAGTGTTTCTTTACTGTACTGTATATATACAGTATGTATGGTATACATAGTGTTTCTTTACTGTATATATACATGCAGTATATGCTATACATAGTGTTTCTTTATTGTACTGTATATATACAGTATGTATGGTATACATAGTGTTTCTTTACTGTATATATACATGCAGTATATGCTATACATAGTGTTTCTTTACTGTATATATACATGCAGTATATGCTATACATAGTGTTTCTTTACTGTACTGTATATATACAGTATGTATGGTATACATAGTGTTTCTTTACTGTATATATACATGCAGTATATGCTATACATAGTGTTTCTTTACTGTACTGTATATATACAGTATGTATGGTATACATAGTGTTTCTTTACTGTATATATACATGCAGTATATGCTATACATAGTGTTTCTTCATGGTATATATACAGTATTTATGCTATACATAGTGTTTCTTTACTGTATATATGCATACATGCAGTATATGCTATACATAGTGTTTCTTTACTGTACTGTATATATACAGTATGTATGCTATACATAGTGTTTCTTTACTGTATATATACAGTAAGTATGGTATACATAGTGTTTCTTTACTGTATATATACAGTATGTATGCTATACATAGTGTTTCTTTATGGTATATATACAGTATGTATGGTATACATAGTGTTTCTTTGTGGTATATATGTAGTATGTATGGTATACATAGTGTTTCTTTATAGTATATATACGGTATGTATGGTATACATTGTGTTTTTACAGTATACATACAGTATGTATGGTATACATAGTATTTATTTATGGTATACATACAGTATGTATGGTATACATTGTGTTTTTTATGGTATACATACAGTATGTATGGTATACATAGTATTTATTTATGGTGTACATACAGTATGTATGGTATACATTGTGTTTTTTATGGTATACATACAGTATGTATGGTATACATTGTGTTTTTTACGGTATACATACAGTATGTATCGTATATATAGTATTTATTTATGGTGTACATACAGTATGTATGGTATACATTGTGTTTTTTATGGTATACATACAGTATGTATGGTATATATAGTATTTATTTATGGTATACATACAGTATGTATGGTATACATAGTATTTATTTATGGTATACATACAGTATGTATGGTATACATTGTGTTTTTTACGGTATACATACAGTATGTATCGTATATATAGTATATATTTATTGTATACATACAGTATGTATGGTATACATAGTGTTTTTTATGGTATACATACAGTATGTATGGTATACATAGTGTTTTTTATGGTATACAAACAGTATGTATGGTATACATAGTATTTATTTATGGTATACATGCAGTATGTATGGTATACATAGCGTTTTTTATGGTATACATACAGTATGTATGGTATACATTGTGTTTTTTATGGTATACAAACAGTATGTATGGTATACATAGTATTTATTTATGGTATACATGCAGTATGTATGGTATACATAGCGTTTTTTATGGTATACATACAGTATGTATGGTATACAGAGTATTTGCTCCATAGTAAAGAATTGTGAATATCACACACGTCTCCCTGCATGGACCACTCCTTAAAAGTTTGTTGGTACGTCTGAAAAGGGAGTGACTATGTAGTATTACTGTACAGCAATGTGTACCACCAAGATGGCCTATAATGGACATCATCATACCACGACTAAGTACAGCTTCCCGAGACCAGGCAACCGGAATACTGATGGCAGGAATGCACCAAGAGATGACAGATGGGAGTCGCTCCCAGTACCGTTAACCGAGTCCAGAGGAGAGGAGAATTCAGAAGCCAATCGGATGGCATGGCTACCATGAATGATGGAAGGTGAAGTGGTAAAGCCCACCACGGTCAGCGTCAGTGAGTGGCGCGTTAGCAGCCGATGTCCACCATAAGTCGTAGTAACGCTACGTATGTATTTCATCAGAGTTGCTTAAGATTAGTCAGATCCCCCACGTAGACGTGGGGCTCGTCTGCATCTATTTTTGGCTGGGCCCCAACTTTAAAAGCTCCAGTGATTACTGGTTTACTTTCATAACACACCTCATATGAATTTAGCGAGAAAGGGGGCACATTAAAAGTGAAGGTCAGGAAGTGTTTCCGGTGTGCGGCGCGTCTGATGGTACTTAAACCCCCCCCCCCCCCGCAAACACGGTTTCATGCCGCTCTGAAAGCTGCATAACCGCTTCATCATGCAGATCAACACAACCAAGAAGGCAGACTTTGACACGGCTCGTTTGGCGAGGACTCGTCTTCCTGGCCAAACCAAGACATTCCGGATCGGCGAGCAGGCATGGGTGTCCAAAGTGTGGCACAGGGGCCATCTGAAAATAAATTTATCAAAAGGACATAATGTAGCTAGAAAAAAAAACAAAAATTGATACTAATAAGTAGGGTTGGGCGATACGGACCCATGGGTGTCCAAAGTGTGGCACAGGGGCCATCTGCAGATACATTTATCAAAAGGACATAATGTAGCTAGAAAAAAAACAACCAAAATTGATACTAATAAGTAGGGTTGGGCGATACGGACCCATGGGTGTCCAAAGTGTGGCACAGGGGCCATCTGCAGATAAATTTATCAAAAGGACATAATGTAGCTAGAAAAAAAAACAAAACAAAATTGATACTAATAAGTAGGGTTGGGTGATACGGACCCATGGGTGTCCAAAGTGTGGCACAGGGCCATCTGCAAATAAATGTATCAAAATGACATAATGTAGCTAGAAAAAAAAACAACCAAAATTGATACTAATAAGTAGGGTTGGGCGATACGGACCCATGGGTGTCCAAAGTGTGGCACAGGGGCCATCTGCAGATACATTTATCAAAATGACATAATGTAGCTAGAAAAAAAAACCCAAAAATTGATACTAATAAGTAGGGTTGGGCGATACAGACCCATGGGTGTCCAAAGTGTGGCACAGGGGCCATCTGCAGATAAATTGATCAAAATGACATAATGTAGCTAGAAAAAAACAAACAAAAATTGATACTAATAAGTAGGGTTGGGTGATACGGACCCATGGGTGTCTAAAGTGTGGCACAGGGGCCATCTGCAAATACATTTATCAAAATGACATAATGTAGCTAGAAAAAAAACCCCAAAAATTGATACTAATAAGTAGGGTTGGGCGATACGGACCCATGGGTGTCCAAAGTGTGGCTCAGGGGCCATCTGCAGATAAATTGATCAAAAGGACATAATGTAGCTAGAAAAAAAAACAACCAAAATTGATACTAATAAGTAGGGTTGGGCGATACGGACCCATGGGTGTCCAAAGTGTGGCTCAGGGGCCATCTGCAGATAAATTGATCAAAAGGACATAATGTAGCTAGAAAAAAAAAACAACCAAAATTGATACTAATAAGTAGGGTTGGGCGATACGGACCCATGGGTGTCTAAAGTGTGGCACAGGGGCCATCTGCAAATACATTTATCAAAACGACATAATGTAGCTAGAAAAAAAAAAACAAAAATTGATACTAATAAGTAGGGTTGGGCGATACGGACCCATGGGTGTCCAAAGTGTGGCACAGGGGCCATCTGCAAATAAATGTATCAAAATGACATAATGTGCCTAGGAAAAAAAAAACCAAAAATTGATACTAATAAGTAGGGTTGGGCGAAGGAAGATGTAGTCACCCATGCAATTCCAACTGTATACTTTTTATCACAATCATATTGTTTTTACGCAGACATAGGGCAAACGGCACTATTATTTTGAAGTATGGTCATGGAAGTGAAATGATATACATACTGTACAGTGTGTATGGAATACGTACAGTGTGTATGGCATAAATACTGTACAGTGTGTATGGATTACATTCAGTGTGTATGGAATACATACAGTGTGTATGGTATACAATCAGTGTGTATGCTATGACCTTCCAACTCTCTCAGCATACACCCCCCCTCCCCTGGGGGAAAAAACACATCCAGAAGGCTTACACCATCCACCAGGCCCCAAAAAAGACACATGTGTGACCTTTACAGTAACCTAAGCTATGTATTCCCATCGGCAAAACTCCCCTGTGTGGGAGATGGTAATTGCCATTTAATTATTAGCATTTCCTATTTTCTTCCAATAATTAACCCAGAGCGCAGCCACGAGCGAGAGCATGAACGTGTGTGTGTGTGGGGGGGGGGGGTTATAGATGAGTAGTGTGGCGGTCATAAGTGACATTTTGTTAGTAAAAAAAAAGGATACTCAGGTGCTTGAATGGGAATATCGTATGAAGATTACTGTACCTGAGGGATGCATGTCCCTACATGTGTGTTGGTAACGCTTTTTAAAAAAATCAATAAACATCTCTGTCTGCATGGAAAGAGGAAGTGGAAGACATTGTCCCACAGCTCCATCCTGGGCCGCCTATGATTACATCAGCCACAGACTCAGCAAAGTCATAGCTTTTGGGTTATTATTAATGCCTTAACATTATGGCTTTAACAAAAAGTCATTTTCTACAAGGTAATTCCAGTTTTACATGCAGCATACGTATGATGCAACAATAAATGGTCCCGGGAGGTTAGAAGATTATGCTTGGAAGGCAACCCCTGTTTCTGCACTCATGCCACAAAAAATCTACGCAGGGAGGTTTGTTAAAGGCTTTTGAAAGGCTTTCTCAAGAAGGTCCCTTGCAAATAATGGAAGTACTGAAGCTAAGGGTAATATGTATTAGGATGCAGCGGGACCGAATAACGCCACGACTGCTTCACGGCGATAATGCATGTCATGTGTACTATCGTCACGCACAAGTCTTAAACACGAAGGTGATTATTTGACACAAAAAAGACCCATTATTATTATTATTATTATTATTATTATTATTATTATTATTATTATTATTATTATTATTATTATTATTATTATTATTATTATTATTATTATTATTATTATTATATTACTATTATTATTATCATTGTCATTATCATTATTACTACTACTACTATATTACTGTTACTATTATTATTACTATTATTATTATTATTATTATTATTATTATTATTATTATTATATTACTATTATTATTATCATTGTCATTATCATTATTACTACTACTACTATATTACTGTTACTATTATTATTACTATTTGTTGTTATTATTATTGTTATTATTATTATTATTATTATTATTATTATTATTATTATTATTATTATCATTATTATTATTATTATTATTATATATTATTATTATTATTATTATTATTATTATTATATTACTATTATTATTATCATTGTCATTATCATTATTACTACTACTACTATATTACTGTTACTATTATTATTACTATTTGTTGTTATTATTATTATTGTTGTTATTATTATTATTATTATTATTATTATTATTATTATTATTATTATTATTATTATTATTATTATTATTATTATCATCATTATCATTATCATTGTTATTACTACTACTACTATATTACTGTTACTATTATTATTACTATTTGTTATTGTTATTATTATATTGCTATTATTATTATTATTCTTGGCTGCACGGCGGTCTAGTGGTTAGCGCGCAGACCTCAAAGCTAGGAGACCCGAGTTCAAACCCACTCTCGGCCAGTTTGCATGTTCTCCCTGTACATGCGTGGGTTTTCTCCGGGTACTCCGGTTTCCTCCCACGTTCCAAAAACATGCTAGGTTAATTAGCCACTCCAAATTGTCCATAGTTATGAATGTGAGTGTGAATGGTTTGTTTGTCTATATGTGCCCTGTGATTGGCTGGCCACCAGTCCAGGGTGTACCCCGCCCCTCCAGCATCCCTGCGACCCATCATGAGGATAAGTGGTAGAAAATGAATGAATTATTATTACTACTATTATTATGATTATTGTGATTATTATGCTTATTATGTTATGATTATGATGATTATGATTATGATTGTTAAGGAGCCTGCACAGTTCGGGCCACCATGCAGTGTGAGTCGTCCATGCATTGGTGTGCTTTTAAAATAGAAGTGTAAGTTATCCATAAGGATGGGAGCATCCATCCTGTAGTAGGTGTTGAATATTGCAGCACGTCAGGCATCAGCTATTCATTGCATAAATCAACTAACTGAGCTGCATGTTGAATTAATGATGACATATGTAATGAGTTGCTCCAGTCTGGATACACACCTTTGCATGGCGTTGGTGTGTGTGTGTGTGTGTGTGTGTGTGTGTGCACACTGGGATACACTCCTGATCCACGAAAGTCAAGATGGTACATTTTGCCCTGTTGGATCTTAGGAGCTATTGCTCTAGTTAGCATGTTTTACCGATTCTATTGTACAGCTAATGTATCAACACATTCAATGTTTTAGTCGCATCAAGTTGAAACCAAATGCTGTTTGTCAAAGTTGGAGAAACAAAGCAAATTAAAGTTATAATATTATAGAAATGAGGTCATAATCTCCAGAGCGCAAAAATGACAAACACAAATATGTGCAGGCAGGCGCACACAAACACACACATGCAGGTAAATCACCACATCCTCCAAGACAAGCAGTACTGTCAAATATGATGACAGGTGAATTGCAAAGGGGGTCATCGTCAAGCGTTCACCTCCGCTTGCGTGTGACCTGGGCCCCGCTCGTCTGTGGAGGAGCGCCGGAGGAGGCGCTGACACTCACACCTTGGTCTGAGCAAATACTCCGGTCTTGGTGGATGAGCATATGCAGAGTACAGCTCACAGCCTGAGACTACTACGTATGACCAGACTATGCTTGTCAACACAAGTACACTATACTCCGTATACTCCGATGCAAACCAAGGATGACCCATCGTACACGAGGGTCAATAAAGTTGTTATTGCTAATTTTTAGTTCAGTGTAGTAGTGGTTGGACATACTAGTATTATATGTAGACAATGTTTCGGGACAAACATAAAGTGCTTGTAGTGTTTTTAGAAATGGCAATGGTAATGGTAATGGTAATGGTAATGGTAATGGTAATGGTTTAATTTCATTTGAACATGCATCAGATTCCAATTGAGTGCATCCCATAATCAGTTCCCAGTTCCACATGTCCAAAAGGAGTAGGAAGAAGCAAAGCTTATTAAATCCTACCCCTCCATCTGGTACTTTTACAATCACTAACTCTTACATTTGTTCACTTCCTGCTTTCCTAATATAGTTTTTTATTTTTTTATTTCATTCATTCATTCATTCATTCATTGATGAATGAATGAATGAATGAATGAATTTTTTTAATTGAATTAACTTTATTTTTTTTTTAATAATATTATGCCAAAAAACTACTACTAAATGAGGATATTTTTCCTCATAATGTTATGTTTTTTGTCTTAAAATTAGGACTTTCTGGAAAGAAGTTGGGATTTTTGCTAGTTTGTTTTCCTTGTGCGGCGGCACGGCGGTCTAGTGGTTAGCACGCAGACCTCACAGCTAGGATTTACTCCAGGTACTCCGGTTTCCTCCCACATTCCAAAAACATGCTAGGTTAATTGGTGACTCCAAATTGTCCATAGGTATGAATGTGAGTGTGAATGGTTGTTTGTCTATATGTGCCCTGTGATTGGCTGGCCACCAGTCCAGGGTGTACCCCGCCTCTCACCCAAAGACAGCTGGCCTAAATGAATGAATGAATGATATGATCAGAATATGTCGCGAGTGGCCCCTGTGCTGCACTTTGGACACCTTATCTTAGCGTCTTTCGCTTCTTTGCCAGGGAACCGCTGCAAAAAGGACTGATACGATTGGACGTGGAGACGGTGGCTTCCCTTCAAAACCTTCCCTTCCCCCCCGAGCCGGTCCTCCGAGGACGACGTTAGAAAGAACGGATGAAGTAGATTTCAGCAAATGCACTGACGCCTTTGAACAACAGCTACATGACAGATGTGATGATGGCTGCACATTTGCTTCCCCTCTGAGAGAAAGGACTGCTGCTCCCGCCGCAAAACTCAATAAAAGCTACACTTTGGAATATCGGGAGTCATCACACATGATGATGATGATGATGCACACACACGTGACGTGCGTGGGCTGCTATTGACTGCAATGACTCACCTCATAGTATCAACAGCTGATCACACACACACACACACACACACACACACACACACACACACACACACTCTATGGACAATCATTCATCATTCAGAGGCCTTCCTTAACCCTTCATTCCCAAATCTTTCCTAAATGTGGGATAAGAGTTTGCACGTTTTCTGTTGGTCACGTCACAAATTCCCACAGTCACATGACTCCACAATCCTGCTGGAAGTCAGCATGGAAGCTGCCACAGCCGCAGAGTGCATATCGTGGCACCCTGATACTTTTGTAGCATGTAGGGGGTCCGCAATCTAATGACCACCCATACGCCATAATGACAAGATGATACGGCTAAATTCCCAACATTCATTTCACTATATTGTCTCACGGTTCACACTTTGTCCCGTCATAAACAAAATATTACACAGCTTCTGAGTGCATTATTCATCTGTGGCGGTCCGTCATTAATTCATTCATTCATTTTCTACCGCTTTTCCTCACAATGGTTGTGGGGGTGCTGGAGCCTATCCCAGCTGTCTTGGGACGAGAGGCAAGGTACACCCTGGACTGGTGGCCAGCCAATCACAGGGCACATATAGACAAACAACCATTCACACTCACATTCATACCTATGGACAATTTGGAGTGGCTAATTAACCTAGCATGTTTTTGGAATGTGGGAGGAAACCGGAGTACCCGGAGAAAACCCATGCATGCACGGGGAGAACATGCAAAATCGAACCCTGGTCCTCCTAGCTGTGAGGTCTGCACGCTAACCACTCGACCGCCGTGCTGCCCCATAATAATCATAATAATAATTTGTTCATTCATTTTCTACCGCTGATCCTCACGAAAGTCGCGGGGGGTGCTGGAGCCTATCCCAGCTGTCTTCGGGCGGGGTACACCCTGGACTGGTGGCCAGCCAATCACAGGGCACATATAGACAAACAACCATTCACACTCACATTCATACCTATGGACAATTTGGAGTGGCTAATTAACCTAGCATGTTTTTGGAATGTGGGAGGAAACCGGAGTACCCGGAGAAAACCCATGCATGCACGGGGAGAACATGCAAAATCGAACCCTGGTCCTCCTAGCTGTGAGGTCTGCACGCTAACCACTTGTCCGCCGTGCAGCCCTCTAACCTATTTTCTACTGCAAATGATTAAACAGCAGATAAAGGTAGAAACAAACTTCTTTTTCTGTTGCTTCCAAAAGGCAGATTAGAAAACAATAGAAGACAAGATTGTGTGCGTCTTGAAAGATCAATCTAAAATGGCCGCTACTGAAGGTAAGGGGTTGTCTCCAAATTCGCACAACAAAAACATCAAATAACGGTATATAAAATTTGGTAGTACAGGTAAGTTGTAGCTGACACAGAGTAAATCTGTTTAGCATGTAAGGGCATTTCGAGCAACAATACTAGCAATACTGCTTCAACGGCTGGACGGGACATACGGAAAAAAAAAAAAAAGAAAATGGATGTATGGATAGAGCAAAAATGAATAATGGCAGTATTCCCTACCTTGGATATTTCAGACTTAAAAAAAAAAGAAATGATAGTGAAGTTAAAATGGCTTTTTAATTAATTTAAAAAAAGGGTCCTTTAATGTCAAAGTTAAAATAGATTTTTAAATTTTTTTTGTCAATTAATTAAAAAAAAAAAAAAAAGAAAGGTGCTCTTCAATTGGCAAGCCCACCATGCGGGTAAATTCACATACAGCAACAATGAAGCACCGTTCTACAACACTGTTCAGTATAAAGTGTCCACAAGGCATGCTGGGTACTGCAGTGGCGGCTCCACTCGCTGCTGCAATGTCGTGATACATGTGTACATTATCTTTAAAATGTGTGTTATAAAGCTGGAATGAAATCAATAACGCTCACGTTGGATAAGCTTTAAAAACATGACACAATGTTCCGTATTTTGTATGATATAAAACCAAAACCACACTTTTGCGTCATGGCTATTATGCAAATGAGATAATGACATCATCTAGCTTGCCTTAGAAGCATATTGCTACTTTTCTATGCAGTAGAATCTCGGTTAGTCATCCACGGTCGTTCATGAATGGCAAGCGTGTGACTGAAACCAAATGAGGCGCCATCATGGTGCCTTGCTTATTCACTAGAATACACACAGACATAGATATTTTTTATTGAGCACTGCAGAATTCCCGCGTCTGCCAAATGCTGCAGTGCACACTCCTCAAGCAACATCCCCTTCTCCAACAAACTAAATGATGGATTGCTTGCAATGAAGTGGACTTTGGAGGAAAAAAAAAAAAGAATGGAAAGCATACCTCGGATGTGGGTCATGGCCGTCATGGACACACGCGTAGTGAAGCTGCAAGCATGCAAAGCCCTTCTATAGTGATGCACACTGCGGTGCATTCATTAACACATCAGCTACACACACACACATGCATGCATGCATGCATCATCACCCTGCCTGCACTGGCTACTCATGTGGGGGCAAAATGGACGCCAAATCACACCGAGATGCCCACAGATGAGTCCTCCACTGTGGATTATTGCAGTACAAATAAATATTTTAGTCCCCGGGTGTAAGGAACGAAATGGGGGGGGGGGTTCTATGAGCTATAATAAGGGACGTAATTTGCATAGCAGACGCAGCTAATTATAGTTCCCCGCGCTGGAGTAAATAATAAGAATGATGTCATAGTAGCAATGACGGATTGGCTCATATAAAAGAAAGCTCGCGGTTGTTTGTTTTCTTACCTGCAGCTTGCTGCGGGATGTCAGAGATTCTCTCAAACGCGTCGCACTCCACAAGAGGATGGGAGGAGATGATGATGATGATGCTGATGATGGAGGTAAGGAGGGGGAGGAGGGTCTTTACGCTGCAGGATGAGAAGGCAACACGATAACCAAAAAAAAAAGTCTTGTTTGAGGTTAAAGGGTTGAAAGATGTGCGAAAGCATGTATATTGATGAGTATAAAGCATGTGTTGATGTGGGGGGGGGGGGGGGGCATCGGCGTTGATTGGTCACGAAGTAACAATCATAACTTGCCGCATTTGACACACACACTTTCATATATAAACCCACATCCTAATTCATTATCGCTGTTAATTTAATATCCCTGATATATTAATCAATGTTAATAAATTGAATATTCCAGTACTTAGAGCGTACAAAATATGTTTCTGTCCCATTTCTCATGCTACGGGATCTCAGCAGGGACATAACAGATTGCCGGCGCTAGCATAGCAAGCTAGCGAGCTAGCTACTTAGCCTCTCTAATTAACGTATTCTAAACAAAAAAGGTGTTTCGAACGGAGTGTGAAAGCAGAACAAAGGAGATAAAAACTCACCACTTCCAGACAGAATAAGAAGACAACATTTTTTCCTCCACTCAATCTCAGCCATGTTGACTTGCCTTGCTAGCTTAATAGCTAGTCGCTAGCTAGTCGCATGTCTCATAAAGGCGTCTCATAACATTGCTGATGACCACAATAACACATATAACCTGTCTTTTAATACATTTTGTGTAATAATAAGCCATATTCAACAACAAAACAACAATCATTTATACATTAATTATTTGAAAAACACTGATACCGGAGCGTTTGCGCCAACGCTATTGAAGTCACGTGACTGTGGTCAATAAAAACATAATAATGGCTACCAATAATGGCTACCGTTGGCCGTAAACACACCACAAAAAAAGCACACGACTACAAACTACAGCCCGGACTTTTAAATGACTACTGCATTTAAGAAGCTGATACATTCTTTACAAAATTCCAAGTTGACTCAACTTTAAAAAAGCGTAGAACGTGGTGTGTCTACTGTATTGCGTCATAGGAGTGTCAAGGTGACTATAGGGGTGTTATTTCATCATCTACAGGGCTCTAATCATGTTAAAAAGTGTTTTTAGAGCGCGATGTGTCTACTGTATTGCGTCATAGGAGTGTCAAGGTGACTATAGGGGTGTTATTTCAAGTCAAGAGGGCTCTATCATTTTTAAAAAGTGTCTTTAGAACGCGATGTGTCTACTGTATTGCGTCATAGGAGTGTCAAGGTGACTATAGGGGTGTTATTTCAAGTCAAGAGGGCTCTATCATTTTTAAAAAGTGTTTTTAGAGCGCAATGTGTCTACTGTATTGCGTCATAGGAGTGTCAAGGTGACTATAGGGGTGTTATTTCAAGTCAAGAGGGCTCTATCATTTTTAAAAAGTGTCTTTAGAGCGTGATGTGTCTACTGTATTGCGTCATAGGAGTGTCAAGGTGATTATAGGGGTGTTATTTCTTGTCAAGAGGACTCTAATCATATCACAAAGTGTCTTTAGAACATGATATGTCTACTGTATTGCATCATAGGAGTGTCAAGGTGACTATAGGGGTGTTATTTCATGTCAAGAGGGCTCTAATTATGTTAGAAAGCGTCTTTAGAACATGATGTGTCGACTGTATTGCGTCATAGGAGTGTCAAGGTGACTATAGGGGTGTTATTTCATCATCTACAGGGCTCTAATCATGTTAAAAAGTGTTTTTAGAGCGCAATGTGTCTACTGTATTGCGTCATAGGAGTGTCAAAGTGACTATAGGGGTGTTATTTCTTGTCAAGAGGACTCTAATCATATCACAAAGTGTCTTTAGAACATGATATGTCTACTGTATTGCGTCATAGAAGTGTCAAGGTGACTATAGGGGTGTTATTTCATGTCAAGAGGGCTCTAATCATGTTAAAAAGCATCTTTAGAACATGGTGTGTCTACTGTATTGCGTCATAGGAGTGTCAAAGTGACTATAGGGGTGTTATTTCATGTCAAGAGGGCTCTAATTATGTTAGAAAGCGTCTTTAGAACATGATGTGTCGACTGTATTGCATCATAGGAGAGTCAAGGTGACTATAGGGGTGTTATTTCATGTCAAGAGGGCTCTAATCATGTTAAAAAGCGTCTTTAGAACATGATATGTCTACTGTATTGCATCATAGGAGTGTCAAGGTGACTATAGGGGTGTTATTTCTTGTCAAGAGGACTCTAATCATATCACAAAGTGTCTTTAGAACATGATATGTCTACTGTATTGCGTCATAGGAGTGTCAAGGTGACTATAGGGGTGTTATTTCATGTCAAGAGGGCTCTAATCATGTTAAAAAGCATCTTTAGAACATGGTGTGTCTACTGTATTGCGTCATAGGAGTGTCAAGGTGACTATAGGGGTGTTATTTCATGTCAAGAGGGCTCTACTTATGTTAGAAAGCGTCTTTAGAACATGATATGTCTACTCTATTGCGTCATAGGAGTGTCAAGGTGACTATAGGGGTGTTATTTCATATCAACAGGGCTCTAATCATGTTAAAAAGCGTCTTTAGAACATGGTATGTGTACTGTATTGCGTCATAAGAGTGCCAAGGTGACTATAGGGGTGTTATTTCATGCCAAGAGGGCTTTAATCATGTTCAAAAGCGTCTTTAGAACATGATGAGTCCACTGTATTGCGTCATAGGAGTTTCAAGGTGACTATAGGGGTGTTATTTCATGTCAAGAGGGCTCTAATCATGTTAAAAAGTGTCTTTAGAGCGTGATGTGTCTACTGTATTGCGTCATAGGAGTGTCAAGGTGATTATAGGGGTGTTATTTCTTGTCAAGAGGACTCTAATCATATCAAAAAGCGTCTTTAGAACATAATATGTCTACTGTATTGCGTCATAGGAGTGTCAAGGTGACTATAGGGGTGTTATTTCATGTCAAGAGGGCTCTAATCATGTTAAAAAGTGTCTTTAGAACATGGTATGTGTACTGTATTGTGTCATAGGAGTGCCAAGGTGACTGTAGGGGTGTTATTTCATGTCAAGAGGGCTCTAATCATTTAGAAAGTGGTCATCAGCTTTTCTATATCTTTCTATTACTTTATTGTCACTTAATATGTCTACTATACTATCTACTATTTCTTCATGTAATTATGACTTTATTAACATAATGTTTTGACTTTATTCTTTATTCTCTTAACATTATCACTTTTTCCGTAACCTAACTTTCCAAAAATTAAATATTGATTTATGGTTTTGTGTGTTTTTTTATTTTTTAAATAGTTTAAGTATAAATGTATTTTTATATCATATAAGGCCTTTTAACATTTTGATTGAAAATTTTATTAAGTTTATGCTTCTAATATGATGATTAAATGATTTTTTTGAAATTAATTTTAATTAAATTTTTCCTCATAATATTCCAAAGTTCCATGCATCCATTTTCTATGTGCTTTTATTAGCGTGTGTGTGTGTGTGTCTGTGTGTAAGTCAGTGGTCAATAGTGTATCAATACGTACTCACTTTGTCTATCACGGCTATTCGGTGCAATGTTGGCGGTGCAGGATGAATTATGTCATCATGTATCCACAAACACACAAACGCACAAACACACAAACGCACAAACGCACAAACACACAAACACACAAACACACACACACACGGCAACAGTTGTGTTGCAGAAAAGGCACCAGACAATGACCTTCAATAGGTTGGAAATGGCTTTGCTGCCCAGTTGGCCCTCTTCTTCATCTGCACACATACTGAAGGGGAGGGGTGAGGGTGGGGGGTGGCGGGGTAAGGGGGGGGGGGGCGCACAGAGCTAATGTGGAGTGACAGCCCTTTCATGCAGTAATGGTGATGGTGAAAAGAGACATCCACTCAACCCAACACACACACACACACACACACAGAAAAGGAGACACACAGAATGAGAGAAACGTACATCATGATGGAAACGCGCCGCATGTTTGCTTTACACACTCAGCTGACCTTGGTGGTGCGTTCACTGACTGCGTGAGGCACATCATTGTCACTTTCTTACATACTTTTATAATAAATGATACCGTTTCGATGTTGTTCAATGTTTGACAAACGCTCCCCTCTTCTACTTGGCACTGCGGTCATCCCGCATCACCTCATGCTTCTAAAGGTGACTATAGGGGTGTTATTCTATGTCTTAAGGGCTCTAATAATATAAAAAAGCGTATTTATAAACTGCTAATTAGGTTATATGTCTTATATGTCTTATTTTCTTTTATTATGACTACTATAATGATACTAGGAGTGTAAAGGTGACTATAGGGGTGTTATTCTATGTCTGAAGGGCTCTAATAATATATAAAAAAAGCGTATTATAAAGTGCTAATTAGGTTCTATATCTTATATGTCTTATTTCCTTTTATTATGTCTACTATAATGGATACTAAGAGTATAAAGGTGACTATAGGGGTGTTATTCTATGTCTGAAGGGCTCTAATAATATAAAAAAGCGTATTTATAAAGTGCTAATTAGGTTCTATGTCTTATTTGTCTTATTTCCTTTTATTATGTCTACTATAATGGATACTAGGAGTATAAAGGTGACTATAGGGGTGTTATTCTATGTCTTAAGAGCTCTAATAATATATAAAAAAAGCGTATTTATAAAGTGCTAATTAGGTTCTATGTCTTATTTGTCTTATTTCTTTTTATTATGTCTACTATAATGGATACTAGGAGTATAAAGGTGACTATAGGGGTGTTATTCTATGTCTTAAGGGCTCTAATAATATATAAAAAGCGTATTATAAAGTGCTAATTAGGATCTATGTCAAATATGTCTTATTTCCTTTTATTATGTCTACTATAATGGATACTAGGAGTATAAAGGGGACTATAGGGGTGTTATTCTATGTCTTAAGGGCTCTAATAATATATAAAAAAGCGTATTATAAAGTGCTAATTAGGATCTATGTCAAATATGTTTTATTTCCTTTTATTATGTCTACTATAATGGATACTAGGAGTGTCAAGGTGACTATAGGGGTGTTATTCCACGTCTAGAGGGCTCGACCCTGTGTTTCCATTTGTGCTAAAGTCACATCACCAGAACCAGAACCAGGACTGGTCTCTTCTCACTAGCAGAACGTAAGGAAAGTTGCTGTCATGAGTGGAAAATGTACATATTTATGAAACCATAATCAGCATTTCCTGAAAAATCCATGCATACAAATAAATAAATAAAAAATAGTAGATATTTATTTTTGGAAAATAGTATATTTGTGTTTATTTGAATAGTAAATTGTGATGATAGGGTCCAGCCCCTACTCGATTGAACTTCAATGTACAGGAAGATGGAGGCTTATTTACAGCAAAAGCGGGTCCTGCGTCAGTACGCTGAGCTGCCACTAGAGGGCGCCAAGCATCCGTGCTGGAGTAGCATCTCACCAGGGATGTCCAAATGTTTGGCTAGCAGACTAGCATCTTAGAAAAGAAGATAACTCCATGTGACTAAAATGATATTATTTTCCTCATAATAGGACCACTTTAGTCTCACTTTTTTCCTTGTTAGAACTTGTTTTTCTTTATTTATCATTTTCTAAAAATCATTTGTTGTTTGTGTGATGACTTTTATGAAAAGACTAATATGAGAATGTAATTCTGGTGAAATATTCTTCATATATTGTTATTATTCTTGTAAAATGTCTGATTGTGAATGTTGTCCATGTACATAGGATGCCATATATCCATATAAATACCATCTATACTGTACAGTACATACAAGGTAGTTGCTGATATTCATACTTGCATGTCCTTGGCAAAGTTATGATAGTGAATATTAATATTAATATGTGTAACGTAGCGTATGAAAAGACATTCCCATGTTGTAAAAAGCTCATACGTGTTTGGGGGGGGGGGTATAAAAGTCCCACCTTGATAGTCCTTCAATGTACATTATGATAATTAGCACTTGAAGCGAGGGTCCTAGCAGGGGGAGGCGCTCATGTGCACGTGTGTGTGGTAGTGGGGGGGCGGCACAGGGGGCGGCGGCACAGCCAAAGGCAGGGCCTGGCCTTGGGGGTGCGGAGAGTGCGACCTGGGTAAACCGGGGTACCCGGCCGAGGGCGGGGGATGGTGGTGGTTGGTCCCGGAGGGCGGGCTGCCACCTTGGACCCCCTTCTTGGGAGGAGGAGGGGGCGGCGGTTGGCTGAGCTGGATGGAGATGTCGCTGGACGCTTGGGAGGTGCTGCGGCCTCGCTTGGGAGGAGGCCAGGTGGATTCCGGGTGGAGGAACTGGCCGCTGTAGTCGCTGCTGTCGGACAGGCGGGGGCGGTAGAGGGCCGGGTGGGGGCGGTACATCTCCTCCTCGGCGTAACGCTTCATGAAGAGATAGACGGAGAGCACCCCTGCACCCTAAACACATAAGGACAATATTATATTATTATCATATTATTATAGTCTTACTCCATATTTTTATTTTCAGAACGTGCCGCGGGTCACAAAAGGCCCCCGACCCGCACTTTGGACACCCTGCTGTGCATGAGCTGCATGATGCTGCTTGATGAAATGACTTCATGACAGAGTGTTTTGAATCTCATTGGAAATGACAGAAAATCTGCAGGGGAGACGGGTTGGTGGGGGGCGGGCGGGGGGGGGGATTATATAGACTGCAGCAAATAGTGATGCGGAAGAACGGAGGAGGAGGGGCGGCTGGAGGAAAGTGCGGCAAACATGCATGAATGTGGATGAAGTAGCGTACAGTGTATGTGTACTGTATGTACATGCAGCAGCAATGAATTTAGCTGAATATTTTAATTTAATTTAATTTAATTTAATTTAATTTAATTTAATTTAATTTAATTTAATTTTAATTTTAATTTTAATTTTAATTTTAATTTTAATTTTAATTTTAATTTTAATTTTAATTTTAATTTTAATTTTAATTTTAATTTTAATTAAAGCACAACGTCCCACGCTGACCCACCTCTTTGAGCAGGAAGGAGGAGGCGGCGAAGGCGAAGGACCAGCCGTAGTGGTAGTTGAAGAACTGCTCGGGCTCCCTGGGTCGGTTCATCACCTCGTCGTTGATGCTGGAGATGTAGAGCACCAGACCCACCACCAGACTCAGGCCTGCATCAAACACACAAAAAACCCAAAACAAAAAATATACAGTCCAATTCCATTTCTTTAGTGTAATTCCATTCTTCTTGTGTAATTGCCTTCCTATGGTGTAATTCCATTCCTTTCGTCTAATTCAATCCTTTTAGTGTAATTCCATTCCTTTGGTCTAATTCCATTCCTTTAATGTAATTCTATTCCTATAGTGTAATTACATTTACTTAGTCTTATTCAGTTCCTTTAGTCTAATTCCATCCCTCTCATGTAATTCTATTCCTTTGGTCTAATTCCATTCCTTTAGTGTCAATTCAATACCTTTGGTCTAATTTTATTCATTTGGTGTAATTCCATTCATTTGGTCTAATTCCACTCCTTTAATGTAATTCTATTCCTATAGTGTAATCCCATTCCTTTGGTCTAATTCCACTCCTTTAATGTAATTCTATTCCTATAGTGTAATTCCATTTCTTTAGTCGAATTCAGTTCCTTTAGTCTAATTCCATTCCTCTCGTGTGATTATATTCCTTTGATCTAATTCAATTCCAGTAGTCTGATTCCATTCCTTTAGTGTCAATTCAATACCTTTGGTCAAATTCCATTCATTTAGTGTAATTCCATTCCTTTGGTCTAATTCCATTCCTTTAATGTAATTCTATTCCTATAGTGGGATTCCATTTCTTTAGTCAAATTCATTTCCTTTTTGTGTAATTCCATTTCTCTTGTGTAATTATATTCCTTTGGTCTAATTCCATTTCCGTTGTCTAATTCATTCCTTTGGTGTAATTCAATACCTTTGGTGTAATTCCATTCATTTAGTGTAATTACATTCCTTTGGTCTAATTCCATTCCTTTAAAGTAATTCTATTCCTATAGCGTGATTCCATTTCTTTAGTCTAATTAAATTCATTTAGACTAATTCCATTCTTTTAGGGTAATTCTATTCCTTTGGTCTGATTTCATTCCTTTAGTCTAATTCCATTCCTTTAGTGTAATTCAATACCTTTGGTCTAATTCCATTCTTTTAGTGTAATTCCATTCCTTTGGTCTGATTTCATTCCTTCAGTCTGATTCTATTCCTTTAGTGTAATTAGTGTACATGCCCTGGCTCTAATAGTCATCATGTGACTGGGATGCCGGCTGAGACACACAAGCACCAGAACCATAAATGAGGAAGGACTGCAGTGTGCTGGCGACTGAGGCGGGCCGTCTCTCCCTCCCTTGCAAGGTCCCTCCCATGGTGCAAGACCGACCAGCTGCGTTTGTTTGTCTTTCATCTCAGCAGGACAGAGCAGAGGAAGCGGGAAAGCGGCCCTCATTGTCACCTCCACACTAAAAGCCTTTTTCTTTTCCTCCGACGTGACAATGAACGTTACATAAACGCCGTTACGTAACAGCTAAGCTTCCCCTGTCCCCCCCCCCCCCCAACCCCCTTTGCCCGCTAAGAGATGCTGCTTGATGCTCCCCCGAGCACCGCAGTGCTGCCAAGCATCCAGTGGAGGACATCTGAGCATCACTGCCACCTGCTGGACAAATATGGCCATTGACTCAGTCAAGGCAAATATTAAGAGGAAATAAATCACACTTTTACAAGCCTAAGCTTCATTTTACATGACATAAAAATATCCAAAAGAATTACAAGTAATAATACAGTAATTACACTAAGAGAAAAAAGATCATAAAATAATTAAGGCATCATTTTATGACCCTAAATTTCATGCATTTGGATGGAATAAATAAAAACGGAGCGTTTTGGCATGTAGCGTAAATCCAAGGTAGTACTGCTGGAATAGGTGTAGATTCTGGAAGATCAAAGTTATGGTGTGTAGCTGCTCTATTGGAGGTCACAAGAAAGAAAAAGAATCCATACTTTTTCATAATTTCATAACCAAAGTAATCCAAATAATATAAATAAATATAAAAAAGTAAATCAAAATAATATTAATTTGAGGCAAGAAGAATCAATTTTAATTTTAATTTTAATTTTAATTTTAATTTTAATTTTAATTTTAATTTTAATTTTAATTTTAATTTTAATTTTAATTTTAATTTTAATTTTAATTTTAATTTTAATTTTAATTTTAATTTTCCTGATCCATCCATTCTGGCCGAGTTACGGAGTGCGCTTGAACGTCCGCGTTGGAGCAGCCGATTCTGTGGAGTTCCACGCTTACCACAAGTGATTGAAGGACGGAATCTGTCTGTAGTGTCCTGACTTTAAAAGGCACGCTATCGTCCACCACTCAACTCTGGACCAGGAGGCCAGACCAGGACTCAAGACCCTACCCTACCAAAATTCTTTACTTTTTGAAAAATAATTTTAATTTTAATTTTTATTTTAATTTTTATTTTTATTTTTATTTTTATTTTTATTTTTATTTTTATTTTTATTTTTATTTTTATTTTTATTTTTATTTTTATTTTTATTTTTATTTTTATTTTTATTTTTATTTTTATTTTTATTTTTATTTTTATTTTTATTTTTATTTTTTTATTTTTTTATTTTTATTGATGAAGATATGATGTAAGCGTCACCTGAGAGTATGAAGAAGATTCCGGACACGAAGGCCAGGATGGTTCTCTGAGGTTGGATGTGTCCGATGTTGCTGATGACAAAGGCGGTGAAGACAAAGATCAGCGATACCATGGGGAAGGGCGTGGCTGTACGCACCATCTCTGCGGGGACACGGGGGCAGGGGGGGGCAGGCCTTGTCATTGGTGAACCTACTGCAGGGGGGGGGCGCCGATGATGAGCCGCGTACTCACTCAGGATGTTGGCTGTGTTCTCGGTGGTGATCTCGATTTCCGGTTCAGTGAAGTACTCGGATGCCACGCACCGTCCCTTTTCCGAGCCTGAAAGCACACAGTATAAATACTATGTACTGCGTGTACCGCGTGTACTGCGTGTATAGATATAGTGTATTTCCGGTCAGGGTTCGTACCGGCCACAAAGCAAACCCTCCAGAGCCCCGAGTGCAGCGCCATCCTGACCTCCATGCTCTGGTTGTGCTGCAGGATGGCCCCCTCCACCATGATGAGCCAGTAGTCGGTGGACACGGCCACCCCCACCAGCAGCAGCCCGCAGGCCCCGAAGACCGTGGACAGGATGGTCAACGCACGACTGCTGCACGAACTCATCTTTGGGGTCACACAAGGGAGGTTGTTAGGATCGGAGGCGCTTGTGTAAAAGCAGGCATGGATGCACGCCGCCCGGCGGCCATCTTCCTGTCGAACGCCGACTGGTCACACGCCCTCATCGTCCAATCATGCTTAAGGTTGGACACAACGCCGCCTCAAACTGCCGCCATCCTCGGATCAGCATCTGCACCGCCGCTACACGTAGTACATCACAATGTCGCTCCTTATCTCGCTTTGTCATGTGCGCCAACGAAAAGGAAAGCCATCACCATGCAGATGTTATTGGGGGGGGGGAATACCAACATGATTGCTAAAATGACATTAATATTTTAGTATTTTGTATTTATTTAGTATTTTATGAGTAGAAAGAAATTATCATTTGCTATATAACATTTATATCTTTGGGCAAAAATTAAAATTAAAATTAAAATTAAAATTAAAATTAAAATTAAAATTAAAATTAAAATTAAAATTAAAATTAAAAATAAAATTAAAATTAAAATTAAAATTAAAATTAAAATTAAAATTAAAATTAAAATTAAAATTAAAATTAAAATTAAAATTAAAATTTTAAAACACCCTGGACTGGTGGCCAGCCAATCACAGGGCACATATAGACAAACAACCATTCACACTCACATTCATACCTATGGACGAGGGTGGAATTGAACTCCGGTTTCCTAGCTGTGAGGTCTGCGTGGTAAAAAATAAAAATAAAAATAAAAATAAAAATAAAAATAAAAATAAAAATAAAAATAAAAATAAAAATAAAAATAAAAATAAAAATAAAAATAAAAATAAAAATAAAAATAAAAATAAAAATAAAAATAAAAATAAAAATAAAAATAAAAATAAAAATAAAAATAAAAATAAAAATAAAAATAAAAATAATTAATATAATAACATAGGGCAGGATGGGGGCAGGATGGGGGCAGGATAGGGCAGGATAACCAGGCAACGGAGTAATGAACAATCACACCTCAAATGAAGGGCCAAAGTGTCAGGAATGAGTGCCGATGCCAGGAGACTCTTCAGCACCATGGAGAGCGACCTGGTCTCTTTTTAGCCTGAAAGCCTGTCCTCCTTTCTTCTGTGCCCAAAAAGCATCCACCCATCCACCCATCCACCCATCCACCAACCCACCTATCCATCCATCCATCCATCCATCCATCCATCCATCCATCCATCCATCCATCCATCTAGGAAAACTACAGCTCCCAAAAAAATAAAAATAAAAATAAAAATAAAAATAAAAATAAAAATAAAAATAAAAATAAAAATAAAAATAAAAATAAAAATAAAAATAAAAATAAAAATAAAAATAAAAATAAAAATAAAAATAAAAATAAAAATAAAAATAAAAATAAAAATAAAAATAAAAAGTACCGGAGGACCTCAGGGTCGGCGGGGGTTGATATGCTAAAAACAGATCAGATAAATAAGAAGGTTCAAGACCGTTAAGACATTTCAAAACCAGTCTTAAAATTAGTACCTGCACCTTGAGGCCTTTGAGACCAGACCCCAAACGCTTCCTGGCCTAGAAAGAACTGTACGAGTCACAAGGGTTTCATTCATGTGTCACAATCGCCAGACTGACATCACCTCCGAGTCTCTCCAGGGGGATCGAAGGAGGCCATGACGGATAAAAAAAGAGGAGGTTGGAGAGTAAAACACAGAGGGCGTGGACCTCCGCAAGACCGGAAAGGTCGATGGTGCAATTACCAACAAAATGGAAGAAGTTAAACATGACTGTTAGCCTCCCTCGGACTAGGTCTCCAATGGTCTCAATGATCCTAAGAAAGGTGAGGAATCTGCCCAGAACCAGACGGGAGGAGCTGGTCAATGACCTGAAGAGAGCTGGCCCAACTGTTTCCAAGGTTACTAAGATGTTATATATGGTACGGAAGGTCTAGCTAGACAGGGAGGTCTATCTACAGGTCTACATGACAATGATCTGAAGAACCCAACCACGATATCCGAGGACTGGCTCCATGTTTCTCAGTGACAGCCCTAGAGAAGATATGTGTGGAGGAATGGTCCGAAATCCCCGCCGCAGTCTGTCCAAAGCTGGTGAAAAACTACAGGAAACGTTTGAGCTCAGCCATTGCTTACAGTATGACCGGGATACGATGAACATCCAGCAGCAACGCAACATTTTTGCTTGAAAAGGGGGGGGGGGGGTGCACAAGATGGGTCGTTTTTAGTTCAATCTGTCAGCACGACTCAGTGAAGACTTGAGTCCGAGTCCAAACATTCAACACATCCCTGCTGCTCTCTCTCCCAAACATCAAATGTTTGTCTCCATACGCTTGCACCGCCGCCCTTTCTCACGGTGCAACACAACGCAGCACAAGTACCACACAAGTTGTTTAATTAGTTAGTTTAGTTAAGTTGTTTAGTTAATTGTTAATATTATTATTTTGTATAATAATAATAATAATAATTCCTATTATAATAATTTTGATAACTATTACTATTATTATGGAATTATTATAATAATAAAAATAATAATAATAATTGTAAATATTATTATTTTGTATTAAAATAATAATAATTGCTATTATAATAATTTTGATAACTATTATTATTATTATTATTGAATGATGATAATAAAAAAAATTAAAAAAATAATAATAATTGTAAATATTATTATTTTGTATTAAAATAATAATAATTGCTATTATAATAATTTTGATAACTATTATTATTATTATGGAATGATGATAATAAAAAAAAATAAATAATAATAATTGTTAATATTATTATTTTGTATTAAAATAATAATAATTGCTATTATAATAATTTGATAACTATTATTATTATGGAATGATAATAATAATAATAATCCATTCATTCATTTTCCACCAACTTATATAATAATAATAATAATAATAATAATAATAATAATAATAATAATAATAATAATAATAATGGTGATGATGACTATTATAATAATTATTATAATAATTTTGATAACTATTATTATTATTATTATTATGGAATGATAATAATAATAATAATAATAATGGTGATGATGACAATAATAATAATAGTAATTGTTAATATTATTATTTTGTATTATAATAATAATTGCTATTATAATAATTTTGATAACTATTATTATTATGAAATGATAGTAATAATAATAATAATAATTGTTAATTTATTATTTTGTGTTAAAATAATAACAATTGCTATTATAACAATTTTGATAACTATTATTATTATAATGGAATGATAGTAATAATAATAATAATAATGATAATAATATTAATAATAATAATAATAATAATTGTAATAACTTATTATTATTATGTACTACTACTACTACTACTACTACTTCTACTACTACTACTAATAATGATAATAATAATAGTAATAATAATAATAATCATCATTGTAATCATAATAATAATAACCATTATTATAATACGATATTAAAACATTTTCAAGCAAAAAGTATCAGCATCAGGAGTACTATATAGATACTGTATGTACTTGGTATGAGGTGCAGTATCAGCTACCAAGTGGAAGATCATACAACTTACTGCGATGCCGCCCGCTGCCACCGGGGGGCCCCGCTTGCTCCCGGTCAACATTACACCAGGCAGCCGTAGACGTACGAACTTGCTCTGAGGTTGGCTTGGCTGCACACACGCACACATACTGTTCACGTGTTCACGTGCATGTGTGTGCGTATGTGTGTGTGTGTGTGTGTGTGTGTGATAGCATGGATGGAGGGATGCGGATGCGGATGCGGATGCGGATGCGGATGCGGATGCGGTCCCGGACATGCCAAGCATCATTTCACTACCGGAATGGCGTCATCATCATAATTACAGCCAAAAAAAACCACACACACATAATCATGTTGGTTTAAAGGGGGGGCCGTTACTCACCGTGGGCACCCTTGGAGTCGTACGCACACGTCAGCGGCGAAGAAAACACACACACACACACACACACACACACACCAGGGTGAACTGTGGTGTCTTGTTCTTCTTCACTCCCTCCGTGTGCCGGCCTGGCAATCCTTCACTGCCATCCTGAGCAGGCACTGCGGTGGATGCGCTTCTGCCGCCTGCTAAAGTGTGTGTGTGACAGCGAGAGAGAGAGAGAGAGAGCGAGCGAGCGAGAGAGAGAGAGAGAGCGAGGACAGGATGTGTGTGTGTGTGTGTGTGTGTGTGCTGAATTGTGTTTTACTGAGACCTTGAAGTACTCGTTTTGTAGAAGTGAAAGCCATTACGTGAAGAGGTGATAGAGATAGTCATGTGATCACAAAGACCACCCCCCTACCCCGCCCCCCCCCCCCCTTCCAATTCAGTCACTATCAATGTCAGGTGTCAATCACCTTCCTCCTTACCGCCCCCCCCCCCTTTTTACGACGCACTGCTGTTGGTTATTCATTGCTTCCCAAACGGAAACCTACAAGCTGTGGCGTCCCCCAGGGGTCAATCCCAGCACCCTAATTGCTTAACATAGTAAAAAAAAATAAGAGAAAATAATCCATATTAGACATGGAAAACCTGTTCATAAATTAGTAATCTCTTATAATAATCTCTTCAAAATTAGAGACCTCTAGATACAAAATAGCACCCCTATAGTCACACTCACACGTATATTAATCCTTTTTTTTCTTCCTTCTCCAGCACCCCGAAGTTAGAAAATGAATGAATGAATAATATAATGTTATATAATGTAATGTAAGCTAATGTTATATATTGAAGTAAAATGAGAAAAACAGCAGTAGTTTTCACAAGAATAAAGTCAAAATACTAAATTTTTTTTATAAAATATTCAGAGGAAAAATTATGTCATATTAGTCACATAAAGTAGAAATATTAAAGAATTTTTTTTGAGTGTTAGTGATTTATTTTTATTATTTTTTATGTCATATTATAGTATGATGTATTAACAAATCAAACAACATTTTTGGACAATTAGGTTGGAAAAGAGTTATAATATTATGGCAAGATTTTACGGGAATAAAGTCAGAATATTTTGGAAGAAGCAAAAATGAATAAAGTGAAAATATTCAAAAGAAAATGATAAAATATTCTGAGGAAAAATAATGTCATATTAGTCACATTAAGTAAAAATATTAAAGAAAGCTTTTAGTGTTAGTGATTTATTTTTTTATTGCAAAATTTAATGTGCAAAATATTTGGACAAGAGTTCTAATATTATGGGACTAAAGGCAAGATTTTACGGAAATAAAGTCAGAATATTTTGGAAAAAAAGCAAAAATGAGAAAAAATATGCAAAAATATGAAGCAATATTTTTCACCTTTTAGACAAAAGCTGAGATGCTGCTTTTCTTAGCATATTCTTTCATTTCTCCCGATGTGGCCCCCATGGACGCCCCACCCCCTGATTTGGATATTTTGGTGTGGTCCCTGCAGGCCCTAATCCACATTTAGATCATCCTTCAATGGTCTCTGGTGCCTTCTGACCTCGCTGGGGACCTTGGGTGGAAGAGAATGAGAGAGACAGGGAAGTGACGAGGCAAGCTAGGACACCGGGGAGAAAACCGAGAAGGCGACAGCGAGCTGAATGTTTTGAAGACGACGAGCCGTTGGTTTCCGAAAAGCTCCCGTATCTCTCATTCTCGTGGCGCTCGAGCAGCAGCATCCCGTTTGCAGGCTCTACCAGGAGGCTACAAGGAGAGCGCTAGCTGCTGACAGGATGATTTAAAGGCAAAGAGCGCATGAAGGACGAATGAGACGCAGGAGCTATGGAGGGCAGATACGGTGTGGGAGGGGGGACGGGGGGGGGGGTGTCTGATGAGATTTTAATATGAAGGTCAACT
Organism: Doryrhamphus excisus; assembly: GCF_037039965.1. Classification (NCBI taxonomy): domain Eukaryota; kingdom Metazoa; phylum Chordata; class Actinopteri; order Syngnathiformes; family Syngnathidae; genus Doryrhamphus; species Doryrhamphus excisus. The sequence continues at coordinate 16,319,597 of NC_136375.1, read as the reverse complement.
AGTTTGATCTCTAAGGGGATATGAGTCCCATGCTGGAAGGAAGGAAGGAAGGAAGGAAGGCGTGGAGGGAACGTGAGAGGTGCACTTTGGAGAACGTGCACCAAACAGACGCCTCAGCATCTTTGAGTCGTACGCACGTGCTTGTCCGGGACAGCGGGAGGGGTGGCGGGATGGGGGGGGGGGGGCGGCGGGGCGCAACATTTGACTTTGGAGCTAGCTTGGGGTCACTTGGCAACCTCAAGGAGAGAAGATGATGAAGTTCTTAGTAAACGTGTCCATCATCCATCCACAATCCTTATGCTACTAGCCGGCTAGCCCCCCCACCCCCCCATTTTTTAAAGCGCTTCACTTCTTTTTACACTTTTTGCCAGTAAAAAAAACCTGTTTACAATCTTCTAAATACACCTTTTAACATGATTAGAGCCCTCCAAACATGAAATAACACCCCTATAGTCATCTTTACACTCCTATTAACCAATATAGTAATAAGAGAAAATAAGACACATAAGACATAAATAAGAGTTGTTGCTATTAGGGTTGTGAAGGATTTAATTTCCTGTTACTTTTCTTTGTATCTCATAATATTATGCCTGATTAAAAAAAATTTTTTTTTTGTTAATATTTCCACTTTATGCTACTAAAATGACATTTTAGTTTATTCTCATAAAAGTGCAACCTTTTTTCTGTTCATATTTTGACTTTATTCTGCTAAAATGACTTGTTTTTTTTCCCATTTGCATTTTTTTTAATTTCCAACTATTTTAATGTTCTTCTTGTATTTAGGATTTTATTCCCATATTTTGATGATATATTTAGTGATATTAAAACTTTTTCCCCAAGCTAATTTTATAATAATGTTGCAAATATTACAAGTTACAATATTACAATTAATATTATACTACAACTTTATTCTTGTAAAATTGTGACTTTATTTTTTCTTTTATTCTCATAAATTATTGTTTATTTATTATCTGTTTATGTAATTTTTTTTAAAAATCTCATTATATTTAGACTTTATTACCATATTATTAATACTTATTTTTACTTTTTCTGTAGTGATGTAACTTTTCCCTCCCATCTTAATTTGTTGTTAGTTTTTTTCTTGTATCTCATAATATTAGCACTTAAAATATTTAATATTTCAACTTTATGCTGTATGACATTATTTTGTTTATTTTCATAAAATTGCAAATTTTTTTCTTCTTAAAAAACAACTTTTTTCTGAATATTGTGACTTCATTTTCATAATATTCCACCTTTTTAATGTGAACTTAATGTGCCAAAACGTTCAACTTTCAAAAATACTAAAAAAATACAAAAAATTATATTATTTCTCCTCATTGGTGTGAAATTAATTTTACTTTATTCTTGCAAAATGACTTCTGATTTTTGCAGTTTTTTTTAAAGTTTTCTTGTGAAATCCTATTTTTATCATATGCTGTGGACCAAGAAAAAACAAGCTGCGGGCCGCAAATGGCCCCCGGGCTGCAGTTTGGATGCCACTTGTGCAGTAAAAGAGAAGGTGAGATGTTGTTTTGTTTCTTAGCAGCTTTATTGATCCACTTCCCATCACATTTCAAACACCAAGGTACTAGCTACTATGCAGTACTACTGGGCTAGTTGGAATACTACGTATGTACTATATATGTACTATGTATGTACTAAAGTATACTCCTTAAGAAGGTGGATCTGCCACTCTGATGAAGTGTGACGTGAAATGGCTGAAAACCAAAGAAGAAGAAGAAAAGCGGGTGGGGGGGGGGGTGGGGGGGTGCAAGGATAAAAGACGCCCCCTGGTGGGCTCCCGGATATGACGCCATGACAGTCAGGCTCATGTTTGCCGAGTGTATTGAACAGCGGTCCGCTTTTTAATTACGAGCGATCAATGCCGCATGTCAGGACATCATCACACACACACACACACACACACACACACACAAATACACACATCTAGGGGGCGGAGCTTAAAGCCAGCTGTCAGTACGGAGCATCCGATTGGGTCGTGTGAGGTCACCGCTGGCGTTTTGGATTTGGTCGATTGATCCCGGTGGAAGAGGACGGTTTCACTCACATTCATTCAAGTCATTAGTTAGGAGCCTAAAATACTCCGTAAACTTCTCTTCTACTTCCTTCACTCCTGAAGAGTACTTCAAGTCCTCCTCTTGGGGCAGGATCTCGTCCCAGAACCGGAGACGGCACTGACAACCATGGACTCGGACACTCGGACACCGAACTGTTTCATATTTTGGTAGTTAGATCATAAAAAACGGATTAGAACCTTCTAAATACCCATTTTAACATGATTAGAGCCCTCCAAACATGAAATAACACCCCTATAGTTATCTTTACACTCATACTAACCAATATAGTCAACGTAATAAGAGAAAATAAGACACATAAGACATAAATAAGAGTTGTTGTGAGAGTTGAAGGTCGGGGCTGGATGAATCCGGCAGGACCACGTCAACTGCGAAAAGCAGAGACCCAATCCGGCAGCCACCAAACCGGAACCCCTCAACACCCTGACCGCTCCGAGAAATTCTGTTCGTAAAAGTGCAACCCTAACTGGAAACCAGTTTGACTCATGTGAACCAAGCTCTGAAACCGGTCTTACAGGACAGGTCTGGATCTGGTACCCTGTAGTCTCAGAGTACAGAATTCCGCATCGGAATTCCTACTCCAAGTCCACAAAACAAACATTAGACTGGTTGGGCCCTGCCAAGTCCTGCCAAGTCCTGCCGAGTCCTGCTGGTCCACAGTTCCTCGATCAGGACTGGTTCTCCTGAACCCCAGATTCAACTATCCAGTGGATCCTCCTCTACAGAACCCGAAACCTGAGTAGACCTTAGCAGGAAGGCTGAGGACGGAGATCCCACCATAGTTGGAACACACCCCGTTGTTAAAAAGGGGGACCGGCGTACACCGGTCTGCCACTCCAGAAGCGCTGCCCCCAATGTCTACACAAAATAATAATAATTATCATTTATGATTGATTTTTATGACTATGATGAAAGGACAGTAATATGTATAAAGTACTTCACCCAGGTCATGACAGCATGGCTATGCTAACTATGCTAACTATGGTAGATGTTTAGCACACAACAATGGAAACCAACATGATGGGGTCCTGGTGGGGTCTGGTCTGAAGTCGGTAGACTACGCATGCAAGTACATGAAGTACATGCTAGTAGAACAGCTTCTAATGTCTTCTAGACTGCAGTGAGGGGCGAGGGGGCGCACTCCGGATTAAAGAAGGAGAAGCCCTGGAAGTCCTCCTGGTTGACGGCGGCCAGCACGTCCGGGTCCGACGGGGTGAGCGCCGACGGAGCCGCCGTGAAGAACTTGTCGAAGTTTTCACCTTTTCTTCCGCCCTGTTGGAGAGAGGTCATGTGTTCTCAAACGATTTACCTCATTGGAACCTCATGGGAACCTCATGGGAACCTCATTGGAACCTCATTGGAACCTCATTGGAACCTAATTGGAACCTCATTGGAACCTCATTGGAACCTCATTGGAACCTCATTGGAACCTCATGGGAACCTCATGGGAACCTCATTGGAACCTCATTGGAACCTCATGGGAACCTCATTGGAACCTCATTGGAACCTCATTGGAACCTCATTGGAACCTCATTGGAACCTAATTGGAACCTCATTGGAACCTCATGGGAACCTCATTGGAACCTCATGGGAACCTCATGGGAACCTAATTGGAACCTCATGGGAACCTCATTGGAACCTCATTGGAACCTCATGGGAACCTCATGGGAACCTAATTGGAACCTCATTGGAACCTCATTGGAACCTCATTGGAACCTCATGGGAACCTCATTGGAACCTCATTGGAACCTAATTGGAACCTAATTGGAACCTCATTGGAACCTAATTGGAACCTCATGGGAACCTCATTGGAACCTAATTGGAACCTCATGGGAACCTAATTGGAACCTCATGGGAACCTCATTGGAACCTCATGGGAACCTCATGGGAACCTAATTGGAACCTAATTGGAACCTCATTGGAACCTCATTGGAACCTCATTGGAACCTCATGGGAACCTCATGGGAACCTCATGGGAACCTCATTGGAACCTCATTGGAACCTCATGGGAACCTCATTGGAACCTCATGGGAACCTCATGGGAACCTCATGGGAACCTCATTGGAACCTCATGGGAACCTCATGGGAACCTCATGGGAACCTCATTGGAACCTCATTGGAACCTCATTGGAACCTCATTGGAACCTCATTGGAACCTCATGGGAACTAATGGTAACATAATGATACCTAATGGTGCCTAATGGTACCTAATGATACCTAATGGTAACCTCATGGTATCTAATGGTAACCTAATGGTAACCAAATGGTAATATGATGGTACCTAATTGTAACATAATGGTAACCTAATGGTACCTAATGGTAACCAAATGGTAACATGATGGTAACCTAATGGTACCTAATGGTAACCAAATGGTAACATGATGGTAACCTAATGGTACCTAATGGTAACCAAATGGTAACATGATGGTAACCTAATGGTACCTAATGGTAACCAAATGGTAATATGATGGTAACCTAATGGTAACCAAATGGTAACATGATGGTAACCTAATGGTACCTAATGGTAACCAAATGGTAATATGATGGTAACCTAATGGTAACCAAATGGTACCTAATGGTAACCAAATGGTAACATGATGGTAACCTAATGGTACCTAATGGTAACCAAATGGTAACATGATGGTAACCAAATGGTAAGAAGATGGTACCTAATTGTAACCTCTGTGTGTGTGTGTGTGTGTGTGTGTGTGTGTGTGTGTGCATGGTGACTGACAGCTCTGGGGATGAATGGCGGTGGGATCTCCAGCCTCTCCAGGCGGTCCCAGTCTATCCAGCGGAAGAAGGGATGCTCCCTGATCTCTCGTTCGGCATCCTCTCCTCCGCCCAGGCGCTTGGCGGGGTGCTTGGTCAGGAGCTGGAGGGGGAGGGGAGGGGAGGGAGGGGGGGGGACAAGGCATAAGTGTAGGAAGGTCTGGAGCACGGATTCCCCACCCATTCCCAAACCTTTCATTAACACATTTTTTTTTAATTTCTGGGGAAAACCCGGCATTTTGTACTTGGAATTTACATCATTTTTTTTTTTACCTTTTTTACATTATTAGAGCTCACAAGACATGAAATAACACCCCTATAGTCACCTTTATACTCCCTTTTTGTACAAAGTCTGCTTTTTACATCCATTTTTTATGTTGTTTTTAAAAACATTCCGCAAGCCAACAAAGCACATGAGCAAGATATCAGCTAGCATGCTAGCGTGGCTAAACCGTGGAGAAGATGAAATAAGCTCTGCATACACGTACCCCTTTGCAGATGGCGACAGCTTCACGGGAGAGACTCTTGGGGTAGGAGACACTTTGCTCCATGATGGACTGGAACAGCTCCTCTTCATCGATGCCATCAAACGGCGGCTGGGAAAATATTAAAAAAAAATCAACTTCGAAAATCGGACCGGTTGATGGAATAATTAAAAATGGTGGATGAGTGTGGCGTTACCTGTCCGGCTAGCATTTCATACAGCAGTACTCCGTAAGACCACCAGTCCACTGCTTTGTTGTATGGCTGATACGCAACAATCTGGAAAATAAAAGAGTTCTCCTCATTTCAGTACACTACGCATTTGTTTCTCAACCAAACTTGCTTAAATTCCACACACAAGTGCTTGCCCCTCCCCTAAATGGGTGTGCCAAATTTTGTGCTGATTCGGCTAAACACTCAAAAGTTACAGTGGGGTGTTTTCAAGTCAAACAGAACAAATAAATAAAACAAAGATCTTGCTTGGTGTTAGCATGCTAACTGTTAGCATGTTGGTATTTTTGCAACTTTTCTCATGTCTAAATGGAGATCCAGATGTCAAACAGAACAAATAAATAAAACAAAGACGTTTCTATGAAACTGCCTTCGTGCTTTTGGCACTTAATGCTATCTTGTTAAGTATTAGCATGCTAATATTACCATGTTTATTTTAGCTATTTTTCTTTTGTCTAAATAGAGATCCAGATATGGCATGATGTTGGTACACTATACAATTGCCTTGGCGCTTTTGGCACTTAGTGCTACTATGTTGCTAGGTATTAGCATGCTAACTGTTAGCATGTTAACATTTTAGTTTGTAACCTCATGTTTAAATGCCAGTACAAACATGATGTAGGGACATGAGTAAACTGCCTTGGCACTTTCAGCACATAGTGTTATCTTGCTAGGTATTTATATGTTAACCGTTAGCATGTTAACATTTTAACATGTCTACTTTCTAGTTAGTTATAACTAACATGCCAGTACACACATGATGTACGGACATGAGTAAACTGCCTTGGCACTTTCAGTACAAAGTGTTATCTTGCTAGGTATTTGTATGTTAACTGTTAGCATGTTAACATTTTATCATGTCTACTTTCTAGTTAGTTATAGCTAACATGCCAGTACACACATGATGTACGGACATGACTAAACTGCCTTGGCACTTTCAGTACAAAGTGTTATCTTGCTAGGTATTTGTATGTTAACTGTTAGCATGTTAACATTTTAACATTTCTAGTTTCTAGTTAGTTATAACTAACATGCCAGTACACACATGATGTAGGAACATGAGTAAACTGCCGTGGCACTCTCAGTACATAGTGTTATCTTGCTAGGTGTTTGTATGTTAACCGTTAGCATGTTAACATTTCTAGTTAGTTATAACTAACATGCCAGTACAGACATGATGTAGGAACATGAGTAAACTGCCTTGGCACTTTCAGTACATAGTGTTATCTTGTTAGGTATTTGTATGTTAACCGTTAGCATGTTAACATTTTAACATTTGTAGTTTCTAGTTAGTTATAACTAACATGCCAGTACAAACATGATGTAGGAACATGAGTAAACTGCCTTGGCACTCTCAGTACATAGTGTTATCTTGCTAGGTGTTTGTATGTTAACCGTTAGCATGTTAACATTTCTAGTTAGTTATAACTAACATGCCAGTACAGACATGATGTAGGAACATGAGTAAACTGCCTTGGCACTTTCAGTACATAGTGTTATCTTGTTAGGTATTTGTATGTTAACCGTTAGCATGTTAACATTTTAACATTTGTAGTTTCTAGTTAGTTATAACTAACATGCCAGTACACACATGATGTAGGAACATGAGTAAACTGCCTTGGCACTTTCAGTACATAGTGTTATCTTGTTAGGTATTTGTATGTTAACCGTTAGCATGTTAACATTTTAACATTTGTAGTTTCTAGTTAGTTATAACTAACATGCCAGTACAAACATGATGTAGGAACATGAGTAAACTGCCTTGGCACTCTCAGTACATAGTGTTATCTTGCTAGGTGTTTGTATGTTAACCGTTAGCATGTTAACATTTCTAGTTAGTTATAACTAACATGCCAGTACAGACATGATGTAGGAACATGAGTAAACTGCCTTGGCACTTTCAGTACATAGTGTTATCTTGTTAGGTATTTGTATGTTAACCGTTAGCATGTTAACATTTTAACATTTGTAGTTTCTAGTTAGTTATAACTAACATGCCAGTACACACATGATGTAGGAACATGAGTAAACTGCCTTGGCACTTTCAGTACATAGTGTTATCTTGTTAGGTATTTGTATGTTAACTGTTAGCATGTTAACATTTCTAGTTAGTTATAACTAACATGCCAGTACAGACATGATGTAGGAACATGAGTAAACTGCCTTGGCACTTTCAGTACATAGTGTTATCTTGCTAGGTATTTGTATGTTAACTGTTAGCATGTTAACATTTCTAGTTAGTTATAACTAACATGCCAGTACAGACATGATGTAGGAACATGAGTAAACTGCCTTCCTCATGCTAACTATGTGCCTCACGGCAGCCATTTTCAGAGAATGCCCCCATTTGGCACCCCCCCCCACAACTTTTGGCAATGTAAATGTGACACCAAATGGTAACCAATAGTGCACACAGGGGCCGGAGTGTGTGGAACAGGATGTAGCGCGGGCCTACCTCGGGGGCAATGTAGTCCGGGGTTCCACAAAAGGTGTGTGTGGTGTCGCCCTCAAACATTCCCTCCCTGCACATCCCAAAGTCGGCTATCTTAATGTGGCCCTGGCTGTCCAGCAGCACGTTGTCCAGCTTTAGATCCCTGGGATGGGTGGAGCAGATGGAGGGGGGGGGTGGTATGATTAATTCTGACATCTTTAAAGGAGCCTCGGGATAAAGGATGCACTCCGGTGTGAATTGAGGTGTACGGCTGATCCTTTACCTGTAGATGATCCCTTTGCTGTGCAGGAAGAAGAGGCCCACCGCTATCTCTGCTGCATAAAACCTGCAGGGGCGGAGATGATGGGGGGTGAGGGGGGGGGGTGGAATTGCTTTACTGCACGCATCAAGAAATAAAACCCAATCCAAAAAGAGTCTGATGATGAAAGGCAGTACAACCAAACACACGAAAAAAAAAGAGCATCAGAAGAAGAATAAGATTAGGATGGTGGATCAAAGATGATTGGAGGATGGAAAGACCAGATTAGGGGGCGGGGGATGATGACTTTTAAGAGCGGCCAGGAATAATGAACAAAGTGAGTTGGGGGGGGGGGCTATGAGGGAGAAAAATGGCGTGAAGATAAGAGGAACATACGCTGCATGAGGCTCTTTGAACTTTCCAATGATCTGAATGTGGAACATCAGGTCTCCTCCATTGACGTACTCCATCACGTAGTACAGCCGGTCCTGAAAACACACACATACACACATTCCTGGCAAATTACACAACCCCCCCCCTGCTGAAGCAAGGTGCTTGTTGGAAAGTGCAAGCGTGTTATGTCCCTTATTAATAAACCCCAAGAAGTCCTAGGAGGACCATCCTTGGCCGGAATTCCAAGCGGTGAATTGAATGGAAGTTTTGTGCCGCCTTTGGGAGCATCTTCAGCAGGCGGGTAGCCAAAGTATGGCCTGGGGGCTCCTGTTTTATTGGCCCGCAGCGCGTTTTACAAATATTACTTAACAAGAACACTAAAAATGGCAGTAATTTCATGAGAATTATGTCAAAATATTCAGAAAAAAAGTTATAATGTGGTATTTTATGAAAGTAACATCATAATATTAGAAGAGAAAATCATTATAATAATTATTATTATTAATTTATTATTATTATTATTATTATTATCTATTTGTTTTTCCTCAGAATATTTTATCTTTTTTTTATATTTTGACTTTATTCTTGTGAAAACTACTGCTGATTTTTTAATTTTGATTTTTGAATGTTACTTCATTATATTACATTAGCTTACATTACATTATATTATACAATATAACATTTAAATAAATATATATATATATATATTTTAAAATATATAAACATTTAAATGATCATTATTAATATTAGCAGCATAAAGTAAAACAAAAACAAACAAAATAACCAATAAAATTTTCATTTTTGGATAATTAGGTTAAAAGAAATATATTAAAAAGTAAAAATACTATATACAATAAATAAAAATTTAGAAAATATTTGAAAATGTAATTGAAATCGGTGGAAAGTTCCAAAAATTATTAAAATATTTTTCACATATTAAAAGAAAAAGTTGTAATTTAAAACAATATCATGAGAAAAAAATAATTTTAGCAGTATAAAGTGAAAGAAAAAAAGTCTCAATATTATAAAAAGTCTAAATATTATGGTTGGAAAACTTTAAAAAAACAAAAAAAAAAAGTCTAAATATTATAGGAATGAAGTCAGAATTAGGGGAAGACATTTGATAAGAACAAAGTTAAAATAAAACCAAAAAGAAGCTCGCTGGAAAAAGTTTGGACACCCCTAGACTCTACACACACACACACACACACACACACACACCTCGGTCTGGAAGGCGCAGTAGAGCGATGTGAGGAAGTGAGGGCGGGACGGCAGCGCAAGAACCCTCCTCTCCACCAGGGCGCTCTCCGTGTCCTCGTCCTGGAACAGAACGTCCTTCTTGAGGACCTTGACAGCAAAGAGGCGTTCGCTGCCTCGCTCCTCGGCCAGCAGCACCTGAGAACAGGAGTGGACCTTTTATTAGGCACACCTGCACCAAATGAAATATTTTATTATTAAGGGAAAAAAACATCAAACACTCAATGGCCCCGTGTGAAAAAGTGATTATTAAATCATAATCAATCAAGATCTATCAGTGTGGAAAAGCCATTTCTAAAGCTTTGGGACTCCAGCCAACCACAGAGTGAGCCATTATCCATGAATGGCCAAAACAGTGGTGAACCTTCGGTCAACAAAAATGACCCCGAGAGCACAACATTAAAACATTTTAAATTTAATTTCATAAATACATTTTTAGAATTAAAAAATACTGCATTTTATTTTTAAATACAAAATACATTTAAGTTAAATTTTAATGTAATTAACAGTTTTAAAATAAAAAAAATACATTGTTTTTTTTAAATACAAAATAGAGGTCACAAAAATACTGCATTTTATTTTTAAATACAAAATACATTTAAGTTTATTTTTAAAATAATTTTTAAATGTAAGTAACAATTTTAAAATTTTATTTAAAATTCAAATTAAAAAAAATATCTATTGTTTTTTATACAAAATAGGTCACAAAAATACTGCATTTTATTTTTAAATACAAAATACATTTAAGTTTATTTTTTAAATATTTTTAATGTAATTAAATGTAAATTTAATTAACAATTTAAAAATGCAATATCAATTGTTTTTTTTGTCGCAAAAAAAATACGGCATTTTATTTTTAAATACAAAATACATTTATGTTTATTTTTTAAATATTTTTTAATATAATTAAATTTAAATTGAATTAACAATTTTAAAATGTATTTTTTTAATTAAAATTAAAAAATATCTATTGTTTTTTAAAATACAAAATAGAGGTCGCAAAAAAATACTGCATTTTATTTTTAAATACAAAATACATTAAAGCTTATTATTTTAAATATTTTTTAAATGTAATTAAATTTGAATTTAATTAACAATTTTAAAATTTAATTTAAAATTGTAATTAAAAAATATTTATTTAAAAAAAAAAAAAATAGAGGTCGCAAAAGACCCCACAAGAACACCCAAAGAAGTGCAGGTACGTGCAGCTCGTGTGATGTGAGGTCATGAAGAAACTAAAGCAGAACATGACTCACAATTTGCATTTCCCTGCGAAGCCTGATGTTTTTACATGCGCGTGTGTGTGTGCGTGTGCGCGTGTGTGTGTGTGTGTGTGTGTGTGGTCAGTGTGTCATAAGTGATGCGCTTCATACAGTCCTGTGCTTGGCGGGCACTTTCTTTTTTTGGGTACATTAAACACACGTGACGCCCTCATTAGGACAGATGTGTGTGCTCTTTGTGTGGCCGTGCACGTTCACCAACATTTCATTAATGCGCGCATATTTCACGCCGTATTAACGTCAAGATCTGGGGACGGCACGCGTGATTTGTCGACACAAAGTGCATGCTAAGAATGCACCAATGAAAAGCCGGCTTTGCATACTCCTATACTCCTACATCTTTGAATGTACCTTACCTTATACTCACACCTTTACCAATTCAACTCATACAAGCTGCACGTCTCCTTTACCAACACTAGGGGGCGACTATGCTCACTGAATTGCTTGGAGCTTAAAAGAAGTGTTTAGCAGTGATGTGCATCATTAACATGAAAAAAGATGTGTTTTATTGTATCTTTATACTTTACAAATATGACTGAGTTTGCTATCGTGATAGGTGTTAGCATGCTAACTGTTAGCATGCTAACTGTTAGCATGTTAATATTTCAGCTACTTTTCTCGTGTCTAAATGGAGATCCAGACATGGCAAGATGTTGAGACACTACAAAAAGGCTTTGGCACTTAGCGCTATCTTGCTAGGTGTTAGCATGCTAACTGTTAGCATGTTAATATTTCAGCTACTTTTCTCGTGTCTAAATGGAGATCCAGACATGGCATGATGTAGAGACACTATAAAACTGCTTTGGCACTTAGCGCTATCTTGCTAGGTGTTAGCATGCTAACTGTTAGCATGTTAATATTTCAGCTACTTTTCTCGTGCCTAAATGGAGATCCAGACATGGCATGATGTAGAGACACTATAAAACTGCTTTGGCACTTAGCGCTATCTTGCTAGGTGTTAGCATGCTAACTGTTAGCATGTTAATATTTCAGCTACTTTTCTCGTGTCTAAATGGAGATCCAGACATGGCATGATGCAGGCACACTACAAAATTGCCTTGGCACTTAGCGCTATCTTGCTAGGTGTTAGCATGCTAACTGTTAGCATGTTAATATTTCAGCTACTTTTCTCGTGTCTAAATGGAGATCCAGACATGGCATGATGTAGGCACACTACAAAATTGCCTTGGCACTTAGCGCTATCTTGCTAGGTGTTAGCATGCTAACTGTTAGCATGTTAATATTTTAGCTACTTTTCTCGTGTCTAAATGGAGACCCAGACATGGCAAGATGTTGAGACACTACAAAAAGGCTTTGGCACTTAGCGCTATCTTGCTAGGTGTTAGCATGCTAACTGTTAGCATGTTAATATTTCAGCTACTTTTCTCATGTCTAAATGGAGATCTAGACATGGCATGATGTAGAGACACTGTAAAACTGCCTTGGCACTTAGCGCTATCTTGCTAGATGTTAGCATGCTAAATGTTAGCATGTTTATTTTAGCTATTTTTCTTTTGTCTAAATGGGGATCCAGATATGGCATGATGTAGGGACACTACAAAATTGCCTTGGCACTTTTGGCATTTAGCGCTATCTTGCTTAGTGTTAGCATGCTAACTATTAGCATGTTATTATTTTAGCTACTTTTCTCATTTCTAAATGGAGATCCAGACATTGCATGATGTAGGTACACTATACAATTGCCTTGACGCTTTTGGCACTTAGCGCTATCTTGCTAGGTATTAGCATGCTAACTGTTAGCATGTTAACTATTAGCATGTTATTATTTTAGCTACTTTTCTCATGTCTAAATGGAGATCCAGACATTGCATGATGTAGGTACACTATACAATTGCCTTGACGCTTTTGGCACTTAGCGCTATCTTGCTAGGTATTAGCATGCTAACTGTTAGCATGTTAACATTTTAACTTGTAACCTCATGTTTACATGCCAGTACAGACATGATGTAGGGACATGAGTAAACTGCCTTGGCACTTTCAGTACATCGTGTTATCTTGCTAGGTATTTGTATTTTAACCGTTAGCATTTTAACATTTCAAGGCTGGATGGATGGATGGTGGATGGATGACATAGTGTAGAGCTTCTCCCCAACTCCTGAGTAATCCTCCCCTCTCCTTTCCTGTTACTGAGTGACTCCCTCCCTCAGTACATCGAAGTCACTCCCTTCTCCCCCCCACTTCTTGTCTTTTTTTTCAGCATCCATCTTACATAAGATGAGCTCCGTTTCCCCCGTGCTGGGTAAAGACTCCGGTCTGACAGTTATGAAACAGCACCAGGGGAGCTGGAGACGAGGCAGAAGGACTCAAAACGACACTCTCTTCATTACGCTTCATCTAGAAGCCTCCCCCAGGATGTGAGGAAGGAGCACCTCCAGCAAGGAGGAGTGGGTTTGGCAGCTACACGACAGCACCAAAGATGCAGAGTTCAATTCACGGTGGGGGGTGGGGGGGTTGCACTGACACATAAAAGGTCAAGTCCATCAGTCGAAGAAATGATGGAAAAGGAAAACTAAACATCAAGATGGACATGAGGGATGTTTACCTTGCCAAAACTACCTTTGCCGAGCACCATAAGGAAGTTGAAGTCATGGATGCCAACCCTGCCTTTGCCCGACCCCTGGGTGTGGGCAGGTGGACACGATGAGGGTAGGGGGGTCAGGGGCAAGGCCACAGGGAGGGGTTCAGACAGCAGGCCGGATCCCATCTGAGGCAGCAAAGGCGTCGGGGTGTCTGGAAGAGGCTCCTGTGGAGTCACATTGGGGATGTGGGGGGGTGCGGGGGGTGACACAAGACAGGCCCGAGACCTTTAGCACAATCCCTGTTTCTCATTCAAGGCAGGCAGGACAATCCTGCACCCTGGTGGACGGAGAGTGCAGCACAGCAGGGACCCATCATAATACTGTTGTATTATTTTTTCCGTTTTTAAATATTTACATTTAATTTCAGATTTCAATTTTAAAAAATAAAATTTTAACATTAAACATTTTTTGTATTAATTTGTATTTAAGAAAACAATAGATATTTTTAAATTAAATTTTAAATTAAATTTAAAAATTGTAATTTTTTATTTATTTTTGTTTTAATTTAATTATTTTTTTAAATTAAAAAAATTAAAAAATTAAAAAACATTTTTTGTATCAATTTGTATTTAAGAAAAAAAGTTTTAAATTTTAAATTAAAAAAATATTTAAAATCTAAATAAAAACATATCTATTGTTTTCTTAATGATAAATTGATACAAAAAATGTTTTTTTAATTTAAAAACATATCAAATTAAATGTAAAAAATAAAAAAAACAAATGCATTTTCTATTTAAAAAATAAAATGCAGTATTTTTTATTCTAAAAATGTATTAAATTAAATTTTAAATGTTTTAAAATAAAAAGTACTAACAATATCCACCATTAAAAAATTACAACATCTACCATTAAAAAAATACAAATAAAATATAATAATGTAAACATAAATATGACTCCCTCCGTCATGTATCGATAACATGACACGACATATTGTAAGCTAACCGGAGAATGGACACAGACTGAGGCAAAATGCTGCGTTTTTTTTGTAAACCAAAGAAAACGCAAACCAAGGCGGATGCTAACCGAGGTTCTACTGCATGTGGCTTTTTTTCAGAAATGAATTTCATGAAAATGAAATTTTGTGGTAGACTACAGTATTGTCTAGTATTAGTCCAAACATGTGTATGTAGTATTCTGGCTACTAGCTGGCAGTAATGACATGACCTTAACACTGCATGTCCCACATGATAGAGTGAAAAAACTTCTCCCATTTCTTGTGGAAGTGGTATACTCCGGCTTCTGATATCACTCTCATACCTCATAAATATTTCTATATTAATTCTCTATTGTCTTAGTGCGGAGTCTCTCACCTGCAGGTCCGGGTCCGGCACGGGGATGTTGTAGTACTCTCCCTCATCTTGGGCCAACAGTTTGAACCAGCCGCTGATGGGACGCCGGAAGATCTCGCTCACGCCAAAGGACAGCGCCCCCATGAAGTCATTGCGGGAAGTGCGGTCCCAGTCCCACACCTCCACCGAGAGACGCCTGTCCCACTGGTGGCCTCGCACTGAACTGCAGCAAAAAAGGACAAAAGTCTGTAGTCAACTACAGAGTTTACATGTTTATGTGGTCGACAATAAACAAACTCACAAGGTAAAACTCTCATTCCAGACGGGATTGAGCGTGGAGCGGATGGTCTTGGTCTTCTGTTTGCTGTGACTCTTGGGGTCGGGAATCAATTTAAGTTTAACGTACGGGTCGGACAGGCCGTTTGGATCCATGGGCATCAGGTTCCGAGCCTCCAGCACTGCAGAAGAAGAAGAAGAAGAAGAAGACGCAGCAGGGAAAGCAGAGAGACATCGCTGTCAGTCTCACTTCCTGTTTTTGTCCGCCGCTAGCACCCGCTCACCCGTGACAAAGACGTCTTCCATCTCGCCTCGGACGGTCAGGTGGATGCGGCCTCGTTTCTCTGTGTGGTCCTGGCCGCAAAGACTGGGAACGCTGGTCTCACACCGTCGATGGACGTTCATGTCACAACCTATGTCCATATTGGTAAATATGGTAAATATGAACACTCACCAGGACGACAAAAATACGAAATATATTTTAAAAAATACAATGAAAGAATACAAATTAATAATATTTATAATTATTATTATCATTATATATTATTTATTACCAGTACCATAATAATAATATATATTACATATTATTTATTACCATTACCATTATTATTATTATTTATTATTATTACTAAATACTAAATATATAATTATTATTAATTATTATATTATATTGTATTATTTTATTGTATTTTTTTAAATATATTTACTATATAGTAATCTACTATACATAAAATGGTATAGTATTGCATTTGTATAATAATAATTATTATTATATAATTATAAATGCACTTTTTTACATTATAAGAGCCCTCTAGACATGAAATAACACCCCTATAGTCACCTTTACAGTCATGTTACCCAATATAATGGAAACAATAAGAAAAAACAAGACCTATTTGTCATGTCGAAACAGTTTATGACCTTCTAAATATGCATTTTAACATTATTAGAGCCCTATGGACATGAAATAACACCCCTATAGTAAAGTTTACACGTCTATTACACTAAATAGTAGTCATAAAACAAGAAAATAATGAATTTAAGTCAAAGAAAACCTGTTTACCACCTTTTAAATGCACTTTTTAAAAACATTATAAGAGCCCTCTAGACATGAAATAACACCCCTATAGTCACCTTTACACTCATGTTACCCAATATAGTGGAAACAATAAGAAAAAACAAGACATATTAGTCACGTCGAACCGGTTTATGCCCTTCTAAATATGCATTTTAACATTATTAGAGCCCTATGGACATGAAATAACACCCCTATAGTAAAGTTTACACGTCTATTACACTAAATAGTAGTCATAAAACAAGAAAATAATGAATTTAAGTCAAAGAAAACCTGTTTACCACCTTTTAAATGCACTTTTTAAAAACATTATAAGAGCCCTCTAGACATTAAATAACACCCCTATAGTCACCTTTACACTCATGTTACCCAATATAGTGGAAACAATAAGAAAAAACAAGACATATTAGTCATGTCGAACCGGTTTATGACCTTCTAAATATGCATTTTAACATTATTAGAGCCCTATGGACATGAAATAACACCCCTATAGTAAAGTTTACACGTCTATTACACTAAATAGTAGTCATAAAACAAGAAAATAATGAATTTAAGTCAAAGAAAACCTGTTTACCACCTTTTAAATGCACTTTTTAAAAACATTATAAGAGCCCTCGAGACATGAAATAACACCCCTATAGTCACCTTTACACTCATGTTACCCAATATAGTGGAAACAATAAGAAAAAACAAGACATATTAGTCACGTCGAACCGGTTTATGACCTTCTAAATATGCATTTTAACATTATTAGAGCTCTATGGACATGAAATAACACCCCTATAGTCACCTTTACACTCATGTTACCCAATATAGTGGAAACAATAAGAAAAAACAAGACATATTAGTCATGTCGAACCGGTTTATGCCCTTCTAAATATGCATTTTAACATTATTAGAGCTCTATGGACATGAAATAACACCCCTATAGTAAAGTTTACACTTCTATTACACTAAATAGTAGTCATAAAACAAGAAAATAATGAATTTAAGTCAAAGAAAACCTGTTTACCACCTTTTAAATGCACTTTTTAAAAACATTATAAGAGCCCTCTAGACATGAAATAACACCCCTATAGTCACCTTTACACTCATGTTACCCAATATAGTGGAAACAATAAGAAAAAACAAGACATATTAGTCACGTCGAACCGGTTTATGACCTTCTAAATATGCCTTTTAACATTATTAGAGCTCTATGGACATGAAATAACACCCCTATAGTCACCTTTACACTCATGTTACCCAATATAGTGGAAACAATAAGAAAAAACAAGACATATTAGTCATGTCGAACCGGTTTATGCCCTTCTAAATATGCATTTTAACATGATTAGAGCTCTATGGACATGAAATAACACCCCTATAGTAAAGTTTACATTTCTATTACACTATATAGCAGACATAAAATGAGAAAATAATCAATTTAAACCCGTTTACCACATTCTAAATGCGAAAGTAAGATATTTTAAAACCTAAATAATACTCAATGTGTTGTGGTACTTGAGGAAGCGAGTGGGAGGAGAACAGGAAGTGAAGTGATTGAGTTATCTTGATGCTCAAAAAGGCAAAAAAAAAAACACACAAAGTCTGCTTAAATGTGTGTTTTTGGGGAGCAATAATAGAGTGATGATTTATCAATGAATATACTTTCAAAAAATATAGAGTTATATATAATACAGAGTTGTACCTACTGGCACATTTCATGCCCTGATGGATGAGGCCGTAGAGCAGCGATCCGCAATGGTCGCAGAAGGTGGGGCTAGCGTACGTGTGGATCTTGAACGAGTGTCGACTCCTCAGGTCCTGGAAGGAACATATTTGTTTACACATGTGCAGCCTGGGTAGGTTCAATGGGATGCTAATGGAGGAGGATGGGAAGGAACATGGAATCACTTCCTGGTAAGTGTGTGTGTGTGGGGGGGGGGGGGGGGGGGGTGATTCATTTTTATCTCTCATCAGCACCCCCCCCCCTCCATTCTTTTCACTGTCCTCTGCTTTAGTCTATTTGAAAATCCTCCATTCTGCTGTGTGTGCACTTTTTTTTTAGCTCTCTTATCATTTCTCACTCCAGCACACACACACACACACACACACACACACACACACACCGTGTAATATGGTATAATAAAGGCCATCCTAGCATTTTTCTTGCGCGGTGCAGCCAAACTGTCCACACCGAGACAAATGTCCTTCTATCATCCGGGCTTATATTGGCATTAAAATGACAAATCGGTTGGCATCTGGATCCATTTTTCTGCCGATTACGGTATCGGTATGAGTGGCGATGTCGCTCGCCAACTCAGTTTGTCCGCAGTCTGGACTGATTTCATGGGATTGTAAAATTCATACCTTTTATCTGATAATTGATATTCATTCATTTTCTACCGCTTATATTCACCAGGGTTGCAGGAAGTGCTGGAGCCTATCCCAGCTGTCTGTCTTGGGGCGAGAGGCGGGGTACACCCTGGACTGGTGGCCAGCCAATCATATGGCACATATATTTATATATAGTTTTGTCTTATAGGTGAAAAATATTGCTTCATATTTTTGCTTCTTCCAAAAATATTCTGACTTCATTCTTGTGAAAACTGCTGATGATTTTTTTTCTCATTTTTTGCTTTTTCCAAAATATTTTGACTTTATTCCTGTAAAATCTTGCCTTTAGTCCCATAATATTAAAACTCTTTTCCAGCCTAATTGTCAAAAAATTTTGCACATATATACTATATATATTTGTCTTATAGGTGAAAAATATTGCTTCATATTTTTGCTTTTTTTTCCTCATTTTTGCTTCTTTGAAAATATTTTGACTTTATTCCCGCAAAATCTCGCCTTTAGTCCCATAATATTATAACTCTTTTCTAGCCTAATTGTCCAAACATTTTGCACATATATATATATATATATATATATCTTTGTCTTATAGATGAAACATATTGCTTCATATTTTTGCTTTTTTTTTCCTCATTTTTGCTTCTTCAAAAATATTTTGACTTTATTCCCGCAAAATCTCGCCTTTAGTCCCATAATATAGTAACTCTTTTCTAGCCTAATTGTCCCAAAATTATTTTGCACACACACACACACACACACATATATATATATATATATGTATAGATAGCTTTGTCTTATAGGTGGAAAATATTGCTTCATATTTTTGCTTTTTCCAAAATATTCTGACTTTATTCCTGTAAAAATCTTGCCTTTAGTCCCATATTATAACTCTTTTACAGCCTAATTGTCCAAATATTTTCTTTATTTGTTAATACATCATACTGTAATATGATGTAATAAATTATTTATTTATATTATATTTACTATAAATATATAAATATAAATAATAAATATATTTATTTTTATTTATTATTATTCATTATTGTATTTATTCATATAAAACTATAATTCATATTTTTTATTCATATAATAATAATAATAATCAGAAGAAGAATAATGATGATTGTAATAATAACAGGCTAATTAATAATATAATAATAATATAATTATTATATAATATAATCATATATGTATATATATATCCCGGTTCTTGTTTGTTTTTTTGGATTTCCTAATGTCTACTACATTCATTCATATCCTGTGCATCTCCAGGGGGGCTAAGCCCCCCCCCCCTGCCCTCAGAAGCTAGTGACGCCCCTGGTGAAGACTCGTGCTTTAATTGAATATGCCGCATATACTGCATATTGCAGTGTATTATTTGGCTGTGTTTAGGTACTGGAAATATGGTTCCACGGGACATTAATAAATGGTGGCCTATCAAAAGCGGAGTCGTACAAAGGTAAAACACACACACACACACACACACACACTCTATCACACCTTGACCTCATTCCTGATGCTGTTTCCACGGCTGAAAATAACACATGAAGACAAATTGCTGAATCCTAAAAAAAAGGACACCAAGAGGAGCAACTGAGGAGTTTCTTGGTCTCTCAGTTACGTCCACGTGATGCCAGGATGCTCACATCCGGTCTGGGGGCCGCCACCGAGCCGGGACAGGTGAAGGTCACGAACTCGTGACATCTTTTGTGGACCACAAAACTGCAAACTACACACAGAGAGAAAAAAAAAAGGAGAGAGAACGAAGACGGCATCAGCGCTGGGAATCACGTGAGAAGATCCAAATATCCATCCTGGCGTACCTTGACATTGGAATCCCTGCTTCCCGATGCCCCTGCACGCGTCAGAGAGGACACAGAAACAATTAGTAATCTTCTGTACTAATTAGAAAAGTCACTTTGTATATGTGTGTGTTTCCTCTGCAATGTCACACAGACAAAGCACAGGTATCCCAGCTCCTCAAATGCAGCATTGGATCCATTCCAGCATCTCCTCAGGGCTTTAATTGAATAATTAAAGCCATTGATTGACTAAAGAGTCCACTCAGCATCAGGCCGGCATTGGGTATTAGGTTGTAAGGGAAGGAAAGCCACACATGACACAAAGGTCGGTTAGAAAGGAAGTTAGCAGGAAATGATGAGACGTGAGCTTGCAAAAGAGGGATGCATTCATTGCAGCATGCGGGGCTGATTCTGCTTTGCGGCCAGCAGAGGGCAGTATAGAGCCAACTATGACTGCCTGCAATGAACGATCTAAGATGTGCTTGTCCGACAAGAAAATGCAATTACCCCGGAATAAGCTCCCGTCTAGTCATTGTACAAAGGCACATTAAGGAATTATTACATATGTGAAAGGTCCCCTGTTATGCATAAGTCATTTTTCAAAGATGTTCTCACGGTAACAAGTTTCCACTTTTGACTTTTAGTCTGGTACGGTAAGCTCAGTGTTGGACAGATTTCTATAAAAATGGTAATTAGTTGTTCTAAATATGCTTTTACTAGATACCTCTACAGTCTAGGTTCTAGAGTACGTCAATTGTGACAGTGAGTACCTAAATAAAAATGAAAACAAACAATAAAGGTCTAACGGTCACAATTACGAGTGCGTCCAAACGCCTCACGATGCGAGGAGGCGGAAGCAGGAAGTAGACAGACAAAGCATACATGAAGAAATAAGTAAGTTTGACGATTATTTTGTGCATTAAGAGTATTTTAGCTTGAATATTTCATTTACATTGGTCTTCAAATTCATCCCCGCATGGCATAGCTGTCAAAACCCGGCGCTGTGAGTGGAGATTCACGCGAAAAATGAGGCTTTATGGTTGCTTGTGTGTATTTTGGGATTTGGGATTTGTGATGCTATTAAGTTTAAGGTTCTTTTCGAGTTGGGACATCATGGAAAGATTCCTGTCAGATAATAAACACTTCATACTCAACAAGCAGGATCAAAACTAGCAAACCGCTGTCAGTGCTGAGCTAGCTTTTTGTAGCATGGTTCTCAGTTGCATGGCATAACTCCGGGTGAATGCTGCCGCTGCATTCACGGGCAATTGGAAATCACAGGAAACACAGGTCAAATGTCTAAAGCGGTACGCCGCTGTAAAAGGTTTGGAACATAGAAAACATGCTTTTTAACATGATTAGAGCCCTCCAGACATGAAATAACACCCCTATAGTCACATTTACATGCCTATTACCATATATAGTACATATGATCAGAGAAAATAAGACATAGAAAACACTTTTCTAATATTATAATATGCTTTCCTACATTATTAGAGCCCTCTGGACATGAAATAACACCCCTATAGTCAGGTTTACATTCCTATTACCCTATATAGTAGATATAATCAGAGAAAATAAGACATAGAAAATACTTATATAATATTATAATATGCTTTTTAACATGACTAGAGCCCTCCAGACATGAAATAACACCCCTATAGTCACCTTTACATGCATATTACCCAATAATTATAGTAGATATAATCAGAGAAAATAAAACATATAAATTACTTTTCTAATATTATAAATATACTTTACAGTATTAGAGCTTTCTAGCCATATAAAATGTGCGTGATACTCCTTTTGTCACTTTTACATGCCCATATTATTATATTTATATATATATATATATATATTGTAGACATAACAAGAGAAAATAATAGATAGCAATATTTTTATGACCTTCTAGATACAGTTTTTAACGTTATTAGAGCACTCAAGAAATGGAATAACACCCCTATAGCACAGCAAACAACCATGGTGCATTCAACGCATATCGTTTCTTTGGAAAAAGTGGCATAAATTTTGATAAAAACAATATTTTTTCATCAAAATGTACGTCCACTGGGATCCAAAATCCTTTGCTGACATTTCAGGAGGGAGAACATCCCTTGAAGTAAAGTGTGGTACTAGTTGGACACATTTGTGTCAGAGGCAGCACTATTTCCCTGACCTCTATCTATCTACCACGCTTGCACAAAAAGCAGAATTAGCTCTTGACTAGAAGTGAGTGGTTCAACCTTCAACCACAAGCATCCTGTGCCTTTTTATGAGAGATCACATATGGTCAAGGCCGTTATATGAGTGTCAAGTTGAGACCAAGTGGACCAGCACTTCTGTCCTCATTTAGTCCCTCGGGCTCAATGTACAAATTACAGATGTGCCAGTCGTGAAGAGTCGGTCACAACATGTCCACCAAATAAAAAAAAACAGGTTACATGTCACTAATTGTGCAACTGTTACGCTAAATGCATTTGTATGCTAAGTCTATTAGCCCCGTGACGCAAATCAACTCTTCCCGACCGAGCTGCATCACGGGTGCTCAAGGACGAACCACTCACTGAATCACAGTCAAGGTTCACTGACTCATGGGCACTCGGTGAAGACTCAAGTTTTACTGACTCACTGGGATTGGACGAACACTTGACTTCTCTGACACTCGGGTGTTGGTGAAGACTTGATTTTCACTGACTCACAGGTGTTTGCTGAGGACTCAAGTTTCACTGACTCACGGGTGCTCGGTGAAGACTCGAGACTGAAGTTTCATTGACTTATGGATGCTCGATGATGACACGACAAGGACTCAACTTCGACTGACTCCCGGGTACTCAACAGAGAATCAGGTTTCACTGAGTCATAGTTACACAACAAAGACTCGATTTCACTGATTCACGGGTGCTCGGTGAAGAATCGAATGTTGCTGACGCACAGATGTTTGCTGAAGACTCAAGTTTCACTGACTCACGGATGCTCGGTGAAGAATTTAATGATGCTGACTCACAGGTGTTTGGTGAAGACTCAAGTTTCACTGACTCATGGGTACACGACAAAGACTCGAGTTTAATTGACTCACAGATATTTGGTGAAGACTCAAGTTTCACTTTCTCACAGATGCCCATGGAAGAATCGGGTGTCACTGACTCACTGGTCCTCAGTGAAGACTCGAGTGTCACTGACTCACGGGTATTTGGTGAGGGCTCAAGTTTCACTGACTCATGAGTACTAGTTGAAGACTCAAGTTTCACTTTCTCACAGATGCCCATGGAAGAATCGGGTGTCACTGACTCACTGGTCCTCAGTGAAGACTCGAGTGTCACTGACTCACGGGTATTTGTTGAGGACTCAAGTTTCACCGACTCACGGGTGCTAAACGAAGACTGGAGTTTCATTGACTTATGGATGCTCAATGATGACACGACAAACACTCAGATTCCACTGACTCACGGGTACTCGATGAAGAATCTAATGTTGCTGACTCACAGGTGAAGACCCAAGTTTCACTGACTCATGAGTACTAGTGGAAGACTCAAGTTTCACTTTCTCACAGGTGCCCATGGAAGAATCGGGTGTCACTGACTCACTGGTCCTCAGTGAAGACTCGAGTGTCACTGACTCACAGGTATTTGGTGAGGGCTCAAGTTTCACCGACTCACGGGGGCTAAACGAAGACTGGAGTTTCATTGACTTGTGGATGCACTCCATAAGGAAACACTCAGCTTCCACTGAGTCACGGGTGCTCGGTGAAGAATCGAATGTTGCTGACTCACTGGTGAAGACTCGAGTTTCACTTTCTCACAGGTACCCATGGAAGAATCAGGTGTCACTGACTCACTGGTCCTCAGTGAAGACTCAAGTATCACTGACTCACGGGTATTTGGTGAGGGCTCAAGTTTCACTGACTCATGAGTACCAGTTGAAGACTCAAGTTTCACTAACTCATGAGTACTAGTTGAAGACTCAAGTTTCACTTTCTCACAGGTGCCCATGGAAGAATCGGGTGTCACTGACTCACTGGTCCTCAGTGAAGACTCGAGTGTCACTGACTCACGGGTATTTGGTGAGGGCTCAAATTTCACTGACTCATGAGTACTAGTTGAAGACTCAAGTTTCACTTTCTCACAGGTGCCCATGGAAGAATCGGGTGTCACTGACTCACTGGTCCTCAGTGAAGACTCGAGTGTCACTGACTCACGGGTATTTGTTGAGGACTCAAGTTTCACCGACTCACGGGGGCTAAACGAAGACTGGAGTTTCATTGACTTATGGATGCTCAATGTTGACACGGCAAACACTCAGCTTCCACTGACTCACGGGTACTGGACAAAGACTCACGGGTCCTTGCTGAGCATCGTGAGTGACACATGACACTGAGTCGCCATTTGGAGTGTGTTTGTTCCTTGGCGGATGAAGGGCTTCAATGTTGCAATGTTTCATGTTGTATTTTGCTAAATGATCCTCTCGGTCTCCAACAGCCTCCTACGCCATGTGAAGAAATGAGTCGCGCTACCGCAGCCAAGTGGAGGAATGTCCTGAAAACTACCCAGAGGCTGCTGACTCTCCTCCAACATACACCCCCACCATATGTCACACAGCACACGCTTAACACACACCGGCCAATATGGCTTCCCACGACAGGGACAGATCGTCGTCTTCTGTATTTTATGGCGAAATAGCCGTCAGTGTGTAGTACTACAGTGTATTTACCCAAAAGTATTTTGGTATTTGTCGCTAAGTCACTGTACAAACAGTGGATAGATGTGTAGAAAATCAGGTTGTGCAGGGGCGTCAAATGCTATAATAAGGAGTCATTCATTCATTCATTTTCTATCACTTTTTCCTCACAAGGGTCGCGGGGGTGCTGGAGCCTATCCCAGCTGTCTTCGGGCGAGAGAGGCGGGGTACACCCTGGACTGGTGGCCAGCCAATCACAGGGCACATATAGACAAACAACCATTCACACTCACATTCATACCTATGGACAATTTGGAGTTGCTAATTAACCTAGCATGTTTTGGGAATGTGGGAGGAAACCGGAGTACCCGGAGAAAACCCACGCATGCACGGGGAGAACATGCAAACTCCACACAGAGATGGCCGAGGGTGGAATTGAACCCTGGTCTCCTAGCTGTGAGGTCTGCGGGCTAACCACTCGACCGCCGTGCCGCCTAAGGAGTCATTATCGTCCCTGCGTCCTGGTGTCTCGACCATACGCAACCGTGACGGAACGCCCGGCAAAATGATCCACCATCTTGTGAATTGTACTTGATATAGCATCTGGTTAGCTGGTAGCGGTGTACTTAATGAAGTGTTTCTTTGTGATCGTGTGGGCTACAGCACGGAGGTGAGCTTATGTGATGGGATGGGGTCAGCGTGCTGGCTGATGTGGGATGTTTTCCTCAGCCTTAAGGGGAGAGAGGAAATAAAAAAAAAGTGCAGTAAAAGTCAGATGCAGCAGTATGTTGCCTGAGGAGGCGGCTTAAGAACTGCCGGGGTGGTTTCTCTCTCTTTGCAAATGTGTGTGTTTGTGTGTGTGTGTGTTTGTGTGTGTGTGTACGTGCACTACCAGATGAAGTCGGTGCAGTGGCTGCAGAAGGTGGGCTGCTTGAAGAAACGGGCCGTGAACTGGTGGTCCTTCACCTCCACGATCCTCTTGTGTTTGAGCGCGCCCTTTCTTTGGAAGACGGGCACCCTGGGTGGAGGGGAGAGGGGCGAGGGCAAGGGGGAGACTGCTGATGTTGGGGAGGCCATTGTGAGCGGGGAAGGGGGGACGGGGGTGGACATGATGCCTGGAGGGACGCGGTAGAGCAGAGAGAGGGAGGGAGGATGGATGGTGGGATGTCAGGGAGGATGCTATTTAGTTGTGGAAGACCTTGAATGCGGGGGGAGGAGGAGTATGCAAGGACAGGGAGGCGGAGCTTCCGGTGAAGGGATTGGAAGTGGAGTGGGTCATGGTGGAGGGAAGGAGGAGAGTGTAAGACGTACAGTAAGATACTACAGTACATATGATCCGACTTTTCAGGCCACTTGAGTTGAGCAGTTTTCTTTATTAGAGCCCTCTGGACCTGACATAACACCCCTATATTCACCTTTACACCCAATATAGTAGATATAATCTAAAAAAATAAGACAAATAAGTAGGGATGTCTGATAATTATTGAGCATCAAAGCGTCTTTTTACTTTATTAGAGCCCTCTGGACATGACATAACACCCCTATATTCACTTTTACACCCAATATAGTAGATGTAATCTAAAAAAATAAGACAAATAAGTAGGGATGTCTGATAATTATTGAGCATCAAAGCGTCTTTTTACTTTATTAGAGCCCTCTGGACATGACATAACACCCCTATATTCACCTTTACACCCAATATAGTAGATAAAATCTAAAAAAAAATAAGACAAATAAGTAGGGATGTCTGATAATTATTGAGCATCAAAGCGTCTTTTTACTTTATTAGAGCCCTCTGGACATGACATAACACCCCTATATTCACTTTTACACCCAATATAGTAGATGTAATCTAAAAAAATAAGACAAATAAGTAGGGATGTCTGATAATTATTGAGCATCAAAGCGTCTTTTTACTTTATTAGAGCCCTCTGGACATGACATAACACCCCTATATTCACCTTTACACCCAATATAGTAGATGTAATCTAAAAAAAAAAAAGACAAATAAGTAGGGATGTCTGATAATTATTGAGCATCAAAGCGTCTTTTTACAACCTTATGCTTTTTAACTTTATTAGAGCCCCCTGGACATGACATAACACCCCTATATTCACCTTTACACCCAATATAGCAGATAAAATCTAAAAAAAAATAAGACAAATAAGGTGGGATGTCTGATAATTATTGAGCATCGAAGCGTCTTTTTACTTTATTAGAGCCCTCTGGACATGACATAACACCCCTATATTCACCTTTACACCCAATATAGTAGATAAAATCTAAAAAAAAATAAGACAAATAAGTAGGGATGTCTGATAAATATGGAGCATCAAAGCGTCTTTTTACAACCTTATGCTTTTTAACTTTATTAGAGCCCTCTGGACATGACATAACACCCCTATATTTACCTTTACACCCAATATAGTAGATATAATCTAAAAAAAATAAGACAAATAAGTAGGGATGTCTGATAATTATGGAGCATCAAAGCGTCTTTTTACTTTATTAGAGCCCTCTGGACATGACATAACACCCCTATATTCACCTTTACACCCAATATAGTAGATGTAATCTAAAAAAAATAAGACAAATAAGTAGGGATGTCTGATAATTATTGAGCATCAAAGCGTCTTTTTACAACCTTATGCTTTTTAACTTTATTAGAGCCCTCTGGACATGACATAACACCCCTATATTCACCTTTCCACCCAATATAGTAGATAAAATCTAAAAAAAAAATAAGACAAATAAGTAGGGATGTCTGATAATTATTGAGCATCGAAGCGTCTTTTTACTTTATTAGAGCCCCCTGGACATGACATAACACCCCTATATTCACCTTTACACCCAATATAGTAGATGTAATCTAAAAAAAAATAAGACAAATAAGTAGGGATGTCTGATAATTATTGAGCATCAAAGCGTCTTTTTACAACCTTATGCTTTTTAACTTCATTAGAGCCCTCTGGACATGACATAACACCCCTATATTCACCTTTACACCCCATATAGTAGATATAATCTAAAAAAATAAGACAAATAAGTAGGGATGTCTGATAATTATGGAGCATCAAAGCGTCTTTTTACTTTATTAGAGCCCTCTGGACATGACATAACACCCCTATATTCACCTTTACACCCAATATAGTAGATGTAATCTAAAAAAAAATAAGACAAATAAGTAGGGATGTCTGATAATTATTGAGCATCAAAGCGTCTTTTTACAACCTTATGCTTTTTAACTTTATTAGAGCCCTCTGGACATGACATAACACCCCTATATTCACCTTTACACCCCATATAGTAGATATAATCTAAAAAAATAAGACAAATAAGTAGGGATGTCTGATAATTATTGAGCATCAAAGTGTCTTTACAACCTTATGCTTTTTAACTTTATTAGAGCCCTCTGGATATGACATAACACCCCTATATTCACCTTTACACCCCATATAGTAGATATAATCTAAAAAAATAAGACAAATAAGTAGGGATGTCTGATAATAATTGAGCATCAAAGCGTCTTTTTACTTTATTAGAGCCTTCTGGACATGACATAACACCCCTATATTCACCGTTACACCCAATATAGTAGACAGTCGGTGTTACCTCTCGGCCGTGGCCCGAGGAGGCGAAACTAACGAGGCGTTGTGTCACTACACGAAAAAAACTAGTTCTTCGTGTTGCTACGTCCTCATGCTAGCTGCTTTTCATCTCTTTAGAGCGCATGTGTGGTCCTGTTTTGTGTGAACTCTGATGATTGTGTATGTGAATGTTTTCTCTCCTGGTGTATTTTTACCAGGAAAAGCGACAGGTATGGAGGAAAGGACAGGAAGGTAATGAAGAAGATAGAGGTTAATTTGCACGCAGCGCCAAAAGCCTCTTAAGAGACTTGGAGTCACTACACAATTAACACAACTGTCCCACATATCGCCCGTCCAGCCTGCCAACTATCTCTATCTCTCTCACCGCCCCCCCCCCCCCACCTCCCTCCAGCCCTCGCCCCGGTCGCCATGTCAACTCTGCCTCCCGTTGCCATGCCAACAACACCCTCACCACCTGCTCCAGTATCCCGGCCTCTCCCCCACGTCTTTCCTGGCCCTTATTCACAGATTTCACAGCAAGTTTGGACAAAGCGGAATATTGCATGGATTCTATAAGACATAAGACATAAGACATAAGACACAGACGCTTATCTTATGACGATGAAATACGCCAGGACGATACCTGAAACGGCTTCCTTCACTTCCTTGGCCCTCCCCTGATGTTCAGCTCAGAGAAGCACCTGTAGATGGCCGCTTGGCCAAAAAGTGGAAAGGAAATGAGCCGGCGTGAAATATGAAACAAAAAAAAAAAAAAAGACAGGAAGCAGTCTGGACAAAACGGCAGAAAGCGAACGCGATTGAAGCGCTCCAGGAGTGGTAAGTGTAAGTATCCGTTCACCCACAGGCGGGGTGGGTGAGGAGGAGGACGAGATGGTGGATGGAGGTGGTACTCGCTTTCCAAGATTGGATGCTGTTTTTACCAAGAGGAGGATGAAAAAGATAGACAGACCAAGAGAGAGATAGCGAGAGAGAGAGAGGAGAGGAGAGGAGAGGAGAGGGAGAGATTGAAGGGACTTCATTTTCAAATCTGGGTTACTTCTCTCAAGAGGGGCCGAGGGAGGTGCAGGAAAAGGGGGACGGATGAGACCCGAGCAGCCATTTTGCCACCATCCGCCATCCAGTGCCAACTGGGTGCCAACTGTCTCTCACTCGTTCTTCTAGTGGCAGACGGAGGAAGGAAAGGCAAAGACAAAGGGGGATGGGGGGGGGGGGGGGGGGGGGGCAGATGGAAAGAAAAGAGCAGCGAGTGTTGGAGAATCACAGAAATAGCTCGAGTGTGGAAATAAGACGGCTGGCGGAGCAGATGAGTGGAGCATCAACAGGCCCGTGAAATAAACTAGAGAGTTAAACATCTGCACGATTGCGGCTCCTTCAGACAAAACTCCATCGTTTGGACTTTTGCTGCAAAAGCACGGAGTCGAACCTTTGTGGGCTTGGCTTTCTTCATATACTGTAGCTATCTGGTAGCCAACGAAAGGACACATAGATATGCTAACAACTTCCATCCATGACGCATTCAAGCCAAATAGGCTGGTCATCAGCTGATCATCAGTAACATCTCAACATAGCGTTTGACGCCCCTGCACGACCTGAAGCTCCATTTAAGGATAATGATGATGCCAGTCGTGCCAGTAACATCAAGGAAGAACAAAACCTTCTTCCACCTTTCCAAACCTCCAAGGAGACCAGGAGTTTCTCCTTCTGATGGTTATTGGACTACGGTCATGAACGAACGGGTCAAAAGAACTAGTTCTTTTTTGTGAACGAACAAGGTCACCGCCCCTAAAATTCCTGTTCAGTGACTAGCAGGATGTAGACCTTCTTATTTAGAAGGTGCAAACCACCACCTACTGGACCGCAATGTAGCAGTCACAAGTTCCCATCATGGACCATACCACTGCCCCTTTGTGCCCCTTGTGATTACCGCATACGGAAAAAAAGCCACAATAAAAACAAAGGTAAAAAACCCCAATAAAAACAAAGTAAAAAAAAAACAATAAAAACAAGGTAAAAAAATAAAAAATAAGGTAAAAAAAAACAACCAATAAAAACAAGGTAAAAACAATAAAAACAAGCTTAAAACCCCAAATAAAAACAAGGTTAAAAACCCCCAATAAAAACAAGGTAAAAAAAAAAAACAATAAAGACAAGGTAGAAAAAAACAATAAAACAAAGTAACAAAATCAATAAAAACAAGGTAAAAAACCCCAATGAAAACAAAGTAAAAAAAAAACCCAATAAAAACAAGGTAAAAAAAACCCCAATAAAAACAAGGTAAAAAAAAACGAGGTAAAAAAATAAAATAAAAACAAAATAAAAAACAAGGTATAAAAAAGCAATAAAAAGGTTTTAAAAAACAATAAAAACAAGGTAAAAAAATAAAAATAAGGTAAAAAAACAACCAATAAAAACAAGGTAAAAACAATAAAAACAAGCTTAAAACCCCAAATAAAAACAAGGTTAAAAAACCCCAATAAAAACAAGGTAAAAAAACAAGGTAAAAAAAACAATAAAAACAAGGTAAAAAAAAACAATAAAACAAAGTAACAAAAACAATAAAAACAAGGTAAAAACCCCCAATGAAAACAAAGTAAAAAAACCCCAATAAAAACAAGGAAAAAAAACCCCAATAAAAACAAGGTAAAAAAACAAGGTAAAAAAAAAATAAAAACAAAATAAAAAACAAGGTATAAAAAAGCAATAAAAAGGTTTTAAAAACAATAAAAACAAAGTAAAAAACAACAAACATGAACTTTACTCACAAGAAAATGCTTCCTCTCTTCTGGGCCATCATTAATGGACGTCCTCATGTCTTGCTGCTCTATTCCGACCAGTCTTCTAAAAGATATATTTTCAAAGGGTATGAAACGAGCAGAACTGCGTTGATGCAGCGGCCGCTCTTGGGGTTATTTGCCACCTGAGCGTATTTACCTGAGAAAGCCAAGACACAAGTTTAAAGTCAGTTGGGTTCACATTGAAGCATCCCAGACTAGTTTGCATAAATGTCTTTTTATGAAAGCATTTTACAATTTAGAATAAAAGGAAGCAATATGTGATGCATGTTCCCATCCAAAGAGGCGGGGCCTAGGGGGCGGGACATAACGCAGTAACCAAGTCATCAGGCAGGCAGTACTGTCCTTGCTGAGTAAAGGGACAAGAGGTAATTGGCCGTGTATTTGTCTCAACTAATGAGACTCCTGGTGTGTTTGGACTGTGGCTGAACTGTTGGGGGGAGAACCAGAAGGCAGGAATGAGGGCAGGGTTGCCGGAAAGGATGCAGGACAAGAGGAGGGCAAGGAATACAGGCAGGGAAGGGGGCAAAGGTCCGGATTGGAGTGGGATGGAGAGACTGCGAGAGGGCCGAAGGTCTAATTAATGGAAATGTAGGTTGTTAAGTCTCCTGATGAGGACACTGGCAGAGAATTAATTAACAATTATAATTAGCAAGATTGTTAGAGAGCAAAATGGTGTCAGCAAGTGAGATAAGAGAGTGCACGGCAGCGTGTGTTTGTGTCCTAGCAGTGTGAACGTCTGATTATCTGACAATGATGGATGCCATTTCAGTGTTAATCATGCACAACCAGCCGCTGATTGGATTTGATAGAGGCTTTGCCACCAAAGCATCATCAGGCATCATCGTGTGGCAGGAACGTTCACGTGTCACAAATAACTCACTGTCCTCGCATGCCGACAGAGGCGGAGTGGGGAGGGGGGGCTGTTTGCAACCCTCTAAATATGCTTTTTAACAATATATGAGCCATGTCGACATGAAATATGAAATACATGAAAGTCATAGAAAACCCTTTTACCACTTTCTAAATATGTTTTTATCATTGTTAGAGCCCTCTAAACATGAAATAACACCCCTATAGTCAACGTTACACTCCTATTACAAACTAAAGTAGACGTAATAAGAGAAAAGGCATACAAGTCATAGAAAACCTATTTACCACTTTATATACACTTCTTAACATTGTTAGACAACCTGTTTACTGCCAGCTAAATATGTTTTTATCATTGTTAGAGCCCTCTAGACAAAATGATGAAATAGCACCCCTATAGTCAACCTAATACAAAATATAGTAAACATAATAAGTGAAAATAAGACATATAAGACTTGGAAAATCTCTTTACTACTTTCTAAATACACGTCTTAACATTACTAGAGCCCTCTAGACATAAAATAACACCCCTATAGTAGCCTTTACACTCTATAACCCAAAATAGTAGACATGGTAAGACATATAAGTTCAAGAAAACCTGTTCATGGCCCTCTAAATACCCCTGCTAACATTATTAGAGCTGTGTAGACATTAAGTAGCACCCCCTAAAGTCAACTTTAGACCCCATTACCCAATAGTGTAGACATGAAATAACACCCCTATAGTCACCTTAACACTGCTATTATTCAATATAGTAGACATAATCAGACGTATAAGTGAGATAAAACCTGTTTATGGCCCTCTACTAATGCTTGTCAACATTACTGGAGACCTCTAGACATGAAATAACACCCCTATAGTCACCTTAACACTGCTATTATTCAATATAGTAGACATAATCAGACGTATAAGTGAGATAAAACCTGTTTATGGCCCTCTACATATGCTTGTTAACATTATTGGAGACCTCTAGACATGAAATAACACCCCTATAGTCACCTTAACACTGCTATTATTCAATATAGTAGACATAATCAGACGTATAAGTGAGATAAAACCTGTTTATGGCCCTCTAAATATGCTTGTTAACATTATTGGAGACCTCTAGACATGAAATAACACCCCTATAGTCACCTTGACACTGCTATTATTCAATATAGTAGACATAATCAGACGTATAAGTGAGATAAAACTTGTTTATAGCCCTCTAAATATGCTTGTTAACATTATTGGAGACCTCTAGACATGAAATAACACCCCTATAGTCACCTTAACACTGCTATTATTCAATATAGTAGACATAACCAGACGTATAAGTGAGATAAAAACCTGTTTATGGCCCTCTAAATATGCTTGTTAACATTATTGGAGACCTCTAGACATGAAATAACACCCCTATAGTCACCTTAACGCTGCTATTATCCAATATAGTAGACATAATCAGACGTATAAGTGAGATAAAACCTGTTTATGGCCCTCTAAATATGCTTGTTAACATTATTGGAGACCTCTAGACATGAAATAACACCCCTATAGTCACCTTAACACTGCTATTATTCAATATAGTAGACATAATCAGACGTATAAGTGAGATAAAACCTGTTTATGGCCCTCTAAATATGCTTGTTAACATTATTGGAGACCTCTAGACATGAAATAACACCCCTATAGTCACCTTAACGCTGCTATTATCCAATATAGTAGACATAATCAGACATATAAGTTACATAAAACCCGTTTATGGGCCTCTAGATACGCTTGTTAACATTATTGGAGACCTCCAGACAAGAAATAACACCCCTATAGTCACCTTTACACTCCTATGATCCAATATAGTAGACATAATCAGACCTAGAAGTTAGATAAAAGCTGTTTATGGCCCTTTAAATGTGCTTGTTAACATTATGAGAGCTCTATAGACATGAAATAACACCCCTATAGTCACCTTTACAATCTATTCAGTGTCGGCATCGGAAACCCTGCATTGCCTTGGCCTTGTAGCGATACCAAAAGGTGCAGCATGGTCTGAATGAGTTTTTTTTTAGGCTTTTGCAGCTTCTACCTCTGTCTCTTCTAATCAAGTTCAAGTAAATGGACTTGCCCGTTGGCGGCATCAAGGGAGGTTATCGTATCTGCTGTGAAACACGTCTCCTCCAAGAATGCTGTTAGCTTCTATTGCCTCTTTGTTGGGACGTGCTGCTGTTTTCTTATTATGTATATGCTTTGTTCATGGGGGCTGGTGTGCTGTTGTTTTGGCAGGGAAGTGAAAAAAACCTCTGTGACGGTCAGCGGAGACATTTGGCAGGCGATTAGGAAGCGTCAACACGGGCGCCTAACAAAGTGTGAACAAGCAGGGGCTGCATAATTGTTTCACTGTTGATCAAACTCCTACAACAAACAGGATGACTGGACGTGGCAGCAGAAAAGGGCATGGTGTCAGCTAAGAAATGGAAGGTGATGGAGTACATCAGGGTAGATGACCCATCCCACTTGGGACCACAGACCACATTGGCTCTTCAGGGGTCAGCAACCCACGGCTCCTCGATGGAGAGAAATGTCTGTCTTATTATCTCATCAAAAGAAAAAATCATAGATTTGAGGTTTTTTTGTAATTCTTTTGAGTGTTTTGTTTGCCTAAAAATTTCTCTCCATCCTCCTGTTCGTGACAGTGTCTGCGGCGATACCACTGATTTCGTTTCCGGTACCACTGATTTCGTTTCCGATCTGATGTCAAGTAAAATTCAGGTTGGTATCGGCAATACTGATTCGATACCAAAGATCCAAAAGAGAAAACAAGACATATAAATCATAAACATATTGTTTATGACTTTCTGAATATGCTTTTTAACATTATTGGAGACCTCTAGACATGAAATAACACCCCTATAGTCACCTTTACAATCCTATTACCAATATAGTGGACATAATAAGACCTATAAGTTAGATAAAACCTGTTTATGGCCCTTTAAATACGCTTTTTAACAATATTGGAGACCTCTAGACATGAAATAACACCCCTATAGTCACCTTAACACTGCTATTATCCAATATAGTAGACATAATCAGACCTATAAGTTAGATAAAACCTGTTTATGGCCCTTTAAATGCACCTTGTTAACAATATTGGAGACCCCTAGACATGAAATAACACCCCTATAGTCACCTTAACACTCCTATTATCCAATATAGTAGACATAATTAGACCTATAAGTTAGATAAAACCTGTTTATGGCCCTTTAAATGCGCTTGTTAACAATATTGGAGACCTCTAGACATGAAATAACACCCCTATAGTCACCTTAACACTCCTATTATCCAATATAGTAGACATAATCAGACCTATAAGTTAGATAAAACCTGTTTATGGCCCTTTAAATGCACCTTGTTAACAATATTGGAGACCCCTAGACATGAAATAACACCCCTATAGTCACCTTAACACTGCTATTATCCAATATAGTAGACATAATCAGACCTATAAGTTAGATAAAACTTGTTTATAGCCCTTTAAATGCGCTTGTTCACATTATTAGAGCTCTAGAGACATGAAATAACACCCCTATAGTCACCTTTACAGTCTATTCAGTGTCGGCATCGGCAACCCTGCACTGCCTCATCTATTCGCAGCGTGTGTCTGAATACAGTACACCTTGCTGGGCCACAGCAGGCGGCTCCTCCCCCTCTGTAGTCTGCTTCCCCTGATAGTCGTAATGTAGTCATGTCATGATATTTCATCAATAGGCACACTGGGTCACATCCTCATTTGTCCTTCTTACTTGCATGTTTGCACAAACTGCCTTCATCCTTTGGGGAGAGTGCGTACATGCACACGCACACCATCGACTTCCTGTCACCTCATATGGCATTTCCTGGAGAGCTGCGCTAACCGGCTGCTAATCCTAACTCCCACATTGACCTTCACCTTCAAGGGAATCGCTGAAATGTAAAAATGTACCTTTCGGGGTCTTGCAGGGTTTGG
Organism: Doryrhamphus excisus; assembly: GCF_037039965.1. Lineage (NCBI taxonomy): Eukaryota > Metazoa > Chordata > Actinopteri > Syngnathiformes > Syngnathidae > Doryrhamphus > Doryrhamphus excisus. The sequence continues at coordinate 16,283,090 of NC_136375.1, read as the reverse complement.
ATCAGATCCCCACAGGGGGTCTCTGTGTAAACGGATGAGATATGGATTGAGATTACAGTGCATGACACGTACGTACATTGCATGCATAATCAACCAGTCCTTCATCATCCGCTGCATTAAGTCACCAACTGTGTTCCAATACTACATCATACCCGACTAAAGCTACTATTGGTCGTACTTTTAGTAGTCGAGCTAACATGCGCTCCACCCGTGACTTCACAAATACAGTCAAACAGACAATATTGTGCATCAAAATGATGGTATTCCATGCATTATAGAGGGCGGCTGCTGAATAACCTGCCATGGGGCCAAAAGACAGCTGTAAGAGTCGTAAAGGGTATGATTTCATGAAACAGAATCAATAATGGCTACAGGGTAGCACATAGGGGAAACACCAAGTGTAAGCCATTGTGGCTGATTATTGATTTTTATTAATATTACTATTATTATTAGTGGCAATAATGCCAACAGTAAGTGATAACATTAATAATGAGAAATGTTGTTGTTATTGTAATAAATGCATATGCACTCATTGTGCTATTTTTGTTTAACACCGTTTTTTTACAATTATTATGATTTTTATTATTATTGTTATTCTTATTTTTTAGTATTGAGGGTTTTTTTAATCTTTTCTCAAACCCAAATAAAGATACATATGAGATTTAATGTCCATATATTTAGATTTCATTGATTTTCATTGTTTTCTGCATCTAAAACTCATTTTTTTTGTTCATATCGCAGTACTCCCTCAATTATAGTGGTCCATTTCCGTCAAGTAGGATTATAAATTGAATGTTTTCATACTTATACCATAGAAAACATGTTTGCAACCTTCTAAATGTGCCTTTTTTAATATTATTAGAGCACTCTAGACACCAAATAACACCCCTACAGTCACCTTTACACTCCATCACCATAATAAGACATGCATAAATAAGTTCGAGAAAACCTGTGTATGGCCCTTTAAATATGCTTCTTAACATTATTAGAGCTCTGTAGACATGAAATAACACCCCTATAGTCACCTTTACATTCTATGACCCAATAGTGTAAACATAATACGACGCATGAGTTAGAGAATAAAAAACTGTATGGCCCTCTAAATACGTGTTTTAATATTATTAGAACTTTCGAGATATGAAATAACAACATATGAAATATAACACATACGGCAGTAGTCAAAATAGAGGAGAAAAAATGTAGTACCAATACCATTACCAATACAGTAGACGTAAGATTATAACTGATATAAGTGAAAGAAAGATTTTGTTTATAACCTTCTAAGTACACATTTAAAAAAAACATTATTAGAGCCCTCTAGTCATGAAATAACACCCCTATAGTAGAAATAATAAGAGAAAATATGACATAAATAAGACCGGACTCGTGTGTGTTTATGAAATTGTGTTCTGATTGTAGAGGGGTTATGTGGGGAGGTGGGTGAGTGGGGGGGGGGGCAGGAAGTGACATCAGAGTTGAGTTTTAACTTATCGTGAGTGACTGTCGCAACAGTAGCCAGTGTTAGGGATTATTATGCCCGCTGTGAGATTATTCAAAGCGGCAATCAAAGCCTGTTCTGGTGCTTGTGTGTCCAATCCGACATTACAGTAACATTACTGACACCTTGTGACCGTATTCAACAACACCAACGAGTTTGTTTCATTCATTTAAATGTGAATTAATTTGGATTGGCTTGGGTTAACCCTTCTGTTGGAGCGTTTGGAAGGAATTAATAACGCAAAGCGACGCCACTGCATGCAGAAAGTCATGACTTTTGTGCACGTTTGTGCACCAACTTATCTTAATTGCCCCTCTCCGCAATACACACACACACACACACACACACACGGTCATTTAGCTGATTTGTCAGTGGTGGTGCTCATGTGGGGGCTGCTGTGAGGAAGCCAGACTTTGCCTGAGCAACAGAGGAGGAAAGAGATAAAAGCACGCTCGGCTGTTTTTTTTTGTTTTTTTTTCCCAAGCTCAGAGATCAAGCCGATGAGTTGTAGAAGCCTGCGGCATCGCACACATGATGAAAGCCACAACAGCACTCCTTTTAGTGTGTGTGTGTGTGTGTGTGTGTGTGTGTGTCCACTGACTCACCAATCTCTTCAAGAAGTCATTCTTATGTACGCTTCATTTATCCTACAAAGTCTAATATTGAACATACAGGATGTGAAACACAGAGAAGAGCACTCAAGGCTTTGACACGTAACTAGGATGATCCAGGTAAGGTAAATGTAATACGTAGTACTGTATATACAGTATGTACTGTATCAATATCAATGTTTTTCCCTCCCAAAAGAGATTTATACATGGAAATAAATCACACAACATTAATAAATAGCTCAGATAAATTGAATATCAGGCTGCATGGTGGTCGAGTGGTTAGCGCGCAGACCTCACAGCTAGAAGACCAGAGTTCAATCCCACCCTCGGCCATCTCTTGCATGTTTTCCCCGTGCATGCGTGAGTTTTCTCCGGTTTCCTCCCACATTCCAAAAACATCATTCATTCATTCATTTTCTACCTCTTATCCTCGTTTGCTGGAGCCTATCCCGGATGTCTTCAGGCGAGAGGCGGGGTACACCCTGTACTGGTGGCCAGCCAATCACAGGGCACATATAGGTAGCCGTGATTTCAAGCCTTCATTGTTGTCTTAAAGCTTCCTCTTTTAAAAAAGAAACTTGGTGTATGACTTGGATACTGTGAACATCCAGCAGCAACACAACATTTTGACATGACTATTTATTCTTTTTCATTTGTTCATTTTCACGGAGGTGCTGGAGCCTATCCCAGCGGGGTACACATTTCTCGACTGGTATGGACAATTTGGAGTGGCTAATTAACCTAGCATGTTTTTGGAATGTGGGAGGAAACCGGAGTACCCGGAGAAAACCCACGCATGCACAGGGAGAACATGCAAACTCCACACAGAGATGGCCGAGGGTGGGATTGAACTCGGGTCTCCTAGCTGTGAGGTCTGCGCGCTAACCACTCAATCGCCATGCAGCCCGGTTAATTAGTTAATTAATTAATTAGGTTAATTGGCGACTCCAGATTGTCCGTAGGTATGAATGTGAGTGTGAATGGTTGTTTGTCTATATGTGCCCTGTGATTGGCTGGAAAATGAATGAATGAAATTGAATATTAAAAAAGCCCGGATGAGGCCAGAGCAAATCTCCTTTTTTCTCCTGCCTGTGACGTTGCGGGCTGACTTGACTTTAGAAGGAACGCTTTGACAAAAGACCTCCATGGCGGCACACCGTCTGCTGGGAGCGTTTGCCCGAATACAGTGCACCTCACTGGGCCGCAGCGGCTGGCTCCTCCCCATCTGTACTCTGGTTCTCCTGATAATAGTCATGTCAATGTCTGCCAGTCCTTACCTCCAGATGTGCGGAAACTACACTAAGTGGGTAATGAATTCTAAATAGGTAATAGTACACACAAGTATTGTATTATAGTGTTTGGGGGACAGGGAAATCCAAACGCCTTTAAGTCAATCTTGTCAGAGCGTGATGTGGTGAGTGGGCGAGCGAGTCAGAAGAATCACAATGCAATTAGTCATTAGCCCATCACGGTGACAAAGCATGTGTAATTAGCACATGACAGCAGCGTACGCGGGGGGGGGGGGTGGGGGGTGGTGGCGTTTGTACATCATCTCCACTGAAGTGCCGACATGGTCAGGTGCTTTCTAGGTGTGCTTTGATGGTGGGATGGATGTGTTCATCGAGTATTTGTCAACAATGACTGACACGGTCAATATAACACAAATGTGACTCTGCTGAGCGATGCTAGTCGGATGCTTCAAATGCCGATTCTCTAATTCAATAACTTTTTACCCTTAAAGGCCACCGTAGTGATGGGAAACCTTTACTGACTCACGTTTTGATGAGTCACTCATTGAAGTGAATCAGTTGCACTCATGACTCAGTGACACGCGGCCTTTGTCTCAACCTGTGAGTCAATGAAACTTGAAACTCAAGCGTTCATCCACTCATGAGTCAGTGAAAATCGGGTCTTTGTTGTGCACCCGTGAGTCAGTGAAAATCTAATCTTCATCGATACACAAGTCAGTGAAACTTGAGTCTTTGCAACCCGTGACTCATTGAAACGCAAGTCTTTATGGACTTGTGAGTCATTGTAAGTCAAGTATTTGTCACCCTGGGATTCAATGAAACACACTTTGTTGTACACCCGTGAGTCGGTGAAACTTAAAACTAATCCAACTGATTTGTCAGTAAAACTTAATCAACTGGTGAGTCAGTGAAACTTGAGTCTTAATCAACTCATGAGTCATGAGTCAGTTATGTCTACTATATTGGATAATAGGAGTGTAAAGGTGACTATAGGGATGTTATTTCATGTCTGGAGGGCTCTAATAATGTTAGAAAAACACATTTAGAAGGTGACAAACAGGCTATCCATGCCATAGTCTCTATTATTATGTCTACTATATTAGATAACAGGAGTGTAAAGGCAACTATAGGGGTGCTATTTCATGTCTGGAGGGCTCTAATAATGTTAAAAATACATATTTAGAAGGTGACAAACTGGCTATCTCTCTTATTATGTCTACTATATTGGACAATAGGAATGTAAAGGTGACTATAGGGGTGTTATTTCATGTCTGGAGGGCTCTAATAATGTTACAAAAAACATATTTAGAAGGTGACAAACAGGCTATCCATGCCATAGTCTCCATTATTATGTCTACTATATTGGGTAATCGGAGTGTAAAGGTGACTATAGGGGTGTTATTTCATGTCTGGAGGGCTCTAATAATGTTAAAAAACATTTAGAAGGTGACAAACTGGCTATCTCTCTTATTTTGTCTACTATATTGGACAATAGGAATGTAAAGGTGACTATAGGGGTGTTATTTCATGTCTGGAGGGCTCTAATAATGTTAAAAAACATTTAGAAGGTGACAAACTGGCTATCTCTCTTATTTTGTCTACTATATTGGACAATAGGAATGTAAAGGTGACTATAGGGGTGTTATTTCATGTCTGGAGGGCTCTAATAATGTTAAAAAAACATATTTAGAAGGTGACAAACAGGCTATCCATGCTATAGTTTCTCTTATTATGTCTACTATATTGGACAATATTGGAATGTAAATGTGACTATAGGGGTGTTATTTCATGTCTGGGGGGCTCTAATAATGTTAAAAATACATATTTAGAGGGTGACAAACAGGCTATCCATGTCTTATTCTCTCTTATGATATCTACTATATTGGATAATGAGTATAAAGCTGACTATAGGGGTGTTATTTCATGTCTGGAGGGCTCTAATAATGTTTAAAAATTGGAAGTTGGAAAATATTGGCATACTGGACATCCATAGTTTTTGTTGTTGTTTTTACATGGGGGGGGTGTATTTTTGAAAACATCTATCTCTGTGAGATCCTCACAGTCAGGTGTTTGATGACATCACCAGGCCTTGACTTTGACACTGCGCCTTAAAGGAAAAGTGCATTAGTCATCCACAATCCCGTTTTCTTCTCTGTGCCTTCTGTACACACGAAAACAGATGATCTGTGGTCTGGACCCCCTCCCCCTCCCAAAATGTAATCAGTTCTCTTATGTCCCATATGCAGCTCACATTAAGGAAATTGAGCGTTTTTTTTTCAGAAGGCTTTACAGGTGGAATAGGTGTGTCCCATTGCCTCTTTGATCCTAATTTTTCATATGGATTGTGGATGATGGGTAAAATTCCACACACACACAGACACACACTGCAGGTTGCCAAATCAGACAACGTTGCGGAAGGAGACACGGCACCACAAGCGGTAATTAAAGATAATCATATTTTATGAAGCAATTGTCAAGAAGTAAGTGCAGCACTGACCCTCCAGCCCCACCCCCAGACAGACAGTGTCAAAGAAACACATTTGAGTTCAGGGCACAGACCAGCCCGGTCTGGGCTCGGAGCAACATCATCGCTACTAGAAACCTGCCTTAGAAACCCGGAAGTAGGCCTTAAGTGTTGGAGAGGTTACTAGAGCAGAAAACACACACACACACACACACACACTGGTTTCTGTGGGTAAAGATAAAGTGGTAATGGTGTGGGACCTAACCCCCTGGACCTGCTCAGTACTACCAGTGGCGCTCCGGTATTTCCTTGATATAATTCACGGCCAATTCAGCCAATGAGGACCCTGTTTGAATGCTGGAGCACCACTGGGTGGCTTCCCAGGTCACGGGGCCCAAGAAGAGGATGAGGCGGCAATATCTCTTTTTTTGTCACTGGACTGGACTGGACTGGACTGGGCAAAGGATGCGAGAGCTGGATCAATCGCAGCAAAGCAGGACATTGAAGCAAATCAAGTCAACGAAGGGACACAAATGGAAGTAGACGTGTGTAAATGGCGGAGAGCGGGTGATGGTGAGAGGCAGGGACAGGACGGAAGCAAGATGCCATGAAACAAATCCAAATATACACAACTCAGCTGCGAGTTTGGGGGGGGTTTGGTGGGATTTTGGCCTGCGAAGAGACCAAAGCTGCGTCTATGCGTGGGCATTTTGTTAAATATGCATGCAGGGCAAAGCCTTGGTATGCTTCTCGCAAACATGGCGCCGACATGCTACACATGCAACACGCCCTATGCTAGGGTTTTAAACGAGAACTCGATGCCACCGGATATCCGCTTTGACAAGACAAGAATCAGCCATTCGTTGTAAAATGAATGAATTGTAAAGACAGTATGCACCCGGTATCGTGAGAGTGAGAAATTATTGTTGCTCCGTAGAATATTGAATGCATGTAACTAGCGTTAGCATTAGCAACGCGCTAGCTAGTCACCGGGAAGGATGTTAGCAAAACATACAGACATGACGGCCATCTAATCGATCGTATTTATCATTTATTGTGTAAAACTATAACAGGAACAAGACAAGAATCAACCATTCGTCGTAAAATGAATGAATTGTAAAAACATTATTCTCCCGGTATCGTGAAACTGAGAAAAGATTGTTGCGCATGCTCCGTAGAATCCGGAATGCACGTAACTAGCGTTAGCATTAGCAACGCGCTAGCTAGTCACCGGGAAAGATGTTAGCAAAACAAACAGACATGACGGCCATCTAATCGATCGTATTTATCATTTATTGTGTAAAACTATAACAGGAACAAGACAAGAGTATCGCCCATTCATCGTAAAACTGAGAAAGGATTGTTGCGCATGCTCCGTAGAATCCGGAATGCATGTCAATAGCGTTAGCCAGTCACCGGGAAAGATGTTAGCAAAACATACAGACATGACAGCCATCTAATCGATCGACAGAAGACAGAAACAACATCAACTTAAAAGTACAATGAGCCCCCAACCACCATCCAGAGGCTGGACTTTCGTTTTCAGAGAACAAATAAACACATTAGCACTCAATAGTCTCATCAAATCTTACCTTTATGCATTCCGACATCGTATCCGTGAACTATACTGCAGAGAAGGCTAATCCGTGGTGGTGCGTTCAAGGACCGTGGAATAAATGGACAAATTGCCGCTTCTAACAAACTGGGGGATTATTTATTAATTCATTCATTTTCTACCGTTAATCCTCACCAGGGTCGCGGTGGGTGCTGTAGCTTATCCCAGCATATTATTTTTTTAAAAATAAAATAATAACCTATATTCCCTTAATTGATATAAAATTTGGTATTTACAAATAATTGAAGTGTGTGTTTGATGCAATTTGCTTCTTTATTTTATTATGTAAGCTTCACGTGTATATGAAGAAATGTAACCGTTGCATCATATGGTATCAATTGTACACGATATCGAATGTTTGTTTTTAAAAGGAATCAGCGACATGAGAATCTCAGGATGAGATGATGAGAATGATTGACACATTCATCATTCCCGCCAGTCCAGTCTAGTCCAGATGGGGCGTGACAGCAGACGTGTAGGCGCCCTTCTAGCATCCGGAGGCCGAGCCGAGCAGAGCACAGCGGAGCTTTGATTAGTGCTTTTTTTTTTTTGGGAAGGGGTGGAGGGGTGGGGGGGTAAAGGATTGTATACTAGTTACCCAGCAGGCACCAGGTGGCGGCGGTGCGGAGGACACCATGGCAACGCCATGAAAACACCATGGCAACGCCATAGCAACTGCGGCCTGGCTCACTCGCTGGTGGTGTGGTTACGGCCCAGACGTGCTACAGTGGCGTGGTCATCAGATACATTTCAGTCACATCGTGGATAGTAACATTGTTCAGAGGTTATCCCATAAAGCGATCCAGGCTGCGTTCACGCTTGGCGTCGTTGCTTGCGGCGAGGGCATTCTTGAAAAGTACATTTTACTAGCTTTTCATGAAATCCAAAGTGTAAAAAAAGAGCAGGATATTAAAGTAATCAACACAACAGATGACATTTTGGTTTGGAATACTTTGGATCCCTGCACATGTGATTCTGCTTTCAAATAAATACACCCATCCCTCGTTTAGGGCTCCATCTCAATTGGTTCCATCTCCACAAAGTAGGATTCCTTATTTATAAATGTAATATTTTGGTAGGTAAATCATAGAAAACCTGTTTACCACCTATCATTAAAGCCCTCTAGCCCTCCAAATAACACCCCTATAGTCACATTTACACTCCTATTACCCAATATGGTAGCTATAATAATAGAAAATAAGACATTAAAGTCATAGGAAACCTGTTTATGACTAAATATGACTAAATCTAAATAACCTTTTTAACATCTGTAAAGCCCTCGAGACATGAAATAACACCCCTATAGTCACCTCTACACTTGTATTACCCAAAATAGTCGACATAATAACAGACAATAAGACATAGTAGAGCCCTCTAGACAGGATATAACACCCCTATAGTCACCTTTACACTCCTATGATCCAATATAGTAGACGTAATAAGAGACAATAAGACATATTAGAGCCCTCTAGACATGAAATAACACCCCTATAGTCACCTTTACACTCCTATGATCCAATATAGTAGACATAATAGGAGACAATAAAACATATTAGAGCCCTCGAGACATGAAATAACACCCCTATAGTCACCTTTACACTTGTATTACCCAAAATAGTCAACATAATAAGACATATTAGAGCCCTCTAGACAGGAAATAACACCCCTATAGTCACCTTTACACTCCTATGATCCAATATAGTAAACATAATAGGAGACAATAAAACATATTAGAGCCCTCGAGACATAAAATAACACCCCTATAGTTACCTTTACACTTGTATTACCCAAAATAGTCAACATAATAAGACATATTAGAGCCCTCTAGACAGGAAATAACACCCCTATAGTCACCTTTACACTCCTATGATCCAATATAGTAGACATAAGAGACAATAATACTTATTAGAGTCGTCTAGACATGAAATAACACCCCTATAGTCACCTTTACACTTGTATTAGTCAAAATAGTTGATGTAATAAGAAAAAATAAGACCTATAAGTAATTAAAAACCTGTTCACCACCTCCTACATACACTTTTTAATATGACTAGAGCCCTCTAGACATGAAATAACACCCCTATAGTCACCTTTACACTTGAATTACCCAATATAGTTGACATAAGAAGAGAAAATAAGATGTATAAGTAATTAAAAAACTGTTTACCACCTCCTACATACACTTTTTAATATGACTAGAGCCCTCCAGACATGAAATAACACCCCTATAGTCACTTTTACACTCCTATTACCCAATATAGTAGACATAATGAGAGAAAATAAGACATATACGTCATATAAAACCCAATTATGAAAAATAGTCGACATAATAAGAGAGATAGCCAGTTTGCCACCATCTAAATATGCTTCTTAACATGATTAGAGCCCCCTAGACATGAAATAACACCCCTATAGTCACCTTTACACTCCTATTACCCAATATAGTAGACATAATGAGAGAAAATAAGACATATACGTCATATAAAACCTAATTATGAAAAATTGTCGACATAATAAGAGAGATAGCCAGTTTGCCACCATCTAAATATGCTTCTTAACATGATTAGAGCCCCCTAGACATGAAATAACACCCCTATAGTCATATTTACACTCCTATTATCCAATATAGTAGACCTACTGAGAGATGCATGGTGATGCATGCTTCTGAATGCCTTATATTTGTATACTTCATTCAGCCCTTTTTATGCTTGAATATGCTTCATGTTATCATTAAAACAACACATTTTATGTACATTTTTGGTTAGCATACAAAGCACCCTTGCTAGCAGTCTTCTTTTCTTTTTTAATGTAAAAGGAGTGTAAAGATGACTATAGGGGTGTTATTTCATGTCTGGAGGGCTCTAATAATGTTAAAAAATACATATTTAGAAGGTGACAAACAGGCTATCCATGTCTTATTCTCTCTTATTATGTCTACTATATTGGATAATAGGAGTGTAAAGGCAACTATAGGGGTGTTATTTCATGTCTAGAGAGCTCTAATACTGATAAAAAGTGCATTTTGAAGGTCATAAACAGGCTGTCTATGTTTTATGTGTCTTATATTTGTATTGCCTTTTATTATGTCGACTATTTGCGAGTGTAAAGGCGACTATAGGGGTGTTATTTCATGTCTCGAGGGCTCTGATCATGTTAAAAGTGTATGTAGAAGGTCATAAACAATTTTCTTTGTCTTATATGTTTATTTTTCTCTTATTATGTCGGATAACAAGAGTGTGGAGGTGACGATAGGGGTGCTATTTCACGTCTAGAGGGCTCTAATACGGTTAAAAAGTGCATTTTGAAGGTCATAAACATGCTGTCTATGTTTTATGTGTCTTATATTTCTATTGCCTTTTATTATGTCGACTATTTTTGAGTGTAAAGGCGACTATAGGGGTGTTATTTCATGTCTAGAGGGCTCTGATAATGTTAAAAGTGTATGTAGAAGGTCATAAACAATTTTCTTTGTCTTATATGTTTATTTTTCTCTTATTATGTCGGATAACAAGAGTGTGGAGGTGACGATAGGGGTGCTATTTCACGTATAGAGGGCTGCAATACGGTTAAAAAGTGCATTTTGAAGGTCATAAACATGCTGTCTATGTTTTATGTGTCTTATATTTCTATTGCCTTTTATTATGTCGACTATTTTTGAGTGTAAAGGCGACTATAGGGGTGTTATTTCATGTCTAGAGGGCTCTGATAATGTTAAAAGTGTATGTAGAAGGTCATAAACAATTTTCTTTGTCTTATATGTTTATTTTTCTCTTATTATGTCGGATAACAAGAGTGTGGAGGTGACTATAGGGGTGCTATTTCATGTCTAGAGGGCTCTAATACGGTTAAAAAGTGCATTTTGAAGGTCATAAACAGTCGGTCTATGTTTTATGTGTCTTATATTTGTATTGCCTTTTTATTATGTCGACTATATTTGATAGCAGGAGTGTAAAGGCAACTATAGGGGTGTTATTTCATGTCTAGAGGGCTCTAATCATGTAAAAATGTGTACTTAGAAGGTGGTAAACCAGTTTTCCGTCTTATTTTCTCATATGACGTCTACTATATTGGCTAATAGGAGTGTAAAGGTGACTATAGGGGTGTTATGTAATGTGTAGAGGGCTCTAACCATGGTAAAAAGTGGTAAACAGGTTTTCTGATCATGTTAAAAGGGTATGCAGAAGGTCATAAACAATTTTCTTTGTCTTATATGTTTATTTTTCTCTTATTATGTCGACTAACAAGAGTGTGGAGGTGACTATAGGGGTGTTATTTCATGTCTAGGGGGCTCTAATTATATTAAAAGCTGTCATACACAGCTTTCCTATGCTCCAAGTCCAAAAATATTGCATTTATTAGCATGGAATGCTATAGAGGAGGGATCCCTGTACTGTATTTTTAGTTGGGCGACATACAGCAACATGTCCAATCATGATGCATCATATTTATGCATCCTCGGTCCAATCAGCGAACCGCAGCAAGAAGCAAAGCGTGAACGCGGCCACTTGGATCATCATCATTATCATCATCATCATCAACAACAATCAGTCCAAAGGAGCAAGAACACAGTATCTACTGGTCTCTGTTTTTGCTAAGTGAGACATGGAGGTGGGGGGGGGGAGAAGGGGGGGGGGGGGGTGATGAGTGGATGATGTGATGAACAAAGAGAGAAAGTTCTCTTTCTCTGCCGGCGTTCATCATGGCTTGCTAATAAAACAGCAAAAAAAGAAGGATGAGCGTGTGTGGAGAAGAAGAAAGTACCGGTAGGTAGGTAGGTAGTACCAGAGGAGCGATGGCTGTAGTAGATACACATGGGTAGCCATTTTGGACTTTTACTTTGTCTTTTTTGTCACAGGCACTAATGTCTTCACAGTCATATAGGAGGAATCAAAAGTCAAAAATCATTTCAGTTACTAGATCGGCTACAAAGCTAAAACACTGAAAACTAGCTCATCTAACACTTCCTCCAAATATATCAAACTTAACTAATATATATACCTGTGTGTGTATATATATACATATATATATATTATATATATATTTGTACATATATATTTCTCCATAAATGGTAGAATCCAAATGATCTGAATACAATAAAATATCTCAGTTAAATCACAGTATAACATGGTACATTCTCAAAAAACATAGTATATTTTCATATATTCTTTTTTTTTTTTCTCCTTTCAAAGAAAAGAATCAAAAAGGAGCAAAAATTTTGGACGAGACACTTCCGTTCATGCAGTCACAGACTTCAGAATTAGCGCCTCGGCGGAAATCAAACGTGTCATCCCAGCTTTGGGGTGGAAAAAAAGCGCAGCCGTCATCCGCCGTCCTAACGTCGGACGTAAACACACGCCTCTCTTTCTCCCTCGCTTAGCTCCGCCTTTTTGGCATAAACAGCTGAAAAGAGGCGGCTAATTCACGGGACGGTGGTTAGTGTTACGCGCAGCTCGCTGCGAGCGCTTTGTTCCATCCGCTCAGTTTCCGTCGCAGTGCTAACTAGCGACGGCTAGCTCATGCATATCTAAACATCCTGACTATCTCAACCATGTTTCAAACTGACCACACTGACATTCTGGGGGATTTTCCATGAGGTATTAGCATCGAGCTAGGTTACGGTTGTTAAAACATGTTAAAAACCGCGTAGAAGGTGGTAAACAGGTTGTGTATGTCTTATTTTCTCTTATTATGTCTACTATATTGGCTAACAGGAGTGTAAAGGTGACTATAGGGGTGTTATTTCTTGTCGAGGGGGCTCTAATCATGTTAAAAACCACTTAGAAGGTGGTAAAAAGGTTTTGTATGTTTTATTTTCTCTTATTATGTCTACTATATTGACTAACACGAGTGTAAAGGCGACTATAGGGATGTTATTTCATGTCTAGAGGGCTCTAATCATGTTAAAAACTGCGTAGAAGGTGGTAAACAGATTTTGTATGTCTTATTTTCTCTTATTATGTCTACTATATTGGCTAACATGAGTGTAAAGGTGACTATAGGGGTGTTATTTCATGTCTAGAGGGCTCTAATCATGTTAAAAACTACGTAGAAAATGGTAAACAGGTTGTGTATGTCTTATTTTCTCTTATTATGTCTACTATATTGGCTAGCAGGAGTGCAAAGGTGACTGTAGGGGTGTTATTTCATGTCTACAGGGCTCTAATCATGTTAAAAAATACTGAGAAGGTGGTAAACAGGTTTTGTATGTCTTATTTTCTCTTATTATGTGTACTATATTGGGTAATAGCAGTATCAAGGTGACTATAGGGGTGTTATTTCATGCCTAGAGGGCTCTAATCATGTTAAAAACTGCGTAGAAGGTGGTAAACAGATTTTGTATGCCTTATTTTCTCTTATTATGTCTACTATATTGGCTAACATGAGTGTAAAGGTGACTATAGGGGTGTTATTTCATGTCTACAGGGCTCTAATCATGTTAAAAAATACTGAGAAGGTGGTAAACAGGTTTTGTATGTCTTATTTTCTCTTATTATGTGTACTATATTGGGTAATAGCAGTATCAAGGTGACTATAGGGGTGTTATTTCATGCCTAGAGGGCTCTAATCATGTTAAAAACCGCGTAGAAGGTGGTAAACAGATTTTGTATGTCTTATTTTCCCTTATTATGTCTACTATATTGGCTAACATGAGTGCAAAGGTGACTGTAGGGGTGCTATTTCATGTCTAGAGGGCTCTAATCATGTTAAAAACTACTTAGAAGGTGGTAAACAGGTTTTGTATGTCTTATTTTCTCTTATTATGTGTACTATATTGGCTAAAAGGAGTGTAAAGTTGACTATAGGGGTGTTATTTCTTGTCGAGGGGGCTCTAGTCATGTTAAAACCGTGGCAAAAGGCGGACTGTAGCGTTCCTAAAAACCACAAGATACGATTTGATGGCCAATTCCTTTGCTACGGTTGATGTTGCCCACTACAGATACGCCACCGAACGTCGCTGCGACTTGGTTAACATACAGCTAACATGACGCAAACGGCGTCTCATAGGCGTAACACGTGCATCCTTAGCCGCCTCTTTTTATCTGCTTCCATTTTCTTTCGAAGGCAGAGAAGAGAAAGACGAAGCGCGTTCAACGTCTCGCGTGAGGATTGTGGATGACGGGCAAAAATTCCAGAAAAAAAGTGCACTTTTCCTTGAAGCCCTGTGGGTTGTTTAAACAACTGCTGCCATGGTTACCGGTGTCGGGATGAAGGGCTTTGCAGGCTCGTGACCTCGTCGAAACAGGCGGCTTCCCCGGCTACCCAACATTTGCCGTGGTCTTCGAACGCACCACACATCTTTCAGACTGAATTCATCTCAACATGCACTGATGATCCCGGGGCTTTTTAAAATGAGCTCTCTTAATGATGACTGATTTGTTTTTGTTTGTTTTTTTTTGTACAAACTGCCCCCACACAGATATAGAAAAAAAGCAATCGGTGTGCAGATAAAAGATAGCGCTTGCCAAAGGGGGAATTGAGAAGGTCGACTAAGCCTTGGATCTGTGACAACATGCACAAATATAACGCACAGCCCCTTATACAGCGAGTCAAGTCCCCGTTTCGCCATTATTATCCACATAAAAAGCTACAAATTGTAAAAGTAGGTGTTGTTTTGCTACATGGCGACAGAGCTACATTCAACTACCGTAGAAGAAGAGCTGGGCTGTGGCTGGTCTTAGTGTGAGAGATCAAAATGGATGCCATGCTGGCAGCGTTCACACAGTGGACGGACGGCTCCTAAGGGATCACGCTACACAAAGCGTCTTGGACTTTGTACCGCACGGATTGCTGGGTTTCACCTCACGTCACATCCGCTTCAAAGATACTACTTTGTGTACTTTGTACACACTTGGAGGTAACAAGAACTGCAACAAATGAGCATGTGACCAATTCTACCTGTTGATGACTCCTAATGAAATATCATCACATGACTACTATCAGGAGAACCAGAGTATAGAGGGGGAAGAGTCACCTGCCGTGCCCCAGGAAGGTGCACCGTATTCGGGCTTGTTCTCCGAGCAGCCACTGCGACGCCACGGAGGTCTCTGGTAAACTTTTTGAACTCGGAAAGTGAATTTATTTGTGTGTGCTTGATTTGCTCATCTGCACAGCACGGGTCATCTGATCTCATTGGTGTTTTTTTTGTTTTTTTTTTTAAGCTAAAATGTTAGCTTGTCAGCTCTCTTCCATTAAGCTAACACTAAACTGTTAAGATATCCTCTTTTCTCCATGTTTACAACATTCATGCATTTTCTACCGCTTATCTTCACCAGGGTCGCAGGGGGGGGGGGGTGCTGGAGCCTATCCCAGCCTATCCCAATCACAGGGCACATATAGGTAGCCGTGATTTTAAGCCTTTATTGTTGTCTTAAAGCTTCCTCTTTTAGAAAAGAAACTTGGTGTATGACTCGGATGCTATGAACATCCAGCAGCAACACAACATTTTGACATGACTACTATTAATTCTTTTTCATTCATTCATTTTGGCGGTGGTGCCGGAGCCTATCCCAGCGGGGTACACCCTGGACTGGTGGCCAGCCAATCACAGGGCACATATAGACAACACGAAAACAAAAATTTCTTAAAATGTATAAAAGATAAGTTAAAAATGTGAATGGTATGATAGCAAAAACATGTTTTTTGAGGAATACCAGGAATATTAAATGATGAAAAATTTTCATTAGGAAGATATTTCAAGAAAACAACCTGACCGGGTCATTTTTGACCCACTTATGGAAGGTTGGGGTAGTAAGACAAAAACTAAAATTTCTTAAAATTTATAAAAAGCAAGTTAAAAATGTGAATGGTATGATAGCAAAAACATGTTTTTTGAGGAATAACTGGAATATGAAATAATGACAAATTTTAATTACAAAGATATTTCAAGAAAACAACCTGACCGGGTCATTTTTGACCCACTTATGGAAGGTTGGGGTAGTAAGACAAAAACTAAAATTTCTTAAAATTTATAAAAAGTTAAAAATGTGAATGGTATGATATCAAAAACATGTTTTTTGAGGAATACCTGGAATATGAAATGATGACAAATTTTAATTACAAAGCTATTGCAAGAAAACAACCTGACCGGGTCATTTTTGACCCACGTATGCATCTAAGGGTTAATTTGCCATTTTTATACTTAAAAAACGTCAAATTTTTGACTATAAATAAGCCGTATTTATGTAACTATGAAGTAGCAATACAGTACATATGTGTTCACAGAGATGGCCGAGGGTGGAATTGAACCCTGGTCTCCTAGCTGTGAGGTCTACGCGCTAACCACTCGACCACCGTGCAGCTCTCATCTGGTCTCGTTGGTGGTTTTTTTTGTTTTTTAAGCGGTTCTTTGCGTTATTTTTAATGTTAGCACATCAGCTCTGTTACATTAAGCTAACACCAAACTGTGTCCTATTTTTTTTTTGTTTACAACAATTGGGAAAAATGTTATGCCCGGGCATAAAAAAAAAAAAAAACGGAAAAAAACTGTACAGCTTGCTTGAGTTGTATCACGCAACCCAAATTATTGTCGGAAGTGGAAAATGTGAAAATGAGCTCGATTTAAGGTGATATGGAGGTCCTGTGAAAACGTTCCGAGAGTTACTTCCATGATGTAAGCTTCCACTCGTCTTATGTTTTCATTCATCCCACCTTCTACAATTTCCAAAATACCGGAAGCGACGCCATGTTGTTGTTCAATGTGGTTGAAACCCAGCAATCAAAGATATCGGACGTATTCGCCCAGCCGACGGACACACGTTTCGGCAATCCGTGTCACATTAAAAATGGGAATATTGCTCATTGCTCAGTGTCATTCCGTCTTCCGTAAGCATAGTTGTTACCAAGCGTTATCACAGTGTATCTTCCTGTCCAAACGATAGGAGCATTGAAAGTCCAATAAAAACGCTAACGTGTGGATTGTGCAGTCGTAGCAAGTGTTGGAAAATACGGGGAATTGTGCTTCGTGTCATCCGTCATCTCCGATATCCAGCTCGTGTTTTTCGCTTTACTCATCTCGTCAATCCAAATATGAGTCAAATGCACCAATCATCCCACGACAGGAAAAAAAAAAATAGCCTTCTTAAAGGTATAAATGAATAGTCATTTTCCCATATTCCCATTTTTCCCAGATTTTTCCCACAGCTCCCACGTCCAACACGAGCCACATCCAGCCTCCTCTTTTTCAAAACACTAACCCAGTCAGAGAAATATATTATTATAACAGTTGGAGAAAACTGGAGAGAAAAATAAATGCTAGTTTTTTTTCTTCTTAATATTTCCCTTTTAAATATTATTATTATTATTATTATTATTTTTCGTCCAAATACTCTAATACAGTTCTGGCTGGACCACAGGTGACGTAGCAAGCTCCCAAGTGGATCCCGTTCAGTTCAGAGTGTTTTTGGAATAAAACATGACATCACATAGAATGGGGGAGGGGGCATAGGCAAAGGGGCGGGGTCCTGGGTTAGAGCTAGATGGGTCTGATGTCGGTGTTGCCGGGTCGTTCATGAATTGCCCGTCGGTGACGTTGCACAAGAGAGGTGACTCGTTGAGTCATTTACAAAAGCAAAAGCGGGGGCCCGTTTGGTTGGTCGCCATCCACCGTTGGGGCGGGGCGCCCCCCCCCCCCCTCCTGAACCCACCGGAAGTCTTCTCAAAGCCAGAGGGAGGGAGACGTTTCGAGCACACGGCGTGTTTGTGTACAAATATGACATCATTACTCACACAAGGTCGGAGTACGGACTACTCCCGTCCGCAGTTGTGACCCGGCGAGGGGAGGAGAACCGATGATGACATCACAAAGGTCAACTCTGAGCGGAGGACAACTTCCGGAGCTGTCGCCCCCCTCGGTGACGCGGCCTCGCCGTCGCTCTCATCCAAGGGGGTGTAGCTTACCCTGGTGTGGCGTCTCACCGTCGCGCTTACGAGAACGTGAACAAGGGAGCGGGCGGCGGCGGCGGTGCTGCGCTCGTGCAGAGCAACGCCAGCGTCGGGATGAGCTCCGGCCGCCCGCTCAGTTCCGTCGGTGTCGGCTCCCACGTCTCCCTCTCTCCTCTCCCCCTGTCATACCTCACTCTCCAGGCTGGAGAAGTGGGCTGACCCGCGGCGTGAGCACAGACTCTTGGCTTTGAGTGGCAGGTGAGGCGAGTAGAACCTCCGCGGTTGCGGCACGGAGCGTAGTCTCTGGTACTGGAGTTTGGCACTGGCAGAGCCCTGAATCTGACCCGGGCCTGCCATCCCCACCCCCGCCGACGACGGTGACACCGACGACGAGGACGGCGGAGGCGGGATGGGCATCGGGAGGTTTGTGGGCGACAGAGAGGGCGGCTGAGGTGGCGACGGTGGGGGTTCGGGGGCTAAGTCGGCGGGCGGTGCGCTGAGGTTAGATTGGCTGCCTGATTTGGTCTGACCGGTGTCCGACTTGGGGGGAAGGGCTTTGGGGCGCGGGCCCCCACTGAAACTGTGACAGTGGGGGAGAAGCTCCTCCTGGCTACGTGAAAGCGAGGTGGGTCGTCTCTTGGAATGGGTGGCGTGCGGGCGGCTGTGGGGGTGCGGGTACGGATGGGGATGGGGGTACAGGCTGCAGGAACACATGGTGGCCCGTCGACCCTCCGCCCCTCGGTCCCTAGCTTGCCTCTTGCTCTTCCCTCCCTTCCACTTTTTCTCTCCCTTAATCGGGATCTTGTCCATAGACCAGTATCTCCTCGGTGGAGGGAACGCCGCGGGGGGCGGTGGCCATTGAGAGCCCCCTGACCCCCAACCTGCGCCCGCCCCTGAACTCCAAAAATCAGAACCAATCCAGCCTTCTGCCCTGGTTCCGAGAAAGGAATCATCCCGACTATTGACACTGCCGCCTCTTTCTCTGGAGGGGTAGGTCCCAAAGAACCACCCGCCCCCACCTATCCCGGAACCGCCCCCCTCCCAGTACCTTTCAAAACGCCCAAACTCCCCCGACGAGCCTTCGTCCGAGTAACTGTCCTCCGCCCGTCTTTCTAGTCTATCCCTTTCGGTCTCTGACGCCGCCCCGCGACCCGCCCTCCTTCCTCTGTCGCCCGCCCGTTCCCTGACCCGTTCCCTCTCCTCGTCCTCCTCGTCTACCTCGTCGTCCTCGTCCTCAGAATCCCACTCATGGAAGGAAAGACCCTCTCTGGTCTGTGCTTTGTCTTTCTCATAAGGCATCAACAATGGCCGCCTCTCTCCGACCCGGCTGCCGTCGTCCCGATCCGTTCCTTCGCTTCGCCGCCGCTTGCTGGATTGGAAGAACGGGTGCAGGGATGCGGGGGGCGTGTTTGGGTCGCCCCCCCTTCCGTTCACCCAAAATTTGACCGATGCGGGGAGTTTGTTGAGGTTGGGGTAACGTTTACTGGGGGTACGGTGCCTGGGGTGAGAATGGGAGGGTTTGGGATGGCGTTCCCGACTCCGCCCGCTATCCTCCTCTTCCCTGTCGTCGCCCTCCTCGCCTCCTTCTCTCCTCACTCGCTCCCGCTCGCCATCCCACGAATCCCGTCTCTTGTCTCCAAACACGCTGCGATACTGAACCGAAAAGGAGGAGTAGTCTTGTATGCCTCCTTCCCTGTCTCCTTCCACGTCTCCTTCCCTCTCCGGCTCGATGTCTCCGTCCTCCGGCTCGGATCTTTTCCCCCCGGTTGATTTCTTCCTTTTCTTTGTCTTCAAGGCCTTTTTCTTCTTCTTTTTCACTTTTCGCCTTTTCCTCTCTCGCTCGCGTTCTCGTTCCCTTTCTTCCCGCTTCTTCCTCTTTTTGTTCTTTTTCTTCTTCTTCTTCTCTTTCTCCTTCTCCTTCTCTTTCCTCCTCTTCTTCTCACGTTTTTGCCTCTCGGCGTCTCCGCCGGCTCCCGTGCTCCTCTCTCTCTCGCTCCAGCTCGCCCACCACTCTTGAAGTTGGGACAGTTGGCTGCCCCCCCTCTCCCGCTCCCGGTCACCCCAGGATGTGCGTGGCTTCCTGGGGGGGACGGGCGGCGGCAGGCGCCCTTGGCTGAGGGAACGAGGCCGAATGATTGAGCGTTCCCTTTCCCTCCCCCTCCCGAGGAGAAGGCTGGACTCCTCCGTGAGCTCCTCGTCGTCGTCGTCGTCGTCGTCTTCGTCGAGTCCTCCGGTCCGGGAGGAACTGTACGAGTACGTGGGGGAGGTGGAGCGAGAAGACGAGGCAGATGACGACGTGGATGTGGAAGATGTCGTTGAGGAGGACGATGAGGAAGTATAGTGCAAGGACGCCGACGGCGAGGGTGGCGTATACGAGGGGCTGAGGGGTACTGGCACAGGAAGTGAGAGCGGGGGAGAAAGGGGGCGTGCCCTCCTTCCTCCTCCCTCCCTCACTCCATCTCGTGCCTCCCCCCTCCGCCCCAGCGGCAGAATGTTCTCATAGAGCGGCCCTCCGGGTTCCTTGGGCTTCTTGGGCCTGCGCCTCCTCCAAAAGGACGAGGGGAGAGGGGGAGAGGGGTGTGGCGGTGGAGGTGTAGGAGGCAGAGGAGCTTGACTCTTCGGAGGCAGTCTGGGAGTTCCGAGAGTTTTAACAGCCCCTTTCCCCTGACCTCCGCCGCCACCTCCCACTACCCTCTTCCCCACCCCGTGGTCCACGCCCTTCTCCGAGTAGAAGGCCACAGTGGCTGGAGGGGGCTGGGGGTGGCCCCTGGGCATAGTCTTGGGGGTCTGGGACCCTGCCTGCTGCTCCATGCAGGGCCCTAGTCCCTCAGGGTCAATGGGACCGTAATATCTCTTATAACCGTCAAGCCCCCCGCCCCCTCCAGCAGATGCAGCCCAGTTTGGTGGGACTTTTTGAGCAAAGGGTCCCATGTCGGGAATGCCCCCCCTTACAGGCCTCGGGTTGGCAGCTGTCGATTTAGGAAGTCTCCAGCGATCCACCACGGCCAATCGTCGATCCGGCCTGGGCAGGAAAGTGGAGCAAGGGAGGGGCGCACCGGCAATGGGGGTGCCGGCGGGACCCACTGCTGTTCCTGAATGCACCACGGTGGGAGGAGAGCCGGGTAGGGGCGTCTTATAGACGGGCTGCTGTTGCGGCGGCTGCTGCTGCTGCGTTATGGCGATAGCCGGGCTCGTCATGGACGTGGAAATAACGTGCGCTTGGGACGGGACCGCCACCATAGCGGTGTGGTGATGTGAGGCCAGCGATTTAGCGCCGCCCGGCGCCGTTTCGTCTTCGAAGCTACAGCAGCTATACATGCCCTGAGGAGAAGAGAAACAAATATATGATGCTTGGGATGAGTTCGATTCCCAAAGGGCTAATGCTAGCATACACTCACGTCAGGGAGGCTTACCCTGCTGATGGCTAGGAGGAAGTCCAGTTTGCCTGAACTGGTGGCCATGCAATGGCGCAACTTCCAGTACACCAAGTGTTCCCAGGCAAACACCAGCAGGCTGAGGCCCATAGCCACCAGAAGCATGTAGAAGACCCCAGCCATGTTGTCAATATCTAGCTTACTGCTCATCACCTCAATTTTGTCATTGTGGCAGATACCTGACAGCCAAAGGCGCTCCAGCATTTCTATTTCATCTGCAAAAGGGGGAAAGTGGGGGACGGGGGGTGGGGGGCAGGGGGGGAAAGTGAAGATGAGAAGCAGGAGGGGATCGATTGGGTTCCTCGTGACCAGAACAACAAGCAACAGAAGATCATAAAAAACATTTATTTATTTCTTTTTAACAAAAAAAATCATTTTTTGGTCTTACCTTTTATTTGTATATTTCGCCAGGATAGGTTCTGATACTTTGTTGTAAAAGTGTGATCACACTCTGGTGAGCTTGTATACATGATCCTCCATCTTGGCAAATATATTTCATGCGTTCATTTGGCTTGCTGCTAAGCAGCTGTCAAAAAAAAAAAAAAAAACTCTCCATGGAAGGACGGCAGTGACAAGCACCTTCCAGTTCATGCCCGCCCCGCCCCGCCCCCCCCCCCCCCTTCAGGATGAGGAGAGTACTGCAGCGCCTCCACGTATGACATTGCTGTGTATGATTATCAAGAATAACGATGAACGTTACACAGGGTGGAGTCGGGACACAAGGAAGGGACAAGCCACAATGGATGGATTTGGTGGTTGGATGGATGGATGGATGGATGGATGGATGGGTGGAAGGTGGTTGGTTGAATAGATGGATGGGTTTGTTGGTCGTTGGATGGATAAATGGATGGATGATTGGATGGGTGGGTTGGTGGTTGGATGGATGGATAGATGGGTTTGTTGGTGGTTGGATGGGTGGGTGGGTGGGTTGGTGGTTGGATGGATGAATGGGTTTGTTTGTTGTTGGATGGATAAATGAGTGGATGGATGAATGGATGGGTGGGTTGGTGGTTGATGGAAGGATGGGTGGGTTGGTGGTTGGATGGATGGATAGATGGATGGGTGGGTTGGTGGTTGGATGGATGAATGGGTTTGTTGGTGGTTGGATGGGTGGGTGGGTGTGTTGGTGGTTGGATGGACAGATGGGTTTGTTGGTGGTTGAATGGATGGATGGATGAATAGATGAATGCATCGGTGGGTTGGTGGTTGGATGGACAGATGGGTTTGTTGGTGGTTGGATGGATAGATGGATGGGTTTGTTGGTGGTTGGATGTGTGGGTGGGTTGGTGGTTGGATGGATGAATGGATGGGTGGGTTGGTGGTTGGATGGATGGGTGGGTAGGTTGGTGGTTGGATGGATGAATGGGTTTGTTTGTTGTTGGATGGATAAATGGGTGGATGGATGAATGGATGGGTGGGTTGGTGGTTGGATGGATGAATGGATGGGTGGGTTGGTGGTTGGATGGATGGATGGTTTTGTTGGTGGTTGGATGGGTGGGTGGGTGGGTTGGTGGTTGGATGGACAGATGGGTTTGTTGGTGGTTGAATGGATGGATGGATGAATGGATGAATGCATCGGTGGGTTGGTGGTTGGATGGACAGATGGGTTTGTTGGTGGTTGGATGGAAGGATGGGTGGGTTGGTGGTGGGATGGATAGATGGATGGGTTTGTTGGTGGTTGGATGTGTGGGTGGGTTGGTGGTTGGATGGATGAATGGATGGGTGGGTTGGTGGTTGGATGGATGGATAGATGGGTTTGTTGGTGGTTGGATGGGTGGGTGGGTAGGTTGGTGGTTGGATGGATGAATGGGTTTGTTTGTTGTTGGATGGATAAATGGGTGGATGGATGAATGGATGGGTGGGTTGGTGGTTGGATGGATGGATGGTTTTGTTGGTGGTTGGATGGGTGGGTGGGTGGGTTGGTGGTTGGATGGACAGATGGGTTTGTTGGTGGTTGAATGGATGGATGGATGAATGGATGAATGCATCGGTGGGTTGGTGGTTGGATGGACAGATGGGTTTGTTGGTGGTTGGATGGAAGGATGGGTGGGTTGGTGGTTGGATGGATAGATGGATGGGTTTGTTGGTGGTTGGATGTGTGGGTGGGTTGGTGGTTGGATGGATGAATGGATGGGTGGGTTGGTGGTTGGATGGATGGATGGTTTTGTTGGTGGTTGGATGGATAAATGAATGGATGGGTGGATGGATGGATGGATAAATGGATGGGTGGGTTGGTGGTTGGATGGATTGATGGGTGTGTTGGTGGTTGGATGGATAAATGGATGGATGGATGAATAGATAGAAAGACAGACAGAAAGACAGACGGACGGATGGATAGACATATAGCTGGATGGATGATGGATGGATGCCAGAGACAAGGCCATGTAAAGACACATAAAGGTTAATACCAATGATACATACAACGCTTCGATACAATAGAGGATCTAATAGTGATCCCTGCGGTGCACCTTTTCTGTTTTCTGCTAATGCTAACTCTCCAGATGGATGTATGGACGTATGGATGTATGCCAGAGACAAGGACATGCAAAGACACATAAAGGTCAATGCAAATCCGAGTGTTTCCACAGGATGACTTTCTTTGGGTCCCTTAATCCTCTTTGACTTGTTGAGGTCAGGGGTGAAAAACACCAAACAAGGAATGTCCAAATAACAAAGAGGAGCAAGGAAGTGGTTCTGGGAAGATAAATGACACAGACAAGCCAATCCCAACACGGTAAGGAGAGTAAATGAGGATTCCGGGGCCCAACTGTGATGCCATGGGGGGGGGGGGGGGGGGGGTAGCGGGGTGATGAGAGAGTCTGAAATAACGTTTATTAAGGCGGGAAGGAGAAATCGGACAAAAACACACGGAGGACGAGAAGCTGAGATTGTGTCATCATGACAAACAGCAGGAACGCTCTGGGGTGAACGTGGCGAAGAGGGAACATCATCATCATCACCATTTCGGGCGCTCGGCATCGCCATCAAGGTGCTGAGCTCTGAGGACAGGATCAGGTAACGTGCCAGGAATTAGCCACATCCGCTTTAGCCCGATTTTCATTCATGAGCTCTCGGACCGAAGAAATATGAACTTCACTGCCGAGCTGTGATTGGCCGGCGGGGTGGCCGGTGTTACCACGGCGACGCGGCGTACGCTCGGTGACGGAAGCACAGACCGACGAGGCTCGTAATGACGGCGTTTCCTCGCTCGACGCCGAGCAAAGCGGTTAAGACGCGCCGCCGCTTTGAACGCGACACGGCCCCGCCAAACGCTTTTCAACGGCGCCATCATTAGCTCCGCTCGCCTGGCTCGCACCGAGCTGGGCTCAGTCATCTGAGTGATCCAGGAAGGCGTCTCCCAGAGACGATGATTAGCGTGCCAACAGATGGACGCCACGGCAGGTAACAACTCGCTTTCAGATTCGCCTCATAAACACGTCCCGCGCTTTCCAAAACACGCCCCGCCTCCTCGCTGCCGTGTCCAAACGTAACCCTGATGTGAAAACCGCCGCGTCTTAGCCGAGACGTTTCCTTTTTTTAAACCCGAATTCTCCCCCGCCGTCTTTGCGTCTCGCTTTTTCTCTCCCATGGCCTGCTTGTTCTCACCCTGGACTTGAACTATGGCACTTGTTTGTGCTCTCAGCCGCTGCCAGCTCAGGCCTGCCAAATCTGACAGGTGTGTCAAATTCACACCGCCGGCAGGTCAGGTCAGGTAGAGTAGAGCTAGCGTGCTGCCAATACAGAGCCTGAACGCACCACGAAAGCTTCATTCAAAGACAATGTTTAAACCAGGTGTATTTGTCTCATTCATTCATTCATTCATTTGCAGGGGGGTGCTGGAGCCTATCCCAGCTGTCTTGGGGAGAGAGGCGGGGTACACCCTGGACTGGTGGCCAGCCAATCACAGGGCACATATAGACAAACAACCATTCACACTCACATTCATACCTATGGACAATTTGGAGTGGCTAATTAACCTAGCATGTTTTTTTTTTTACTTCTAAGAGCCAGTGGTGTCATTAGGCCTATTTTAAAATGTTCTTAACCCCCCCTAAATAATTTGATATTTTTATAGATTTTTTTTTAATTTTTTAAAATTTTATTTTTAATTTTTTTTTACCAAAAAAAAAAAATCTCAAATTGTATATAATAGGAAAAAATCAAGCTAATAAGCAAGCCAATAAGCAGGCTAATACTAGCCTACTACTACTACTAGTAGTAGCAATAATCATGCTGGAGCCTATCCCAGCTGTCTTGGGGCGAGAGGCGGGGTACACCCTGGACTGGTGGCCAGCCAATCCCAGGGCACATATAGACAAACAACCATTCACACTCACATTCATACCTATGGACAATTTGGAGTGGCTAATTAACCTAGCATGTTTTTGGAATGTGGGAGGAACATGGGGGGGGGGTAATCTAACCCAGGTACGGCAGCTGTCGTATGACTAGGTAGGACTGTTCCAGTCTTTCTAGATAGTAAAGCTCTAGTCTGTCTAGGCAGGACTAGCTATGACTAGTTAGGACAGTACTAGTCTGGTAGGACAGGTGCAGTGTGACTAGATAGAACAGCTCCAGTCTGCCTGGATAGGACAGCCCCAGTATGACTACATAGGACAGTTCCAGTGTGATTCTATCGGCCAGCCCTAGTATGACTAAGTAGGACAGTTCCAGTCTCTCTATATAGGACAGCTTCAGTATGACTAGGCAGGACAGTTCCAGTCTCTCTATATAGGACAGCTTCAGTATGACTAGGTAGGACAGTTCCGGTATAACTAGATAGGACAGCTCCAGTATGACTAAGTAGGACAGTTCCAGTATATCTAGATAGGCCAGCTTCAGTATGACTAGGTAGGACAGTTCCAGTATAACTAGATAGGACAGCTCAAGTATGACTTGGTAGGACAGTTCCAGTGTGACGAAATGGGACAGTTCCAGTATAACTAGATAGGACAGTTCCAGTATAACTAGATAGGACAGCTCCAGTATGACTAAGTAGGACAGTTCCAGTCTATCTAGATAGACCAGCTTCAGTATAACTAGGTAGGACAGCTCCAGTATGACTTGGTAGGACAGTTCCAGTATAACTAGATAGGACAGCTCCAGTATGACTAAGTAGGACAGTTCCAGTCTATCTAGATGGGCCAGCTTCAGTATAACTAGATAGGACAGCTGCAGTATGACTTGGTAGGACAGTTCCGGTGTGACGAAATAGGACAGTTCCAGTATAACTAGATAGGACAGCTCCAGTATGACTTGGTAGGACAGTTCCAGTCTATCTAGATAGGCCAGCTTCAGTATGACTAGGTAGGACAGTTCCAGTCTATCTAGATGGGCCAGCTTCAGTATAACTAGATAGGACAGCTGCAGTATGACTTGGTAGGACAGTTCCGGTGTGACGAAATAGGACAGTTCCAGTATAACTAGATAGGACAGCTCCAGTATGACTTGGTAGGACAGTTCCAGTCTATCTAGATAGGCCAGCTTCAGTATGACTAGGTAGGACAGTTCCAGTCTATCTAGATGGGCCAGCTTCAGTATAACTAGATAGGACAGCTGCAGTATGACTTGGTAGGACAGTTCCGGTGTGACGAAATAGGACAGTTCCAGTATAACTAGATAGGACAGCTCCAGTATGACTTGGTAGGACAGTTCTGGTGTGACGAAATAGGACAGTTCCAGTATAACTAGATAGGACAGCTCCAGTATGACTTGGTAGGACAGTTCCAGTCTATCTAGATAGACCAGCTTCAGTATGACTAGGTAGGACAGTTCCAGTATAGGGTTGATGCAGCATCCAAAGTGTGTAAGGGTTAGGGCTAGGGATAGGGTTAGGGGAGGCATGCCCATATACTGTAGGACCGCCATCACACTTTATTGTTGCTAAACAATAAAGTGTCTTCTCTGGTTTGAGTGGAATCACCTTGTTAGGTTTTCAGCCATTCAGCCAGAGCAGAGCTGTCCTACCCGGTCTTTCATCCTGCCGTGAGAACACGCGAGGCGGATGATGAGAATGCCCACGTCTGACCGGGTGTGAAGTCCCCGCTTCCCCCGGTCCGCCCATTCAGCCATCTGGGGCGGCGCGCCCGTTTAATGGATCTTGGCAGCA
The DNA here is from genome assembly GCF_037039965.1 of Doryrhamphus excisus. NCBI lineage: Eukaryota > Metazoa > Chordata > Actinopteri > Syngnathiformes > Syngnathidae > Doryrhamphus > Doryrhamphus excisus. The sequence continues at coordinate 16,255,228 of NC_136375.1, read as the reverse complement.
GAGCGGCTCCAGCAGCGTGGAAGCGGATGAAGCATCCGCATGCCAGAAAACAACTAGAGGGCTTTGTCGGCTACCCATGAGCAAAGCTGGTTTGGAGCCAGGCGTCCCATTGTGACAACAAACGTGTGTGGCGGACCGCGTGTGTCAATGACGATCAGGCATTAGCAGCCGAAAACCGATTTCATCTACCACACACACACACACATTGGAGAGACTCTTGCTAGCTGACTGGGCTATGCTAGTCCAGTCCTCCAGTCCCATTGTATGTAAAGTCTTCATGAGCAAGCTCCACATCTAAACACTGAAACCAGTACCGCACCACCATCACACCGGTGGTGTCAAAAGGGCAGCCTGGGGGCCATTTGTGGCCCGCAGCTGTTTTTTTATGGCCTTTAAAAATATCATTTAACAAGAAAACTAAAAAAAAAAAAACCTGCAAAAATGTAAATTCAGCAGTAATTTTCCAAAAATAAAGTAAAAAATATGAAGCGAAAAAATTGGAATCTAACAAGAAAATAACTTTGAAATATTATTTTATGGCCTTTGAAAATATCATTTAACAAGAAAACTAACAAAAAAAAACAGCAACAATTTAAATTCAGCAGTAATTTTCCAAGAATAAAGTCCAAATATGAAGCAAGAAAATAACTTTGAAATATTATGAGGAAAAATAATGTCATTTTTTTTAGCATACAGTTGAAATAGGATGCTTTTAAAAAAAAACTTTTTGGGAACATTTGGTTGGGAAAAAATATTATGAGGGTGAAGTGGTAGAAATGTGGGAATAAAGTCATAATTGACAAATGAAATAGTTGGCATGAAAACATCAGCAGAAATGGAAAAATAGTTATAATCTGATGACAATAACGTAAAAATATTAAGAGAAAACGGTCGTATTAAAAAAAAACAGCATTTTAATAGCATACATTTTCAGAAACAAAACAATAAAATGGCAATTTTTGGAAAAATAAGTTGGGGAAAAATGAAAACAATAAATAAAAATATGATAAAAATATAATAAAAACAATAATAAAAACAGCAATTTTATGAGAATGAACTTGTAATATTATGAGGAAAAATAATGTGATTTTAGTAGCATTGAGTATTAAAATATTGTAAATATGTATTAATATTTCTTGTTTATATTATATATTATAATATTTATTTATAATGTTTATAATAGTTTTATATATTTTTTTATAATATTTATATTAATATTTGTATGTGTAGCAATTTCATGAGAATAAACTTGTAATATTAGAAGGAAAAATAATGTGATTTTAGTATCATCGAGTATTAAAATATTGTAAATATTTATTAATATTTGTTGTTTATATTATATATTATAATATTTATTAATATTTTTTATAATATTTATATTAATATTTCTATGTGTAGCAATTTTATGGCAATAAACTTGTAATATTACATGGAAAAATAATGTGATTTTAGTAGCATCAAGCATTAAAATATTGTACATATTTATTAATATTTCTTGTTTATATTATAATATTTATTTATAATTTCTATAATATTTATATATATTTTTATAATATTTATATTAATATTGCTATGTGTATTATTATAATATTATTTAGTAATAATATGAGAAAAAAACTAATTATAAAGTTATGAGGGAAAAATACAATATATAATTTTAAGTCATAACATCCGAAGAAAATTTTAAAAGGAATATTTAAAATATATATTTAAAATATTTAAAAAGGAAAAAAAGCAGGAAGTTGATATGAATAATGTGTTTTTCCCCTTATATAACAAAGCTATGATGAAAGTGGTTGCATCCTTCCATTTTTGGACACCCCTGCATTCCAGGTCCTAATTCCTCAACACCTAACACCCCCCGCCCCCCCCCTCCAGCCATTGACATAATTAGTGTCTCTCCACCCCCCCCCGCCGGGTCTCACCATCTCCCACCAGCTGCAGAAGGGCCAGGTCAAGAGGACGTTTCCAGCGTGAGTTTTTGTGCAGGGCGATACCGTAGCCTGTGGTGGCAAAAACCTTCCCCGAGCCTATGGTCATCACCTTGGACGAAGAACAGGCCGATGAAAGAAACCCGAGGACAAACCGTATGGAAACCTTGCTATGATGACGAAGAAGGTGCGTCCTACCTACCTTACAACCTTCGTCCTTCCTGGCCATGTAGTTCAACACCGCAGCGTCGTAAATAAAGGCATCTAGTTTCCTGTGAGAGGCGGAAAGGGAACATTCAGTCATCCGTGGAGGAGGATGGACGGATGAAATGTCCACTGGATGACAGACACCATCATATATGTATTATGGGATGGAAATATTCCCAAAGTAAAACGTTGGAATGGTGGAAATGTCACGGCTTCTTGTTAAGCTTTTGCTAAGCTAATGACGCCGATTTAGCCGATGTCGTGTAACGGAGGAACCACGACGCTCCTCGATTTGGTAGAAATTGGTAAAGATGCAACTTTTCCAGATGTACTTTTTAACATTTTTAACAGCGGGATCACGGCGTAGCGCGACACTGCTATGGCGACGGCAGCCATTTTTCAGCGGAGAGATATTCTTGGGCTTTGGCGTCAAGAAGGATGCAGGGGTGTAAAAATATGAGGAATGAAAAGTTAAGCCTTCGCACGCAAGAAGCGAGAACGGGCGGAATAGCAAAGCAGGGCTGGCGGAGAAAAAGCCAAAAGAAAATGTAAAAAAAAAAAAAAGTTAAGGCAGAGATGCGGGAAATTTATGAGTGTAAAGAGGGAAGGTGGGGGGGGTGTGGGGAAAGGATGGGGATTTATACGCGGTGACAGCGGGAGGAAAAAAGATTTCCACACTTCAGGGGGAGAAGACACGGGATGGAGATGGAGAGGGATGAGGATTAGAAAGTTGAAATACGGACAGAGCCAGAAAACACACCGGAAGGCGCGAGGCGGGACGCAAATAGAGCCGAGGAAGACCGACCATTGGATAAAAATTCCCATTATGTTTGGAAAGGCGGATCGCTGGAAGCGACAAAGAAAATACTTGAAATTTCAAGCGACTGTGACTTCCATTTGCTGTGACAAGGCGGGGAGGCGGGGGTGGGGATAAAGTAGACCAGGATTACCCAACAGGCATGCCTGGTGATGGGATTGTAGTGGAAAAGGAGGAGGTGCGCTGGTGTCGCCTGTGTGAGCGCCGTAGTGAAGGTGTCGGCGGTGACAGGAAGTGGATGCGGGAGGAAACGCGCCAGAAAAGATGAAAATGAGATTTGGAGCCACAGTAAGAGAGCTCACACATCCATCCATTCATTCGCTTTTCACACTTGATAGAAAAAATATTTCAATTTTACACTAAAAACTTCCATTTTCATATTTAATAACGAATAATTATTTTAAGAATTATGGTTATGGTTTAATTTCATTTGAACATGCATCAGATTCCAATTGAGTGCATCCCATAATCAGTTCCCAGTTCCACATGTCCAAAAGGAGTAGGAAGAAGCAAAGCTTATTAAATCCTACCCCTCCATCTGGTACTTTTACAATCACTAACTCTTACATTTGTTCACTTCCTGCTTTCCTAATGTAATTTAAGATTTGTTTTTTTAATGTATTTTATACATTATACATTTTTATACATTTTTATACATTTTTATACATTTTTATTTTTATTTTTATTTTTATTTTTATTTTTATTTTTATTTTTATTTTTTTATTTTTATAATATAAATTTTTTCTACTTTTTTCATTTTATTAATTAATAAAAAATAAAAAATAAAAAATAAAAAATAAAAAATAAAAAATAAAAAATAAAAAATAAAAAATAAAAAATAAAAAATAAAAAATAAAAAATATATTGTTTTTTTTATTATTTTATTTTATTATGTGATGCACTCAATTGTAATCTGATGCATGTTCAAATGAAATAAAACCATTAGCATTAGCATTAGCATTTCCATTACCATTACCATTACCATAAGCATTACCATTACCATTACCATTACCAAGATATGATAAAACCAGAGAACAATAAAGAGTGTGAAGTGATTTCTGATTGAGAACAATTATGAACAATTCTGAATAATTATTATTATGAATAATAATTTTTGTCTGTGGCAAGGTGTCACTACACCACTGATGTAGTTCTTTGGCGTAACAATGTTCATAACAACAATAATAACCAATAATATTAATTATGGGACACCCCTCGTTAATGATGGTGCACCCCGAGTTGATGTGTCGTTTTTCCATAAGCATCTGGGAAGGATGTTCGGAATGGAAATGGAAAACGGATGGCGCTGAAACGGCGTGTAAGAACCAACCCGGTCTTGAGGTTGAGAATGGCGTCCTCCACTCCTCTCTGGTTGTACTTGCCCATGTACTGGTGCATGTCCGGGTAGTTGGAGCGGATGTTCTTTTCCGTGCTCCCGTTGGGCACCGTGCCAAACTTGAGAGGCGGGTACTGCTCCTCGGGATGCTGGAACTAAACGGGAGGCAAGAGATAACCTCAGGCTGTGCAACAATCTGTTTGACCTCTTACTCTCCCCTTTGCACACTCACCACTTTGGACTTAGGAGGACTTAGGAGGACTTAGGAGGACTCAGCAACTCTGATGTTGACTGAGATTCTCGCCTTTTCTTCAAGTCCTCCACTTTAATCAATGCTAACGCTTCAATTCATGCTATTTGGCTCCCGTATGACTTTAATTAGCCTTTTTTTTTAGCTCATCGGTATCAAGGCCTTGAAGTACCTTCTTGTCCGAGAGGCCCGACACGGTGTCCAATAAGACATATGAGACAATGAAAACCTTTTAACATTATTAGAGTCCTCCAGACATGAAATAACACCCCTATAGTCAATTTTACACTCCTATTACCCAATAAATTTGACATAATAAGATAAAAAATACATATTATAAACATGAAACCTGTTAATTACCTCATAGATATACTTTTTTGACATTATTAGAGCCCTCTACACATGAACTAACACCCCTATAGTCACAAATACACTCATATTACCCAATGTAGTAGACCTAATAAGACATATGAGACAATGAAAACCTCTAAATATGTGTTTTAACAACATTAGAGCCCTCTAGACATGAAATAACACCCCTATAGTCAATTTTACACTCCTATTACCCAGTAAATTAGACATAATAAGAGACAAAATACATATTATGAACATGAAACCTGTTAATGACCTTCTAGATATATTTTTTAACATTATTAGAGCCCTCTACACGTGAACTAACACCCCTATAGTCACAATTACACTCATATTACCCAATGTAGTAGACCTAATAAGGCATATGAGACAATGAAAACCTCTAAATATGTGTTTTAACAACATTAGAGCCCTCTAGACATGATATAACAGCCCTATAGTCAATTTTACACTCATATTACCCAGTAAATTAGACATAATAAGAGAAAAAAGACATATTATAAATATGAAACCTGTTTATGACCTCATAGATATACTTTGTAACATTATTAGAGCCCTCCACACATAAACTAACACCCCTATAGTCACTATTACACTTATATTAACCATACATAAATACATATAAAAAAATGTGAAACCTGTTAATGACCACATCTTTGGGGGATAAAGGTCAACGTGTGGACTTTAAGCAGGACTTAGAAGGACTCAGCAACTCTGATGTTGACTTAGATTTGAGTCCTTTCTTCAAGTCCTCCACTTTAATCAATGCTAACACTTCCATTCATGCCATTTAGCTCCCTTACGACTTTAATTAGCCTTTTTTAGCTCATCGGTATCGAGGCCTTGAAGTACCTTCTTGTCCGAGAGTCCCGACACGGTGTCGATGTACTCCTCCTGGATCATGAAGGCAGCCAGGTTAGCCGTGTAGGAGGCCAGGAAGATGACGGCAAAGAAGGCCCAGATCAGCACCATGATCTTGCTAGTTGTTCCTCTGGGGTTCTCCACCGGAACCGAGTTGTTGAAGACGATGGCCCATAAAAGCCACACCGACTTTCCTATGGTGAAAGTCGACCCACCGGCCTCTGTCCACAAACACCAGAATCAAACCTGAGCAACTGATATAGCAATAAAAATGAGCTTCATAGCCTTCTAATAAATACTCATCATTAGAGCCCTCTACATATGAAATAACACCCCTATAGTCCTCGTTACATTCCTATTGCCCAGTATAGTAGACATTATAATGAAAAATACAGTGAAGAAAATAAGTATTTGAACACCCTGCTATTTTGCTATTTCTCCCACTTAGAAATCATGGAGGGGTCTGAAATTTTCATCGTAGGTGCATGTCCACTGTGAGAGAGATAAACTAAAAAGAAAAATCCAGAAATCACAATGCATGATTTTTTAACAATTTATTTGTGTGATACAGCTGCAAATAAGTATTTGAACACCTGTGTATCATCTAGAATTCTGACCCTGAAAGACCTGTTAGTCTGCCCATTAGAAGTCCACCTGCACTCCATGTATCATCCTGAATCAGATGCACCTGTTTGAGGTCGTTAGCTGCATAAAGACACCTGTCCACCCCATACAATCAGTAAGACTTTAACTTGTAACATGGCGAAGACCAAAGAGCTGTCCAAAGACACCAGAGACAAAATTGTACACCTCCACAAGGCTGGAAAGGGCTACGGAGCAATTACCAAGCAGCTTGGTGAGAAAAGGTCCACTGTTGGAGCTATCATTAGAAAATGGAAGAAGCTAAACATGACGGTCAATCTCAATCGGAGTGGAGCCCCATGCAAGATATCACCTCGTGGGGTCTCAATGATTCTAAGAAAGGTGAGGAATCAGCCCAGAACTACACGACAGGACTTGGTCAATGACCTGAAAAGAGCTGGGACCACCGTTTCCAAGGTTACTGTAGGTAATACACTAAGACGTCATGATGTGAAATCATGCATGGCACGAAAGGTTCCCCTGCTTAAACCAGCACATGTCAAGGCCCGTCTTAAGTTTGCATATGACCATTTGGATGATACAGAGGAGTCATGGGAGAAAGTTTTATGGTCAGATGAGACCAAAATAGAACTTTTTGGTCATAATTCCAATAAGCGTGTTTGGAGGAAGAAGAATGAAGAGTACAATCCGAAGAACACCATCCCTACTGTGAAGCATGGGGGTGGTAGCATCATGCTTTGGGGGTGTTTTTCTGCACATGGGACAGGACGAGTGCACTGCATTAAAGAGAGGGTGACTGGGGCCGTGTATTGTGAGATTTTGGGGAACAACCTCCTTCCCTCTGTCAGAGCATTGAAGATGGGTCGTGGCTGGGTCTTCCAACACGACAACGACCCGAAGCACACAGCCAGGAAAACCAAGGAGTGGCTCCGTAAGAAGCATATCAAGGTTCTAGCATGGCCCAGCCAGTCTCCAGACCTGAACCCAATCGAAAATCTTTGGAGGGAGCTCAAACTCCGTGTTTCTCAGCGACAGCCCAGAAACCTGACTGATCTAGAGAAGATCTGTGTGGAGGAGTGGGCCAAGATCCCTCCTGCAGTGTGTGCAAACCTGGTGAAAAACTACAGGAAACGTTTGACCTCTGTAATAGCAAACAAAGGCTACTGTACCAAATATTAACATTCATTTTCTCAGGTGTTCAAATACTTATTTGCAGCTGTATCACACAAATAAATTGTTAAAAAATCATGCATTGTGATTTCTGGATTTTTCTTTTTAGTTTATCTCTCTCACAGTGGACATGCACCTACGATGAAAATTTCAGACCCCTCCATGATTTCTAAGTGGGAGAAATAGCAAAATAGCAGGGTGTTCAAATACTTATTTTCTTCACTGTATATACATTATTAAATTATAACATATATGACGTAGAAAACGGCTGCACGGTGACCAAGTGGTTAGCGTGCACACCACACAGCTAGGAGACCCGAGTTCAATTCCACCCTCGGCCATCTCTGTGTGGAGTTTGCATGTTCTCCCCGTGCATGCGTGGGTTTTCTCCGAGTACTCTGGTTTCCTCCCACATTCCAAAAACATGCTAGTTAATTCATTAGGTTAATTAGGTTAATTAATTAATTTGGTTCATTGGCGACTCCAAATTGTCCATAGGTATGAATAGGTATCAATGTAGTCGACCTAAAAAGACATATGAGACAATTAAAACCTCTAAATATATGTTTTAACAATATTAGAGTCCTCTACACGTGAAGTAACACCCCTATAGTCACTATTACACTCATATTACCCAATGTAGTAGACCTAAAATGACATATGAGACAATTAAAACCTCTAAATATGTGTTTTAACAATATTAGAGTCCTCTAGACATGAAATAACACCCCTATAGTCACTTTTACACTGCTATTACCCAATAAAGTAGACATAATAAAAGAAAAAAGACATATTATAAATATGAAACCTGTTAATGACCTCATAGATATACTTTTTTAACATTATTAGAGCCCTCTACACGTGAACTAACACCCCTATAGTCACTATTACACTCATATTACCCAATGTAGTAGACATAATAAGGCATATGAGACAATGATAACATCTAAATATGTGTTTTAAGAATATTAGAGCCCTCTAGGCATGAAATAACCCCCCTATAGTCACTATTACACTCCTATTACCCAATATAGTAGACATAATAAGAGAAAAAAGACATATTATAAATATGAAACCTGTTTATGACCTCATAGATATACTTTGCAACATTATTAGAGCCCTCCACATATAAACTAACACCCCTATAGTCACGATTACACTTATATTAACCAATATAGTAGACCTAATAAGGCATATGAGACAATGAAAACCTCTAAATATGTGTTTTAACAATATTAGAGCCCTCCAGACATGAAATAACACCCCTATAGTCACTTTTACACTCCTATTACCCAATATAGTAGACATAATAAGAGAAAAAAGACATATTATAAATATGAAACCCGTTTATGACCTCATAGATATACTTTGTAACATTATTAGAGCCCTCCACACATAAACTAACACCCCTATAGTCACGATTACACTTATATTAACCAATATAGTAGACCTAATAAGGCATATGAGACAATGAAAACCTCTAAATATGTGTTTTAACAATATTAGAGCCCTCCAGACATGAAATAACACCCCTATAGTCACTATTACACTTATATTAACCAATATAGTAGACCTAATAAGGCATATGAGACAATGAAAACCTCTAAATATGTGTTTTAACAATATTAGAGCCCTCCAGACATGAAATAACACCCCTATAGTCACTTTTACACTCCTATTACCCAATATAGTAGACATAATAAGAGAAAAAAGACATATTATAAATATGAAACCCGTTTATGACCTCATAGATATACTTTGTAACATTATTAGAGCCCTCCACACATAAACTAACACCCCTATAGTCACGATTACACTTATATTAACCAATATAGTAGACCTAATAAGGCATATGAGACAATGAAAACCTCTAAATATGTGTTTTAACAATATTAGAGCCCTCCAGACATGAAATAACACCCCTACAGTCACTTTTACACTCCTATTACCCAACATAGTAGACATAATATGCGCCCTCTAGCATGAAGTTAGCATGTCAGCTGCGTGTCGGTTGCTCAGAGGGGACAAAAAGCACAGATCGGTCACTCACTCTTGCCGGTTTGCAGACTGCGGTTGTAGCCCACAGGACTGAAGAACTCAAAGATGAAGACGGTCACAGCCACCACGGTCAGGCACATGACGAACATCATCACCCACACTGCTGGACTGTACGGCTCTTCAACGGCACCACACAAACACACTTCATGAGCCCCCCCCCTGCTGTGTGTACGGACACATACTGTACATACATGTAATATTATAACAATCCAAAAATGACACTATTGTTTGTTTCTCATAATATCAAAATAAACAATCAGTATATAAGTATATTGTGGTCAAATGAGTATGGCTACATGCTTCTGACGTCAAATGAAATCACCTAGGAAAGCAGATGGTGATACAGTTCCGTTGCTACGGGAGACCATGACACTGATCCCCGTTTCCACGAAAGGGACGGAGAAATCCACAACCTCCGACCTCTCCTCGTTGATGGTCAGCGAGCCGATGGCCATGTCGGCCCGCTTGTACACCACCTGAGAGGAAAAGAATGTCGTCATCTCACACGGGCTAATTAGCATCAGACAGCGCTTGTAAAAAAAATGTGCACGAGCCATATGGTACAAGTGCCGAACACGTGTCCTCTCCGCATCTCCTTAGCATACCGAGTGAGCTCCTTCCCGCCACCCCGGAAAAGCGCTGCGTCGGCTGATTGTAGCGGTGAAATGTTAATCTACATTAGACGTGGCACATCCACTCTTCGCAGCAAATCAGCAGAAAAATGAAGCCGAGCGGAACGTCTGGATTACCTGATCAAAGAATGTCAGGCTTTGGAACATCCGATCAAAAAGCACACGCCTGTTTGTTTGGAGAAAACAACGCGCTCGGCCTTTTTTTCATGCGAGTGGAAGTAGTTTTGATAGACAGGTCCAGCCACGGCCTCAAGCCACAAAGGATGAAAAGGTTTGGACAAGGAGCCCACTTGGGGAGACAAATGTGGATGAAGGAAAGTAATGTCTCTATCGGCCCTAAATATTCACTAGTCATTAGTTTTACACTTTACACTTACTTTACACTCTACTAACTACTAACGCCTAGGCCAGGAAAAGATCCTCTCTACGGCAAGACCACCCTGCTGTTTTTAGTAACCTACTATGCAAATGATAGTCAAAGATCTTCTATACGGCAAGAGCACCCTGCTGTTTATGGTGACCTACTATGGAAATGCCAGTCAAAGATCCTCTATATGGAAAGAGCGCACTGCTGTTTTTAGTAACCTACTATGCAAATGCCAGTCAAAGATCCTCTATATGGCAAGAGCACCCTGCTGTTTTTAGTAACCAAGTATGCAAATGCTAGTCAAAGATCCTCTATACGGCAGGAGCACACTGCTGTTTTTAGTAACCTATTCTGCAAATGCTAGTCAAAGATCCTCTATACGGCAGGAGCACACTGCTGTTTTTAGTAACCTATTCTGCAAATGCTAGTCAAAGATCCTCTGTATTGCAAGAGCACACTGCTGTTTTTAGTAACCTAATACGGAAATGCTGGTCAAAGATCCTCTCTATTGCAAGACCACACTGCTGTTTTTAGTAACCTAATACGGAAATGCTGGTCAAAGATCCTCTCTACGGCAAGAGCACACTGCTGTTTTTAGTAACCTACTATGCAAATGCTAGTCAAAGATCCTCTATAGGGCAAGAGCACCATGCTTTTTTTTAGTAACGTACTATGCAAATGCGAGTCAAAGATCCTCTATACGGCAAGACCACCCTGTTGTTTTTAGCAACCTACTATGCAAATGCTAGTCAAAGATCCTCTATACGGCAAGAGCACCCTGTTGTTTTTAGTAACCTATTATGGAAATGCTGGTCAAAGATCCTCTCTATTGCAAGACCACACCACTGTTTTTAGTAACCTAATACGGAAATGCTGGTCAAAGATCATCTATACGGCAAGAGCACACTGCTGTTTTTTGTAACCTACTATGCAAATGCCAGTCAAAGATCCTCCATACGGCAAGAGCACACTGCTGTTTTTAGTAACCTATTACGCAAAGTTTAGTCAAAGATCCTCTACATGGCAAGACCACCCTGCTGTTTTTAGCAACCTACTGTGCAAATGCTAGTCAAAGATCCTCTATTCGGCAAGAGCAACCTTGCTTTTTTTAGTAACCTACCATGCAAATGCTAGTCAAAGATCCTCTAAATGGCAAGAGCACCCTGCTTTTCTTTAGTAACGTACTATGCAAATGCTAGTCAAAGATCCTCTATACGGCAAAAGCACCCTGCTGTTTTTAGTAACCTACTATGGAAATGCTGGTCAAAGATCTTCTCTATTGCAAGACCACACTGCTGTTTTTAGTAACCTAATACGGAAATGCTGGTCAAAGATCCTCTATACAGCAAGAGCACCCTGCTGTTTTTAGTAACCTAATACGGAAATGCTGGTCAAAGATCGTCTATACGGCAAGACCACACTGCTGTTTTTAGTAACCTAATACGGAAATGCTGGTCAAAGATCCTCTATACAGCAAGAGCACCCTGCTGTTTTTAGTAACCTAATACGGAAATGCTGGTCAAAGATCCTCTATACAGCAAGAGCACCCTGCTGTTTTTAGTAACCTAATACGGAAATGCTGGTCAAAGATCCTCTATACAGCAAGAGCACCCTGCTGTTTTTAGTAACCTAATACGGAAATGCTGGTCAAAGATCCTCTATACGACAAGAGCACCCTGCTGTTTTTAGTAAGCCACTATGCAAATGTATAGCAGTGTACTGGCTGGTCTGCACAACAAACGTGTGTTTTCAGACCAGTCTGGAAGGTGTTTTTACAAAGATGACTGACTCAACAAAGATGGTGTCATGGCACCCAGAAGGCCGTTTCCATGCGGGTCAAAGCCCAAAATAGTGAACAGGCTCCGGTTTGGATGGCTTTTAGTGGGTGTTGCCATCTATTTCAGGTACCGTGGTGGCTAAGCTGAGATCTTTTTCCAAAGCGATCTTTCCACCTTGTCCTTTGTGCGGCTCCTGAGAGGACATGACGAAGCGTATGGAAAGCAAATATCAAGGACTGATCAAACTGGCCAGAAGGTCTGCGCCAACGTTTAGTCAGATAAACACGCTGGGTGGTGTTTGCAGGAGCATCATGCTTGTCCATCTAATTAGTGTAACTGTCTGCTTTCTCTCTCTCTCAGTGCCTTCTTGTCTTTAATGGTCACCCAGGAGGCTGAGGAATGTTAGCATACAGCTTACTGACGGGAAATTCAGCACAAACAAGCCCAGGCGCGAATAAACAAGCCCGGAGGCGAAAAAAAAAAAAAAAAAAGCCGAATGACACTCGCCTCGCCAATCATGCCGTTCCAAACGCCATCGATTTTCTTGCCGTGCTTCCCGTTGGTCACGAGGTAGAGGTCGTAGGTGAAGCCCACGATCTTGGCCAATCTCTTGAGGATGTCGATGCAGAAGCCCTTGCAGCATTGCTTCCTGGGAGCCACGCCCTCGTGGTTGGTGCTGGAAGGAGAGTGAATAAGGAAAGGTTTCAAGGAAAGGAGATGAAATGAAAGTGCTGACAGGTTTGATGGAGCTGTGTTGGATAGGTGCTGTCGTGGCTTCGGGGGATGACGGACTAGAAAGCTTCGCTCTGGTCGTGTCTGATTCCAAAACCTCTATACGGCAAGAGCAGCCTGCTGTTTTTAGTAACCTACTATGCAAATGCCAGTCAAAGATCCTCTATACGGCAAGAGCACCCTGCTGTTTTTAGCAACCTACTATGCAAATGCCAGTCAAAGATCCTCTATACGGCAAGAGCACCCTGCTGTTTTTAGTAACCTACTATGCAAATGCCAGTCAAAGATCCTCTATACGGCAAGAGCAGCCTGCTGTTTTTAGTAACCTACTATGGAAATGCTAGTCAAAGATCCTCTATACGGCAAGAGCAGCCTGCTGTTTTTAGTAACCTACTATGGAAATGCTAGTCAAAGATCCTCTATACGGCAAGAGCACCCTGCTGTTTTTAGTAACCTACTATGCAAATGCTAGTCAAAGATCCTCTATGCGGCAAGAGCACCCTGCTGTTTTTAGTAACCTACTATGCAAATGCCAGTCAAAGATCCTCTATACGGCAAGAGCACACTGTTGTTTTTAGTAACCTACTATGCAAATGCCAGTCAAAGATCCTCTATACGGCAAGACCACCCTGCTGTTTTTAGTAACCTACTATGGAAATGCTAGTCAAAGATCCTCTATGTGGCAAAAGCACCCTGCTGTTTTTAGTAACCTACTATGCAAATGCCAGTCAAAGATCCTCTATACGGCAAGAGCACCCTGCTGTTTTTAGTAACCTACTATGCAAATGCCAGTCAAAGATCCTCTATACGGCAAGAGCACCCTGCTGTTTTTAGTAACCTACTATGGAAATGCTAGTCAAAGATCCTCTATACGGCAAGAGCACTCTGCTGTTTTTAGTAACCTACTATGCAAATGCTAGTCAAAGATCCTCTATACGGCAAGACCACCCTGCTGTTTTTGGTAACCTACTATGCAAATGCTAGTCAAAGATCCTTTATACAGCAAGAGCACACTGTTGTTTTTAGTAACCTACTATGCAAATGCTAGTCAAAGATCCTCTATACGGCAAGAGCACTCTGCTGTTTTTAGTAACCTACTATGCAAATGCTAGTCAAAGATCCTCTACACGGCAAGACCACCCTGCTGTTTTTGGTAACCTACTATGCAAATGCTAGTCAAAGATCCTTTATACGGCAAGAGGAAACTGTTGTTATTAGTAACCTACTATGCAAAAGCCAGTCAAAAATCCTCTATATGGCAAGAGCACTCTGCTGTTTTTAGTAACCTACTATGCAAATGCTAGTCAAAGATCCTCTATACGGCAAGAGCACCCTGCTGTTTTTAGTAACCTACTATTCAAATGCCAGTCAAAGATCTTCTATACGGCAAGACCACCCTGCTGTTTTTAGTAACCTACTATGGAAATGCCGGTCAAAGATCCTCTATACGGCAAGACCACCCTGCTTGTTCTTAGTAACCTACCATGCAAATGCCAGTCAAAGATCTTCTATACGGCAAGAGCACCCTGCTGTTTTTAGTAACCTACTACGCAAATGCCAGTCAAAGATCCTCTATACGGCAAGACCACCCTGCTGTTTTTAGTAACCTACTATGCAAATGCTAGTCAAAGTTCCTCTATACAGCAAGACCACCCTGCTGTTTTTAGTAACCTACTACGCAAATGCTAGTCAAAGATCCTTTATACGGCAAGAGCACCCTGCTGTTTTTAGTAGTTTAGACTAGAAAGCTTCACTCTGGTCGTGTCTGATTCCAAAACCTCTGAGTCATTCCTCTGATCCCCTCCAGAGAAGGGTGATATTGATTATGGCCAAGCGGTGAAGAAAGCACAGTTTGGGGCGGGGGGAGGGGGAGGGGGGGTGATTAATGTTGGAAGGCATCGTGGAAGGTCCCATCATGATGCTGCAGCTAACCGATATAACGATCAGCATCAAGCCTCCAATGTAATACATATCATATCCCCTCCTCACTTTCACTTCATCATGTATGTCCATCCTTTAGGCTCGGGTGATATATCAGGGAACCTTAAAGGGGAACTATTATGCTTTTTCAACTTTTCTGGCGTATAAATGTTGTTAGAATGTCGTATGATTTCACCATGTTAGCAACGTTTATTCCGTGTAAGTAATCAGCTGTCTGTGTGTAGCTTTACAGAGTGTGCATACAGGGAGTTTTCCCGAGCTCAAAATGTCGAGCCTACACCAAGCTGAAACTCAACTCTGAACCCCTGACATCATTCCCTGGACGCTTCTCTGTCTTATTTATGTCTTATTTTCTCTTTTTATACAACTATATTGGATAATGGGAATGTAAAGGTGACTATAGGGGTGTTATTTCATGTCTTGAGGGCTCTGAAAATGTTAAAAAGCGTATTTAAACGCATTTTCTCCATCTTATTTCCTCATATTATGTCTACTACATTGGGTAGAATGAGAAAACCTGTTATGACTTACTAAATACATGTTTTAACATCATCAAACATTTTTAGAGCTCTCTAGACATAAAATAACACCCCTATAGTCACCTTTACACTCCGTTACTCAATATAGTCTAAATAATGAGAAAATAAGTCAGAGAAAACCTGTTGTGACCTTCAAAATACATGTTTTAACATTATCAAACATTTTTAGAGCTCTCTAGACATAAAATAACACCCCTATAGTCACCTTTACACCCCTATTATCCAATATAGTATAAATAAGTCAGAGAAAATAAGTCAGAGAAAACCTGTTATGACCTTCTAAATACATGTTTTAACATTATCAAACATTTTTAGAGCTCTCTAGACATAAAATAACACCCCTATAGTCACCTTTACACTCCTATTACCCAATATAGTATAAATAATAAGAGAAAATAAGTCAGGGAAAACCTGTTATGATCTACTAAATACATGTTTTAACATTATCAAACATTTTTAGAGCTCTCTAGACATAAAATAACACCCCTATAGTCATCTTTACACTCCTATTACCAATATAGTATACATAATAAGAGAAAATAAGTCAGAGAAAACCTGTTATGATCTTGTAAATACATGTTTTAACATTATCAAACATTTTTAGAGCTCTCTAGACATAAAATAACACCCCTAGAGTCATCTTTACACTCCTATTACCCAATATAGTATAAATAATAAGAGCAAATAAGTCAGAGAAAACCTGTTATGACCTTCTAAATACATGTTTTAACATTACACTCCTATAATCCAATATAGTAGACATAATAAGAGACAATAAGACATTTTTAGAGCTCTCTAGACATAAAATAACACCCCTATAGTCATTTTTGCACTCCTATTACCCAATATAGTATACATAATAAGAGAAAATAAGTCAGAGAAAACCTGTTATGATCTTGTAAATACATGTTTTAACATTATCAAACATTTTTAGAGCTCTCTAGACATAAAATAACACCCCTAGAGTCATCTTTACACTCCTATTACCCAATATAGTATAAATAATAAGAGCAAATAAGTCAGAGAAAACCTGTTATGACCTTCTAAATACATGTTTTAACATTACACTCCTATGATCCAATATAGTAGACATAATAAGAGACAATAAGACATTTTTAGAGCTCTCTAGACATAAAATAACACCCCTATAGTCACCTTTACACTACAATCACCCAATGTAGTAGACATAATAAGACAAAAACGCATAAATACATGTTCTCTAGACTCAACTCAATCAAACATTTTTAGAGCTCTCTAGACCTGAAATAACACCCCTATAGTCACCTTTACACTCCTATTACCCAATATAGTTTAAATAAGAAGAGAAAACCTGTTATGACCTTCTAAATACACATTTTAACATTACACTCCTATGATCCAATATAGTAGACATAATGAGAGACAATAAGACATTTTTAGAGCTCTCTAGACATAAAACAACACCCCTATAGTCACCTTTGCATGACAATCACCCAATGTAGTAGATATAATAAGACAAAAACGCATAAATACGGCAAGCTGCCATGTGTTGCTGCAAATGTGTTCCAGGGTGATGGGTGGCGGTACGACAGGAAGTGACATTGGGGGTTCAGAGTTGAGTTTTAGCTTGGCTTGGTTACGGACGCACAAGCATCCTATGCTGGGGAGTATTGTTCCTGTTCAAACCTGGCGTTGAGTGGCCGTCTGCAGGGTACCGAGTCCCGGATGCAAGTCCCCGATGCGGGGTCTGCCAGCTCCACGATGACAAAAGGTCTTTCCTCCAGCGTGACGACACGCAGGTGCTGGGCGTCGTCTGGAGGTTTCAGGAAAGACCCGTAGCGGGACCAGGCGGGAGATCGCAACCTCAGCACGCCCTTCTCCCACCAGCCTACCTGGGAAGACAGATGGGCACCATGAAACACTTCATTCATGCTCGACTGATGCCGGTGCCAGCAACGCATACAGTGGTTTGTACAGATGGACAAAACCCTTGAAAAACATTAAAGCTAAACGATTCTTATGAGTCACTCCACGAAATGAATCGGGTACTCTATTCACTCTTTTCAATTCAAGTCTTCATCGAGCACCCATCAGTTGCTGAAATCTGGGTCTTTATCGAGTACCTGTGAGTCGTTCAAATTGACTTTGTTGAGTACCCTCAAGTCGTTCAAATTCGAGTCACCCTCAAGTACCCTGTGAGTCAGAGACACCTGAGTCTTTGTCAAGCACAAGTAGGTTGGTGAAACTTGAGTCAAGTACCCTTGAATTGATGACTCACAAGCCTTGTCAAGCACCCGTAAGTCGGGTGATAAGAGTTGTGAGTCATGTTCATCAAATGCCTGCCAGTCAGTGAAATCCGAGTCTTCTTCAAGTACCCTTGAGTCGGTCAAACAGAGACTTCATTGAGCAGTTGTGAGTCTTTAGAGCGTTTCAGTTTTTGTCAAGTACCCCCGAGTTGGTGAACTTTTTGTCGAGTACCTGTGAGTCAGTGAAACTTGAGTCTTCATTGAGAACCTGTGAGTCAGTCAAATTTGAGTCTTCGTCGAGCACTCACGAATCAGTGAAACTCGAGTCTTCGTCAAGTACTCTTGAGCCAGTGAAATTTGAGCCTCATTCAGGTTCCTGTGAGTCATTGATACTTGAGTCTTCATCGAGCACCTGTGAGTCATTGAAACTTGAGCCTTCATCAAGCACCTGTGAGTCATTGAAACTTGAGCCTTCATTGAGCACCTGTGAGTCAGTCAAATTTGAGTCTTCATCGAGCACTCATGAATCAGTGAAACTCGAGTCTTCGTCAGTGAAATTTGATCCTTAGTCAGGTTCCTGTGAGTCAGTGAAACTTGAGCCTTCATCGAGCACCTGTGAGTCATTGAAACTTGAGCCTTCATCGAGCACCTGTGAGTCAGTCAAATTTGAATCTTCGTTGAGCACTCATGAATCAGTGAAACGCGAGTCTTCGTCAAGTACTCTTGAGTCAGTGAAACTTGAACCTGAGTCAGGTTTCTGTGAGTCATTGAAACTTGAGCCTTCATTGAGCACCTGTGAGTCATTGAAACTTGAGCCTTCATTGAGCACCTGTGAGTCAGTCAAATTTGAGTCTTCGTTGAGCACTCATGAATCAGTGAAACTCGAGTCTTCGTCAAGTACTCTTGAGTCAGTGAAACTTGAACCTCATTCAGGTTCCTGTGAGTCATTGATACTTGAGTCTTCATCGAGCACCTGTGAGTCATTGAAACTTGAGCCTTCATCGAGCACCTGTGAGTCATTGAAACTTGAGCCTTCATCGAGCACCTGTGAGTCAGTCAAATTTGAGTCTTCGTTGAGCACTCATGAATCAGTGAAACTCGAGTCTTCGTCAAGTACTCTTGAGTCAGTGAAACTTGAACCTGAGTCAGGTTTCTGTGAGTAATTGAAACTTGAGCCTTCATCGAGCACCTGTGAGTCAGTCAAATTTGAGTCTTCATCGAGCACTCATGAATCAGTGAAACTCGAGTCTTCGTCAGTGAAATTTGATCCTTAGTCAGGTTCCTGTGAGTCAGTGAAACTTGAGCCTTCATCGAGCACCTGTGAGTCATTGAAACTTGAGCCTTCATCGAGCACCTGTGAGTCAGTCAAATTTGAGTCTTCGTTGAGCACTCATGAATCAGTGAAACTCGAGTCTTTGTCAAGTACTCTTGAGTCAGTGAAACTTGAACCTGAGTCAGGTTTCTGTGAGTAATTGAAACTTGAGCCTTCATCGAGCACCTGTGAGTCAGTCAAATTTGAGTCTTCATCGAGCACTCATGAATCAGTGAAACTCGAGTCTTCGTCAGTGAAATGTGATCCTTAGTCAGGTTCCTGTGAGTCAGTGAAACTTGAGCCTTCATCGAGCACCTGTGAGTCATTGAAACTTGAGCCTTCATCGAGCACCTGTGAGTCAGTCAAATTTGAATCTTCGTTGAGCACTCATGAATCAGTGAAACGCGAGTCTTCGTCAAGTACTCTTGAGTCAGTGAAACTTGAACCTGAGTCAGGTTTCTGTGAGTCATTGAAACTTGAGCCTTCATCGAGCACCTGTGAGTCATTGAAACTTGAGCCTTCATTGAGCACCTGTGAGTCAGTCAAATTTGAGTCTTCGTTGAGCACTCATGAATCAGTGAAACTCGAGTCTTCGTCAAGTACTCTTGAGTCTGTGAAATTTGAGCCATAGTTAAGTTCCTGTGAGTCCTTGAAGCTCAAGTCTTCATTGAGCACCTGTGAGTCAGGGAAACTTGAGTCATCACTGCATACCCACGAGTCAATGCAATTCGAGTCTTTGCTGAGTACCTGTGAGTCAGTCAAACTCCAGTCCTTCTCGAGCACCCATGAGTCAATGTAACTCGAGTACCCTCGAGTCGGTGAAATTTGAGCCTTAGTCAAGTTCCTGTGAGTCGGTGAAACTCTAGTCTTTGTCAATTAATAATGACTCTTCATTGAACCTCCATTAAGTACCTGGGAGTCAGTGGAATTCAAGTTTTTGTCGAGTCTTCATCGTAACTCTGTGAAACTTGAGTCTTCGTCGAGTACCTTGAGTCGGTAAAATTGTTGTTTTTGTTGAGCACTATTGAATCAAAGAGTATCCAGGATCCAGAAATCGATGATACATGACTCATGTTTATGAAGCTCGACTCTTTGGCAATTAATCATGAGTCGCTGTAATCTGAGCCTCCGTTGAGTCTCCGGGAGTCAGTGAAATCCAAGTCTTGGTGGAGTACCCGTTAGAGGAAATTAGTCGATGTGACACAACTTTCCCTTTTTCTACACGAGTATCAAGATTGCGCCAATGAATCAGTTAATAGACACAAGTACCATTGAGTCGCCGTTCAGCGAACGACTCGTTGATTACTCGCACATCACTATTATGATCCCAATTGAGCCAACTATCATTTCTTCATGCAGGCTTTGTGTTTAGCGTTTCTTTTCGTGTCTTGATGGACCAAGTGGTTCAAATTGAAGCTGAAACAATTTTTATTATGTCCATAAAGGTACTATTTACCGCAGGTATGATATTGTTGGTACTGGTATTGTAGCGGTCAGCCATATACGTTCAAAGAGCCGCCTCTAAATTCAAATTGTTACACTAGACGGGAGCAATTACCTAGCAAATTCATGCACGACCAAAGGCTACATTGATTGATGGCGCCGGGATGGTAATCCAGATTTGTCGCAGTCGTCATTCATTGATACGCGGCGCCACATAATAATCACTCCGACATGACTTCGCCCGCTAAAATGGAGTCACAGACACCGTAAGCAGCCCGTTTACGTCTTTGCAACCATTCTGAAAATTGGATAAAAAGGTGTCACCCCCAAGCTGGTCGCCTCATTAAAAATGCATCAGTCGCAATTAAAAGCTAACACTTCAATCGTACTCCGAGCGGAGGACCTACGGAGGACGCCGTGCGTTAAGCCTATACGAGCCATTAGCCGGCACCCGTCGCGCTACGCGCCGACGAGCGTGGAGCTTTCTTCTTGGTCACGCAATCTACTAAGTCAGTCAAGCAACTGAGTCAACTAAATTGCAAGTCTTCGTCAAGTAGTTAGTCGATGAAACGCGAGTTTCGGTCAAGCACCAGTGAATCGATGATACGGCCTTCAAAGTCGGGAAAACTCAAGTTTTATATTACTATGTCTAGCAGTGTAAATGTGACTATAGGGTTGTTATGTCATGTGTAGAGGGCTCTAATAATGTTTAAAAAAACACATCCAGAATTTGGTAGATATATTTTTAAGACTTACTGTATGTCCTATTTTCTATTACTATGTCTAGCAGTGTAAATGTGACTATAGGGTTGTTATGTCATGTGTAGAGGGCTCTAATAATGTTTAAAAAAACACATCCAGAATTTGGCAGATATATTTTTAAGACTTACTGTATATCTTATTTTCTATTACTATGTCTAGCAGTGTAAATGTGACTATAGGGTTGCTATGTCATGTGTAGAGGGCTCTAATAATGTTTAAAAAAACACATCCAGAATTTGGTAGATATATTTTTAAGACTTACTGTATGTCCTATTTTCTATTACTATGTCTAGCAGTGTAAATGTGACTATAGGGGTTGTTATGTCATGTGTAGAGGGCTCTAATAATGTTTAAAAAAAAACACATCCAGAATTTGGTAGATATATTTTAATGACTTACTGTATATCTTTTTTTCTATTACTATGTGTAGCAGTGTAAATGTGACTATAGGGTTGTTATGTCATGTGTAGAGGGCTCTAATAATGTTTAAAAAAACACATCCAGAATTTGGTAGATATATTTTAATGACTTACTGTATATCTTATTTTCTATTACTATGTCTGGCAGTGTAAATGTGACTATAGGGTTGTTATGTCATGTGTAGAGGGCTCTAATAATGTTTAAAAAAAACACATCCAGAATTTGGTAGATATATTTTTAAGACTTACTGTATATCTTATTTTCTATTACTATGTCTAGCAGTGTAAATGTGACTATAGGGTTGTTATGTCATGTGTAGAGGGCTCTAATAATGTTTAAAAAAAACACATCCAGAATTTGGTAGATATATTTTTAAGACTTACTGTATATCTTATTTTCTATTACTATGTCTAGCAGTGTAAATGTGACTATAGGGTTGTTATGTCATGTGTAGAGGGCTCTAATAATGTTTAAAAAAACACATCCAGAATTTGGTAGATATATTTTAATGACTTACTGTATATCTTATTTTCTATTACTATGTCTAGCAGTGTAAATGTGACTATAGGGTTGTTATGTCTTGTGTAGAGGGCTCTAATAATGTTAAAAAAACACATCCAGAATTTGGTAGATATATTTTTATGACTTACTGTATATCTTATTTTCTATTACTATGTCTAGCAGTGTAAATGTGACTATAGGGTTGTTATGTCTTGTGTAGAGGGCTCTAATAATGTTAAAAAAACACATATCTAGAAGTTGGTAGATATATTTTGATGACTTACTGCATGTCCTATTTTCTATTACTATGTCTAGCAGTGTAAATGTGACTATAGGGTTGTTATTTCATGTGTAGAGGGCTCTAATAATGTTAAAAAACACATATTTAGAAGTTAGTAGATATATTTTGATGACTTACTGTATATCTTATTTTCTATTACTACTGTGTAGCATTGTAAAGGTGACTATAGGGTTGTTATTTCATGTGTAGAGGGCTCTAATAATGTTAAAAAAACACATTTAGAAGTTGGTAGATATATTTTGATGACTTACTGTATATGTTATTTTCTATTACTATGTCTAGCAGTGTAAATGTGACTATAGGGTTGTTATTTCATGTCCAGAGGGCTTTCAACATGAAACAGTTTTCAGGAAGACTTGACTGCCTTCTTACTCCGACTTTCCAACTTCTTTCAGCATATAACGCAGGTGTGGTGCTAAATGGACCTCGCGTCCCTGAACGTGTTGGGTCGGATGGGGCTGATTGGCGGCTGCAATCAAGAGCAGCGTGCACGTCTTTGCTTCCACTCAGCTCACTGTGGGCTGCTTGTGCAAAGAAATGTGGGCGGCAGAGAGGAAATCTCCATCCTTGTCAATTTGCTTGGGTTTGATGGATGCAGTTTTATGGCTGCAGGCTCGGCTGGTCTAAATGCATATTGTTCACACACCGTGGTTAAAGATCGGCTCAAGCTATTGAGAGAACGTTGTTTTGTTTGCTCTATGGGGCTGACAACGTGGGCATCTGGAATTGGCATTCTTGTTACCGCACGACTGTACGCCGTTGCTGCTGGACTATTAAAGGCAGCATGGCTCCACGCGTGCACGCTCACCTAAAGACCAAAGTCACCTCTAAGCCTGACAAGTACAACTCGGCCGACAATGCCGATAACAAAGATGCATGCCTGTACGGACAGTCGGCACAAGGACGAGGATATAGGAGAGGACGTTTACCCAACCTCCATGTCTGACACACGAAAAGGCAGACGGTGATGTTCTGATCACCATTTGTAATTAAAGGCATTGCTGTAATTATTATCATTATTATTATTATTATTGAATGCTGAAGCTGAACTGAAATATCCTACAAATGTGAGGACGTGGGGAATTGAACCAGCAACAACAACAAAAACAAAGTTCAGGGTTCGGATGGTTGGAGGCTCCAGTAGCCCAAACAGAAGGTGGATGATTCTACACTCGATCAAACTTACTTAATATGAGTCAGAGACGCTGCATAACTACTTCCTGAAGGTGCACCCTAAGCATCATGGGAAATGTAGTCATAAATTAGCTGTATCGCTGTACAAACGACGGGCTTCAAAAAAAGTCAATTCGCTAAATTTGAATTCAATTAATATGTTTTGAAATGAATTAATCATGATTAATCATGATTAAGTATGATTAAGTAATTTTTTAAATTTTTGCATTTTCCTCACAAGGGTCACATGGGGAGGCTGGAGCCTATCCCAGCTGTCTTGGGGCGAGAGGCAGGGTACACCCTGGACTGGTGGCCAGTCAATCACAGGGCACATATAGACAAACAACCATTCACACTCACATTCATACCTATGGACAATTTGGAGTGGCTAATTAACCTAGCATGTTTTTTTTTTTTTTACTTCTAAGAACCAGTGGTGTCATTAGGCCTATTTAAAAATATTCTTAAGACCCCCTAAATAATTTGATATTTTTATTGATTTTTTTAATTTTTTTTTACAAAAAAAATAGGCTAATACTAGCCTACTACTATTACTAGTAGTACTAATAATCATTCATTGGGGGGTTGCTGGAGCCTATCCCAGCTGTCTTGGGGCGAGAGGCGGGGTACACCCTGGACTGGTGGCCAACAACCATTCACACTCACATTCATACCTATGGACAATTTGGAGTGGCTAATTAGCCTAGCATGTTTTTGGAATGTGGGAGGAAATTGGAGTACCCGGAGAAAAGAACATGCAAACTCCACACAGAGATGGACAAAGGTGGAATTGAACCCGTGTCTCCTAGCTGTGAGGCCTGTGTGCTAACCACTTGTCCACCGTGCAGCCGAAGGAAATAATTCATTCATTTTCTACCGCTTACGCTCACGAGGGTAGCGGGGGGCGCTGGAGCCTATCCTAGCTATCTTGGGGCGAGAGCCCGGTATATTTTCTATATTTGTCCTTAGCAAACATCTATAAATTTCCATGATCCAGGAGCCTTAAAGGCTTTGGAAAAGCAGCAGGAGGCCCACGGAGTCAGCAGCTTCCCCACTCGACACATGCATGCTCACCTGATGATAAAAGTCACCTCTCAGCCTGTCAAGTACGACTAAGCCGACAAGGCACACAAAAAAAGGCGCCCTGGGTACAGGGACGCACATCCACGGAATAATACATGAAAACAGCGAGGACAGAGACGGCTTTGGGAGTCAAACATGGCGGCTGAGAGGAAGGAGACAGCTTTGTCACGCAACAGGCAGAAACAGCATCTGCATTTGGTTAAGAAGTGTAGAAATACAGAGAGCTCATGTTTTAAGATGAGGCCATAAATGGTCATTAAGTTGGTCTAAAAGTCCCGGAGCGTCCCTGAACGCTCTCCAGCTTAGCTGAGCCTCGCCTGCTTGATGAGCTTCAATGCGCCAGCCAGCCTGGCCGCTCCTGGGCTTTAGGTAATGGCGCAGTCATTGTAAAGACAACATGAAATATTCAGGGAGCGCCATCAGCCTGGATGTGCATCGTAGGCAGATACGGGCGTCTTATCCTCTTTTGGTGGGTTTGTGTGTGTGTGTGTGTGGGCGGGTACGGTACCCTTGGTTTGAGTCGAAGGACCTGCACAGGAGCATCTAATTGAAAGGGATTTGAGGGATACGGCAGGAGTCAGCAGGTTACCACATGCGGAGACCGGACTCTGGTGGGCTGTTAAAACCAGCGGGGGGGCTGAGAACCTTCAATGTGTTTATTTGCGCTGCTGTGCAAACTGTACACAGACAGTTTGTGGGCGCGCGCCGCTCTCCTCGTTATCGGGATCAACGTTTTTTTTTTCCCCCACGACAACCTTCACAGCCCGAGGAAAACATGACAGGATGTCGTAACGAGCCGCTTGTGTGACGCTACACACACGCTACACACACACACACGTACATGCCTGCATCATATGGATACCGCCACTACGACATACGTATATGAGGACATTTTGGGTGCTTTGTTTTCAGTTGGGCGGCACGGTGGTCAAGTGGTTAGCGTGCAGGCCTCACAGCTAGAAAACCTGGGTTCAATTCCAACCTCGGCCATCTCTGTGTGGAGTTTGCATGTTCTCTCCGTGTACTCCGGTTTCCTCCCACATTCCAAAAACATGCTAGGTTAATTAGCCACTCCAAATTGTCCATAGGTATGAATGTGAGTGTGAATGGTTGTTTGTCTATATGTGCCCTGGGATTGGCTGGCCACCAGTCCAGGGTGTACCCCACCCTGCCTCTCGCCCCAAGACAGCTGGGATAGGCTCCAGCACCCCCGCGACCCTCGTGAGGAAAAGCAGTAGAAAATGAATGAATGAATGTTTTGAGTTGTGGACTCCTATAGAGCAGCTACACACCATAACCTGCACGGAAAGCTTTCTAGATCTTCCAGATCCAGAGTATAAGTCACACAAAGCCAAAAATGCATAATAACATAAAACATACATAAGTCGCACTGGAGTATAAGTTGCATTTTTTGCGGGTTTATTTACCGTATTTTCTGGACTATAAGTCGCTCTGGAGTATAAGTCGCACAAGACTTAAAATGCATACTTAGGTGGAAAAATAACATACATAAGTCACACTGGAGTATAAGTCGCACAAGGCCAAAAATGCATACTTAGGTAGAAAAAAAACATACATAAGTCACACTGGAGTATAAGTCGCACAAGGCCAAAAATGCATAATTAGGTAGAAAAAAACATACATAAGTCGCACTGGAGTATAAGTTGCATTTTTTGTGGGTTTATTTACTGTATTTTCTGGACTATAAGTCGCTCCAGAGTATAAGTCGCACAAGACCAAAAATGCATACTTAGGTAGAAAAAAAACATACATAAGTCACACTGGAGTATAAGTCGCACAACGCCAAAAATGCATACTTAGGTAGAAAAAAAACCATACATAAGTCACACTGGAGTATAAGTCGCACAAGGCCAAAAATGCATACTTAGGTAGAAAAAAACATACATAAGTCGCACTGGAGTATAAGTCGCATTTTTTGCGGGTTTATTTACTGTTTTTTCCGGACTAGAAGTCGCTCCAGAGTATAAGTCGCACAAGACCAAAAATGCATACTTAGGTAGAAAAAAAAACATACATAAGTCACACTGGAGTATAAGTCGCACAAGGCCAAAAATGCTAGGATTTTTCTACTTAGGGAGAAAAATAACATACATAAGTCACACTGGAGTATAAGTCGCATTTTTTGCGGGTTTATTTACCATATTTTCTGGACTATAAGTCGCTCCGGAGTATAAGTCGCACAAGACTAAAAATGCATACTTAGGTAGAAAAATAACATACATAAGTCACAATGGAGTATAAGTCGCACAAGGCCAAAAATGCATACTTAGGTAGAAAAAAAACATACATAAGTCACACTGGAGTATAAGTCGCATTTTTTGCGGGTTTATTTACTGTTTTTTCCGGACTAGAAGTCGCTTCAGAGTATAAGTCGCATTTTTTGCGGGTTTATTTACTGTTTTTTCCGGACTAGAAGTCGCTCCAGAGTATAAGTCGCACAAGACCAAAAATGCATACTTAGGTAGAAAAAAAAACATACATAAGTCACACTGGAGTATAAGTCGCACAAGGCCAAAAATGCTAGGATTTTTCTACTTAGGGAGAAAAATAACATACATAAGTCACACTGGAGTATAAGTCGCATTTTTTGCGGGTTTATTTACCATATTTTCTGGACTATAAGTCGCTCCGGAGTATAAGTCGCACAAGACTAAAAATGCATACTTAGGTAGAAAAATAACATACATAGTAAGTCACACTGGAGTATAAGTCGCACAAGGCCAAAAATGCATACTTAGGTAGAAAAAAAACATACATAAGTCACACTGGAGTATAAGTCGCATTTTTTGCGGGTTTATTTACTGTTTTTTCCGGACTAGAAGTCGCTCCAGAGTATAAGTCGCACAAGACCAAAAATGCATACTTAGGTAGAAAAAAAAACATACCTAAGTCACACTGGAGTATAAGTCGCACAAGGCCAAAAATGCTAGGATTTTTCTACTTAGGGAGAAAAATAACATACATAAGTCACACTGGAGTATAAGTCGCATTTTTTGCGGGTTTATTTACCATATTTTCTGGACTATAAGTCGCTCCGGAGTATAAGTCGCACAAGACTAAAAATGCATACTTAGGTAGAAAAATAACATACATAGTAAGTCACACTGGAGTATAAGTCGCACAAGGCCAAAAATGCATACTTAGGTAGAAAAAAAACATACATAAGTCACACTGGAGTATAAGTCGCATTTTTTGCGGGTTTATTTACTGTTTTTTCCGGACTAGAAGTCGCTCCAGAGTATAAGTCGCACAAGACCAAAAATGCATACTTAGGTAGAAAAAAAAACATACCTAAGTCACACTGGAGTATAAGTCGCACAAGGCCAAAAATGCTAGGATTTTTCTACTTAGGGAGAAAAATAACATACATAAGTCACACTGGAGTATAAGTCGCATTTTTTGCGGGTTTATTTACCATATTTTCTGGACTATAAGTCGCTCCGGAGTATACTAAGTCACACAAGGCCAAAAATGCATAATGTACATCTACCTTTTTAAAAGTAGATATAAAAAAGTTATCAGTATCAGTATGACTAAAAGACACCGTGCATTTTCGATTTATGCTACGCTTATCTGCATTTGTATTCTAAGTGTAAGAAACTGCAATCCTCAACTATTGATCACAGCGGCGTTCTTTCATTTCTTTCAAGATGAAACGTCTGAGCACTGTTATGACTATTTATTTCTTATCGATTAAAAAAAAAAAGCTTTATATTGCTACAGCCGGGGTGTTCAAAAGCGCTATTACCCCCCCTTCTTTTAAAAATGGCCCAAAGTCACATACCGGTCGTGGGAAAAGTGTCCACTAAGGTGTTGTTTTGGTCAACCATGATAGTATCAGCCTTTGGGGGTAAATACTGGCTGAAATAAAAAGTACAGTAGTCTATCTGTGTAGCGTGGGACTATGTTAGCATACGCACTATTGTGTGTTTAAGGACCGTCAAACAAAGTGGGATAAAAAAGGCAAAACAACTCATTTTTTGGACTATAAGTTGCTCCAGAGTACATACAATGTACTGTGATTGGCAAACACCTCCACTTTAAGAAGCAAAGAATCCTTTTGGACGACGAGTCAATCATCTCCAACACAAGAAGGGTCCTTTAGCCTCCATTGGACCTGGATAACCGACAACCTACACGAACAATCGGCGAGTCAGCAGCAAATGAAGACAAAAGCGCAGCCGGCATCTCTCTCGCCTGCACCTCGGGCACTTGGAGGAATATTGAACTTTACATGAACGTAAACCCCCCCGACCTTCGCTCTGTACTCGCTGTCAGGTTTATGTTTCCACACGCCCGTGCTCAACAGCTTTGTCCAGCCAGCAGGCGAGGAATTGAAAGCATCAGGCCAACGTGGCTTTCATCAATCTGTTATTAATGTCTAGCTTTTATACCTGACTGCTGTGCCCCGCTTTTAGCCTTCTTTTTAGCTCTCAATGAATGTATGGATGTCGTACTGTATTTTCTGGACTATAAGTCGCTCCGGAGTATAAGTCGAAAAAGGCCAGAAATGCAGAATTAGGTCGAAAAAACCATACATAAGTCGCACTGGAGTATAAGTTGCACAAGACCAAAAGTGCATAATTAGGTCGAAAAAAACATACATAAGTCGCACTGACGTATAAGTGGCATTTTTTGCGGGTTTATTTACTGTATTTTCTGGACTATAAGTCGCTCCGGAGTATAAGTCACACAAGGCCAAAAATGCATAATTAGGTTAAAAAAAACATACATAAGTCGCACTGGAGTATAAGTCTCATTTTTCGCGGGTTTGTTTACCGTATTTTCTGGACTATAAGTCGCACAAGACCAAAAATGCATACTTAGGTAGAAAAAAAACATACATAAGTCGCACTGGAGTATAAGTCACATTTTTTGCGGGTTTGTTTACCGTATTTTCTGGACTATAAGTTGCTCTGTAGTATAAGTTGCACAAGGCCAAAAATGCATACTTAGGTAGAAAAAAAACATACATAAGTCACACTGGAGTATAAGTCGCACAAGGCCAACAATGCATACTTAGGTAGAAAAATAACATACATAAGTCACACTGGAGTATAAGTCGCACAAGGCCAACAATGGATACTTAGGTTAAAAAAAAACATACATAAGTCGCACTGGAGTATAAGTCTCATTTTTCGCGGGTTTGTTTACCGTATTTTCTGGACTATAAGTTGCTCTGTAGTATAAGTTGCACAAGGCCAAAAATGCATACTTAGGTAGAAAAAAAACATACATAAGTCGCACTGGAGTATAAGTCACATTTTTTGCGGGTTTGTTTACCGTATTTTCTGGACTATAAGTTGCTCTGTAGTATAAGTTGCACAAGGCCAAAAATGCATACTTAGGTAGAAAAAAAACATACATAAGTCGCAATGGAGTATAAGTCGCACAAGGCCAAAAATGCATACTTAGGTAGAAAAAAAACATACATAAGTCGCAATGGAGTATAAGTCGCACAAGGCCAAAAATGCATGCTTAGGTAGAAAAATAACATACATAAGTCACACTGGAGTATAAGTCGCATTTTTCGCGGGTTTGTTTACCGTATTTTCTGGACTATAAGTTGCTCTGTAGTATAAGTTGCACAAGGCCAAAAATGCATACTTAGGTAGAAAAATAACATAAGTCACACTGGAGTATAAGTTGCATTTTTCGCAGGTTTGTTTACCGTATTTTCTGGACTATAAGTCGCACAAGACCAAAAATGCATACTTAGGTAGAAAAATAACATACATAAGTCACACTGGAGTATAAGTCGCACAAGGCCAACAATGCATACTTAGGTAGAAAAATAACATACATAAGTCACACTGGAGTATAAGTCGCATTTTTCGCGGGTTTGTTTACCGTATTTTCTGGACTATAAGTCGCACAAGACCAAAAATGCATACTTAGGTAGAAAAGAAACATACATAAGTCGCACTGGAGTATAAGTCGCACAAGGCCAAAAATGCAAACTTAGGTAGAAAAAAAACATACATAAGTCACACTGGAGTATAAGTCGCATTTTTTGCGGGTTTATTTACTGTTTTTTCCGGACTAGAAGTCGCTTCAGAGTATAAGTCGCATTTTTTGCGGGTTTATTTACTGTTTTTTCCGGACTAGAAGTCGCTCCAGAGTATAAGTCGCACAAGACCAAAAATGCATACTTAGGTAGAAAAAAAAACATACATAAGTCACACTGGAGTATAAGTCGCACAAGGCCAAAAATGCTAGGATTTTTCTACTTAGGGAGAAAAATAACATACATAAGTCACACTGGAGTATAAGTCGCATTTTTTGCGGGTTTATTTACCATATTTTCTGGACTATAAGTCGCTCCGGAGTATAAGTCGCACAAGACTAAAAATGCATACTTAGGTAGAAAAATAACATACATAGTAAGTCACACTGGAGTATAAGTCGCACAAGGCCAAAAATGCATACTTAGGTAGAAAAAAAACATACATAAGTCACACTGGAGTATAAGTCGCATTTTTTGCGGGTTTATTTACTGTTTTTTCCGGACTAGAAGTCGCTCCAGAGTATAAGTCGCACAAGACCAAAAATGCATACTTAGGTAGAAAAAAAAACATACCTAAGTCACACTGGAGTATAAGTCGCACAAGGCCAAAAATGCTAGGATTTTTCTACTTAGGGAGAAAAATAACATACATAAGTCACACTGGAGTATAAGTCGCATTTTTTGCGGGTTTATTTACCATATTTTCTGGACTATAAGTCGCTCCGGAGTATACTAAGTCACACAAGGCCAAAAATGCATAATGTACATCTACCTTTTTAAAAGTAGATATAAAAAAGTTATCAGTATCAGTATGACTAAAAGACACCGTGCATTTTCGATTTATGCTACGCTTATCTGCATTTGTATTCTAAGTGTAAGAAACTGCAATCCTCAACTATTGATCACAGCGGCGTTCTTTCATTTCTTTCAAGATGAAACGTCTGAGCACTGTTATGACTATTTATTTCTTATCGATTAAAAAAAAAAAAGCTTCATATTGCTACAGCCGGGGTGTTCAAAAGCGCTATTACCCCCCCTTCTTTTAAAAATGGCCCAAAGTCACATACCGGTCGTGGGAAAAGTGTCCACTAAGGTGTTGTTTTGGTCAACCATGATAGTATCAGCCTTTGGGGGTAAATATAGAGTGAAATAAAAAGTACAGTAGTCTATCTGTGTAGCGTGGGACTATGTTAGCATACGCACTATTGTGTGTTTAAGGACCATCAAACAAAGTGGGATAAAAAAGGCAAAACAACTCATTTTCCGGACTATGAGTCGCTCCGGAGTATAAGTCGAGTATAAGTCGCACAAGGACCAAAAACCTCCACTTTAAGAAGCAAAGAATCCTTTTGGACGACGAGTCAATCATCTCCAACACAAGAAGGGTCCTTTAGCCTCCATTGGACCTGGATAACCGACAACCTACACGAACAATCGGCGAGTCAGCAGCAAATGAAGACAAAAGCGCAGCCGGCATCTCTCTCGCCTGCACCTCGGGCACTTGGAGGAATATTGAACTTTACATGAACGTAAACCCCCCCGACCTTCGCTCTGTACTCGCTGTCAGGTTTATGTTTCCACACGCCCGTGCTCAACAGCTTTGTCCAGCCAGCAGGCGAGGAATTGAAAGCATCAGGCCAACGTGGCTTTCATCAATCTGTTATTAATGTCTAGCTTTTATACCTGACTGCTGTGCCCCGCTTTTAGCCTTCTTTTTAGCGCTCAATGAATGTATGGATGTTGTACTGTATTTTCTGGACTATAAGTCGCTCCGGAGTATAAGTCGAAAAAGGCCAAAAATACATACATAAGTCGCACTGGAGTATAAGTTGCACAAGACCAAAAGTGCATAATTAGGTCGAAAAAAACATACGTACATAAGTCGCACTGACGTATAAGTGGCATTTTTTGCGGGTTTATTTACTGTATTTTCTGGACTATAAGTCGCTCCGGAGTATAAGTCACACAAGGCCAAAAATGCATAATTAGGTTAAAAAAAAACATACATAAGTCGCACTGGAGTATAAGTCTCATTTTTCGCGGGTTTGTTTACCGTATTTTCTGGACTATAAGTCGCACAAGACCAAAAATGCATACTTAGGTAGAAAAAAAACATACATAAGTCGCACTGGAGTATAAGTCGCATTTTTTGCGGGTTTGTTTACCGTATTTTCTGGACTATAAGTTGCTCTGTAGTATAAGTTGCACAAGGCCAAAAATGCATACTTAGGTAGAAAAAAAACATACATAAGTCACACTGGAGTATAAGTCGCACAAGGCCAACAATGCATACTTAGGTAGAAAAATAACATACATAAGTCACACTGGAGTATAAGTCGCACAAGGCCAACAATGGATACTTAGGTTAAAAAAAAACATACATAAGTCGCACTGGAGTATAAGTCTCATTTTTCGCGGGTTTGTTTACCGTATTTTCTGGACTATAAGTCGCACAAGACCAAAAATGCATACTTAGGTAGAAAAAAAACATACATAAGTCGCACTGGAGTATAAGTCGCACAAGGCCAAAAATGCAAACTTAGGTAGAAAAATAACATACTACATAAGTCGCACTGGCATATAAGTCACATTTTTTGCGGGTTTGTTTACCATATTTTCTGGACTATAAGTTGCTCTGTAGTATAAGTCGCACAAGCCCAAAAATGCATACTTGGGTAGAAAAATAACATACATAAGTCGCACTGACATATAAGTCACATTTTTTGCGGGTTTGTTTACTGTATTTTCTGGACTATAAGTTGCTCTGTAGTATAAGTCCAAAAATGCATACTTAGGTAGAAAAATAACATACATAAGTCGCACTGGAGTATAAGTCGCATTTTTTGCGGGTTTATTTACTGTACTTTCTGGACTATAAGTCGCTCCAGAGTATAAGTCGCACAAGGCCAAAAATGCATAATTAGGTAAAAAAAAAAACATACATAAGTCGCACTGGAATATAAGTGGCATTTTTTACGGGTAATTTATTTTCCAAACTACTTGACCAAAACAGACATTACGCCATCTTGGAAGGCAAGTTGTAACAACAATAAAAGAATAGAGAACAGGCTGAATAGGTGTAAGATATGCTAACACAATTCTTATTCAGCTACACTAAAAATAAACATGAACACATTTACATAAACATTTATAAGTCGCTCTGGAGTATAAGTCGCAGGAACAGCCAACCTATTAAAAAAAGTACACCTTATAGTCCGGAAAATACGGTATTTTAATGCTAACTCTATTTTTCTTCACTGTAAAGCGTCTTTGAGTATTTTGAAAAGCGCTATACAAATAAAATGTATTATTATTATTTTATTATGAGTGCAAATGGCCCCTGTAGCTTGATGACGCAACACCACAACCAGATATCGTAACAACAAAACTCATATCATGTCCTTACATCTTCCCATCCTTTTCCGGGTGTCCAGGAAATGACGTCCAGGAAGGGGTTGGCCAGGTAGCCGTCGCTGTCGAAGGAGAAATCGCGGCCGCCGAGTGTGATGTTGGTGAAGTACCTGTTGGGCAGGGAGAGACACGTTCAAGATCAATCCCACTAAAACGATGAATGAACCATTAGCCTCATAGCTGTCCACACCAGGCAACGTCTGGGGTATCTATCAGGAGGGAAAATGATTGGCATTAAAAATGAACGGAGGCGATGCCTGTCAGAGGGGGCCGGTGTCTGTTTGCTCAGGAATACATTCAAGTGGCTTCATGAATAAACACCAGACACGCTCGGCTGGCTCCAGATGCTGGGGTGCTTTCACCAAGCACACACAGCAACGGCGTCTACTCTGCGTATACCGTTAGCCGCCTAGCTGCTGGTCTTCCAAATGGATTCCAAATGTCACTTTTTAAATCTTTTTGTTTTGTTGTTTTAAACAAACCAATGCGGTTAGTTTGGAGCTTCTTTTTGTCCCACGGGGGAAGTCTATGGCTGGGTTGGAAAGAGCAAGAAAACTACTACATACTTCCATGCCCATAATGTGACTTTTTAAACCTTTTTTTTGTTGTTGTTTTAAAAAAAAAAAACAATGTGGTTAGTTTGGAGCTTCTTTTTGTCCCATGGCGGAAGTCTATACTGTGTTGGAAACCACATGCAAACTACAACATACTTCCATGCCCATACTAATGTGACTTTTTAAACCTTTTTTTGTTGTTGTTTAAAAAAAAAAAAACAATGTGGTTAGTTTGGAGCTTCTTTTTGTCCCATGGCGGAAGTCTATACTGTGTTGGAAACCACATGCAAACTACAACATACTTCCATGCCCATACTAATGTGACTTTTTAAACCTTTTTTTTGTTGTTGTTTAAAAAAAAAAAAACAATGTGGTTAGTTTGGAGCTTCTTTTTGTCCCATGGCGGAAGTCTATACTGTGTTGGAAACCACATGCAAACTACAACATACTTCCATGCCCATACTAATGTGACTTTTTAAACCTTTTTTTTGTTGTTGTTTTAAAAAAAAAAAACAATGTGGTTAGTTTGGAGCTTCTTTTTGTCCCATGGCGGAAGTCTATACTGTGTTGGAAACCACATGCAAACTACAACATACTTCCATGCCCATACTAATGTGACTTTTTAAACCTTTTAAACCTTTTATTGTTGTTGTTTTAAAGCAAATCAATGTGGTTAGTTTGGAGCTTCTTTTTGTCCCATGGGGGAAGTCTATGGCTGTGTTGGAAACCGCATGCAAACTACTACATACTTCCATGCCCATACAAAAATTTGACTTTTTAAACCTTTTTTTGTTGTTGTTGTTTTAAAACAAACCAATGCAGTTAGTTTGGAGCTTCTTTTTGTCCCATGGGGGAAGTCTATACTGTGTTGGAAACCGCATGCAAACTACTACATACTTCCATGCCCAAACAAATGTCACTTTTTAAACCTTTTTTGTTGTTGTTGTTTTAAAACAAACCAATGCAGTTAGTTTGGAGCTTCTTTTTGTCCCATGGGGGAAGTCCATGGCAACCTCCTCATGGATGGTCGGAGCATCCCTATAAGCATCTCCTAGCCTCTCTGGTATCCTCTCCGTGCCCTCCCTGTCAATCAAGTCCTCCGATTGAGCCCACATTCCCCCCATAGCTCCTCCTGGCGGAAAACCAACTCATTTCCCCGAATTCCGACTCCATCGTCCTCCTTCTTGGCTGGCTTTCCTCACCTCATCCTCCCCCGCAGTCTCTGGGTCTGGTTGGTATCCGTCATGCAGTTGGTGACAAAGTTGGGCCCGCCCGTCATCCCGTAATCTTTCCGCATGGCCACCGCCCCGTGAGTCAGCACCGACACGCCCCTGGCGATCCTGCGATGGGGTTCGTCCCTCCATCCCTGGGGTCGCACGGCAAACAGCGCCCTCGGCAGGCTCTCCACACCCAAGCCCGAGAGAGCCGGCCCCACGGCAAACCACATGTGCGAGGCCCCGGCCTGGCCCGCCGCCCAGGCCGCTCGGAACACCAGCTCCGCCTCCTCCTGGGAGCAGTACAGCAGGCGGACCTGGGGGACGGTAGGAAAGGTGGGAGGGAGCGGGGGAGGAGGGGAGACACACACACACATATACAAGCTAGTGAGATAAGGAGGGGACAGGGGAGACGTGGAGAGAGACGTGGAGAGAGACGGGGTTGGAGACGGGGAGGTGAGGGAGACGGAGGTGCACCTGAAAGGAGGCGAGGAGGAGCTGGGAGATGACAGATAAAGGTGCTGGGCAGAGGAGGAGGAGGAGGAGAGACAGCTGTAACGTGTGCTGCCATACGTGTGTAGGACTCACAAAGTGACAAGAAGCTGGATGAGATGCCACCATTGAAGTTCTATTCACTTAGTTCAAGTTCCTGCCAGAGGGGGCGCTGTTCAGCTACGTTATTCCCGTTATTCCCGATATCTTTCCACACTGCCTGCACTACAAAAGCTACACTTCAAAACAAGACAACATTTTTATATTGTCTTGCGATTTACACAGGAGAAAAATCATATAATACAGTTGCACCTTGGTTAAAGGCCGCCTTGGTTAGAGCTTTTTTTCACTTAACATCCCAAATTTTGCTCAAATTTTGCCTTGGATTGAATTTCTCTGCCTTCTAAGCCTCCGCTTCTTGGATCATAGGGAGATAGATCTATTTTTTTTTTTTATTTTAAAGCTCTCTTCCCGTGAACCGAAATCAAAATGAAATTGGGTGACCATATATCCTGCTTTCCCAGGACAAGTCATGTTTTCCCGTACTGTGCTGAGGCGTGTTCAATGAGTTCCACTCATGGGATAGCCTCGAAAAGTAACGACAGGTTATTAAAAAAAAAAAAAAAAAAAAGGAGTGTTTGATTTCCACACCTGCACAGTACGGGTAAACGTGCCCGATTGGAGCTTTTTTTTTTTTTTTTAGATCATTTTTTAATTTCTCATTATGAGTTAACAATTCCCTGATATGGGGCCCGATAATTATGACAGGAAATAATCGTGCACACATAATTCATATGCATGGTTTCCTGCCAATGGCGTGAGCGTGCGGAAAGAAGCAATGTATCATGAAAAGACTCGACAAAGGGGGGGGGGGGGGGGGGGGTGACAACGTCCGTGATGCAAAGATCAAAACACCCTGAGGGAAAACAAGGTTACAAAATTGTACACATGTTGTTGAAAGCCAGAAGGAGGCAACAGGAGGTGGGGGGTACGGAGGGTGGGGGGGGGGGAGGGGACAAAAGCGGTTCCTGTGAGAATGGAAAGCGAAGGATGACATATACGGTGCTGAGATAAAGGACGTGTGCGTTAGATGGGGTGAAATGATGCTGTCAATGTAATGAATAAGAAGACGGAAGCGAGGCAACGGTGGGGGGGGGGGGCGGGGGGGGGGCAAAAAAAAAAAAAAACACCAGCAACAGCAACAGCATAGCAGCTCTCAGGGACACAGAAGTGAGGGGTGGAAATTGACCAAAGGGGATCTGTAAAGGGTTAGAGGGAGGATAGAGAAACTGAAACCGAAAGCACATTTGGAGAATTGCACCTTCATTGAATTTTGAACTGTAATGTCTTGGCAAAACAATCATGCCTGCATGCCAATAAACCCCCCCACGGTGAATTAAGCAGGGGATGAGAGTGACGGCGGAGGATGGATGCTGAAAGACTAAATTAAGAGGGGAAAAAAAAGGACCCGGTCTAAACACACACACACACACACACGATATCTACAGATGGAAAATGGAGAAAGCGAGGCGAGCGACAGAAACCCTGACAAGGCACTAGCTGGCTTCAGGAGCAAAGGAAGAAAAGATATAGTGTAAGAGATTGTAAAAATTGATCCAGAGACTAGCATAGAGAGGATATTAGCATAAAATGCATGTAACACAAACTCACACAGCATCACTAAACCATGGCAAGCATTTATTGGCCCCTTTCAGCCCAGAACATCTCCAAGAAAAGCAAGAGCCGCATGTCGGCAAGCGGCCGCAGGCAGTGTGTTATATTAACGGCGACACGAGCAGAGCGCAGCCTTGGAAATACTAAACACATGCCCTTCGCTTGCAAACACACACACACCATGCCGGGACATTAGCCATGACATTGAGACCCTGACCCAAGGCATGCAGCAAAGAGGCACGGCCCCGCTAGACCTGCAACGGTCACGTAAGTCAGTTTCATTTGAGAATGGATTTTTGGACTATATTTATATATATAATATATACATATATATAATGTTGTTTATACTCCGGTTTCCTCCCATATTCCGAAAACATGCTCGGTTGATTGGCCACTCCAAATTGTCCATAGGTATGAATGTGAGTGTGAATGGTTGTTTGTTTTTGTAAAAAAAAAATAAAAAAAATTTATGAAAAAAAATTCAATAAAAAATCTGAAATTATTTAGGGTGTCTTAAGAACATTTTAAAAAGGCCTAATGACGCCACTGGCCCTTAGGAGTAAAAAAAAAAAAACATGCTAGGTTAATTAGCGACTCCAAATTGTCCATAGGTATGAATGTGAGTGTGAATGGTTGTTTGTTTTTGTAAAAAAAAAAAAAAAAAAATTATGAAAAAAAATTCAATAAAAAATCACAAATTATTTAGGGGCCTTAAGAATATTTTAAAAGGGCCTAATGACGCCACTGGCCCTTAGAAGTAAAAAAAAAAACATGCTAGGTTAATTAGCGACTCCAAATTGTCCATAGGTATGAATGTGAGTGTGAATGGTTGTTTGTTTTTGTAAAAAAAAATTTAAAAATTAAAAAATAAATGAAAAAAAATCAATAAAAAATCTCAAATTATTTAGGGGGGGCTTAAGAATATTTTTTAAAAGGCCTAATGACGCCACTGGCCCTTAGGAGTAAAAAAAAAAAACATGCTAGGTTAATTAGCGACTCCAAATTGTCCATAGGTATGAATGTGAGTGTGAATGGTTGTTTGTTTATGTAAATAAATACATAAATAAATAAAAAAAATAAAAAATACATGAAAAAAAATCAATAAAAATATCAAATTATTTAGGGGGGCTTAAGAATATTTTTTAAAAGGCCTAATGACGCCACTGGCCCTTAGAAGTAAAAAAAAAAAAAAAACATGCTAGGTTAATAAGCGACTCCAAATTGTCCATAGGTATGAATGTGAGTGTGAATGGTTGTTTGTCTATATGTGCCCTGTGATTGGATGGCCACCAGTCCAGCCTCTCGCCCCAAGACGGCTGGGATATGCTCCAATCAGTAGTGGTACCAATAGCGGAACCAATCAGTGAAAGTAAGACGGAAACAAACGTGGATATAAGTACACATTTCTGTGTCCTTCCAACACATCAGGAAGAAAAGTAGCTATTGGTTGTCCCAGAGTGGCTGGATGACATCATTGGCTAATTTGCATATGATGCTGTAAGTGATGATGTCAGAAAAAAAAGCGAAAAAGCACCTTAATTACGATTACAACTACTACTACTACTACTTTATATATGCACAACAATAAAAAAGCGTTTGTTTACGCCGCCATCTTGGATCCAGCCCCAAGGTACGTACTTGCATGTGAGTGTGCAATGCAACGGGCAACATTTTTAGAGTAATAGTGTTTGTTTACGTCAAAGTAACAAACACATACAAAGCGATGGACCGCGGACAAAGACGAGGGTGCAAAACCGCCATCATTTGGGATGCATGTAAACAACATGCAACCGTGGTTTTTCTGCACGAAATGACCACGATCAGCACTCGTGCAGTTATTCGGTATCCCCTTGACGCCACACAACATCAGTCACTACCCCAGCTTCATTCATTCCATGATTTGCAAGGAACATACTAGAGTCCCCCCCCCTTCAATAGGCGGTGGGAAAGTCAAGCCGTTCATGTGAATGAGACAAGCTTTGGAACGCCCACTTTGTTTGTTATGCTGCGTTTATGGACTTTATATGGATTCAGATTTCACACCAGCACATTGTTGTTGTTTTTTTTTGGTCTGAGGGTGTCCACTACAAGGCGGGCGTTGAAAGGATGGAGCGGAGATGGAGGAAGGGGAAAGAAGAGAAAGGGGAGAAAGGAGGAAAAAGGCGTAAAGGAGATCCAAGCCAAAACCACGAGTCTTTGTCTTCACGCTCATCCAGACTTTTAGTGAGGATGGTTTCCCCTCATTCCCAAGCGTAGAGACGCTTTCCTTTCAATCGGATGCGAGACGACGCTTGGCATCTGTTTAATCTCGCCATGCTCTCTGGAGGTTTGATTAGGAAATTCGGCGTGAAGCACGACACTGCATTAAAAGCTGGACTACTTTCCTGAATAAAACAGCCTCACTGGACTGGAGGAATATACATGCTCATTAATATTATGAACAAAAAGAAGAAATCACCTCAAAATATGCCTTTATTTACTAAATATGTCTTTAATTCAATATATACTTGTCACAATGTGGGCGTTACCCCTTTGTGGCAGCTCTTTTAGTTTCCTTCTTTGCCTCTGTGCCTGTGTCCATGCCCTTATTTGGGCACTACTTCCTTTGTGTAGTGCTATACGACGATGTATGATTTGCTATATATATCACTATATTGACACTACTTCGTTACGGGACAAAAAATAAAAATAAAAAAAAATAAATAAAAATAAAAATAAAAATAAAAATAAAAATAAAAATAAAAATAAAAATAAAAATAAAAATAAAAATAAAAATAAAAATAAAAATAAAAATAAAAATAAAAATAAAAATAAAAATAAATTAGGAAAGCAGGAAGTGATCAAATGTAACAGTTACTGATTGAAAAAGTACCAGATGGAGGGGTATTGTTTTTCATTTAAAAAATTAAATTACAACAAATTTTAATTAAAAATGATACATTTAAAAAATTGAATTTTTTTAATTAAAATTTGTTTTGTATTAAAATTACTTTTTTATTTTAAAAAATTATTTTAAAAAATGTAATTAAAAAAAATGTAATTAAAAAATGATAAATTAAAATTTTTTACAATACATTTGATTGAAACATTTTTGTCTCGCTTTCATTTCTTCTTTTTGCATGAAGCTCTACTCGAACATCCTTAAGATCCAACAGCGCAAAATGTACATTGTTCACATTGTTCCACTGTGTAATCTCACTGTGGAACCATGTCAATAAAAAAAAAAATGTCAATATCATTGAGTCTTTGTGAAAAACATCCAAAAACAGCATCATTTGCGTTGATAGCGAATAGAAAATGAGGTGCGTGTTTAACAGAAGACAAACACTTACCTGGCATGAATAAAATCATCTGCATGGCTGGAACAATCCAGAGCATCTGAGGTGAGCGCTAGCTCTGAATGCTAGGGAGGCTGACAATGATGGCTATGAAAAAAAAAAAAAAACATCCAAAGTGTGGAAGTAGTTTGAAAAGGTAAAGGATGAGTCCAGGAAGTGAAGTGCAACGTTTGTCAGCAGCTTTGATATCACTTCCGCTTCCCGCTTCCCACATCTCCGTCGAACAGCGCTCCGAATCCATGACCCCTCAGTCATTTTCATTCTTAAGTTGAGCGGTTGTGAGGCAAAAATCGGTGGGCGGGTTGTTTTGATGCGGATTGTTTTCACTTCCGTGGTGATGGCGTTGCTTTTCTTTGGAAAATTCCATCCGTCCACATATCCGAGGTGGGGTTGCGGGGGGGGGGGGGTAGCGGCCTAAAGCAGTGAAGACCGGATTTCCATCCGTCCACCCCATGCTTCCAGGCCAGTTGGGAGACGTAGTCTGTCCTGGGTCTTCCGTGAGGCCTCCTAGGAGTCGGACGTGCCCTGACCATGGAGGGAGGTGTCTGGGAGGCACCTCCTTTGGCTCCTGTCATCAATGTGGAGGAGCAGGAATTTTCTCCCGGATGACAGTGCTTCCCTCCGCACCGCATTTTGTCTTTGTTTTTTTTTATTTTAATGTTTGTTGTCTCGGACAAGACCATGTGACCAAATTCAAATGGTTTTATTTTGATTCCGCGTTTCCATGCTCACGTTTCCATCTGGAAAACCACGGAAGAAAAACCAAGGATGCAAGGACCAGCTTTTGGCTGCTGGTTTTTCATTCCTACATCTCCAGTCTCCATCTACAGACACGAGTACCCGTGGGTTCGCTCATTCATCCATGTTCAATGCCGCTTGTCCTCACCAGGACTGCTCACCAGCAGCCAATGGCAGGGCACATATACACAAAGAACCAAATTCTTACCTCGGGACAATCAGGAGTTGCCAATGAACCTAACATCCTAACATGCATGATGTTGGAGTGTGGGAGGAAGCCAGATACCCACACGGGGAAAACATGGCCACTCCACACACAGATGCCCAACGGAGATTCAAATCTGACTGTGTGGCCGACATGCTAACCACTAACATGCTAACCACCACTGTGCGTTCCTACCTTTGGAGTGACTATAGGGGTATTATTTAATGTCTAGAGGGCTCTAATAATGTTTTGAAAAAAAATTGAAAGTGGCAAACATCTTTTCTATGTTTTATATGTCTTATTTTCTCATATAAAGTCCACCATATTGGGTAATAGGCGTGCAAAGGTGACTGTGGGGGTGTTATTTCATGTCTAGAGGGCTCTAATTATGTTAAAAAGTATATTTAGAAGGTGGTAAACAGGTTTTCTATGTCTTATATGTCTTAATTCCTCATATAAAGTCCACTATATTGGGTCAAAGGAGTGTAAAAGTGACTGTAGGGGTGCTATTTCATGTGTAGAGGGCTTTAATTATGTTAAAAAGCATATTTAGAAAGTGGCAAGCAGCTTTTCTATGTCTTATATGTCTTATTTCCTAATATAAAGTCCACCATATTGGGTAATAGGCGTGCAAAGGTGACTGTAGGGGTATTATTTCATGTCTAGAGGGCTCTAATTATGTTAACAAGCATATTTAGAAGGTGGTAAACAGGTTTTATATGTCTTATATGTCTTAATTCCTCATATAGAGTCCACCATATTGGGTAAAAGGAGTGTAAAAGTGACTGTAGGGGTGCTATTTCATGTCTAGAGGGCTCTAATAATGTTAAAAAAAACTTTTAGAAAGTGTCAAACAGCTTTTCTATGTCTTATTTCCTCATATAAAATCCACCATATTGGGTAATAGGCATGCAAAGGTGACTATAGGGGTGCTATTTCATGTCTAGAAGGCTCTAATAATGTTAAAAAAAATTTAGAAAGTAGCAAACAGCTTTTATCTATGTCTTATATGTCTTATTTCCTCATATAAAGTCCACCATATTGGGTAATAGGCATGCAAAGGTGACTATAGAGGTGTTATTTCATGTCTAGAGGGCTCTAATTATGTTAAAAAGGATATTTAGAAGGTGATAAACAGGTTTTCTATGTCTTATATGTCTTAATTCCTCATATAAAGTCCACTATATTGGGTAAAAGGAGTGTAAAAATGACTGTAGTGGTGCTATTCCATGTCTAGAGGGCTTTACTAATGTTAAAAAAAAGTTTTTTAGAAAGTGGCAAAGAGCTTTTCTGTCTTATATGTCTTATTTCCTCATATAAAGTCCACCATATTGGGTAATAGGCGTGCAAAGGTGACTATAGGGGTGTTATTTCATGTCTAGAGGGCTCTAATTATGTTAAAAAGCATATTTATAAGGTGGTAAACAGGTTTTCTATGTCTTATAAGGAGTGTAAAAGTGACTGTAGGGGTTCTATTTCAATGTTAGAGGGCTCTAACGATGATTTTTAAAAAAATATTTAGAAAGCAGCAAACGTCTATGTCTTATTTTCTTGTATAAAGTCCATCATATCGGGTAATAAGCGTGCAAAGGTGACTATAGGGGTGTTATTTCATGTATAGAGGACTCTAATGATGTTAAAAAGCGTATTTAGGAAGTGGTAAACAGGTATGTCTTATTTGTCTTATTTTCTCTTATTATGCGTGTCAAGTCTTTACGATCATGCAGTCCATAACTCTCCATGCCAGGATTGTTCCAAGTGACTTATGGTTTTGGTTGCACCATTGAACTGTGAGCGTGTTGGATGGGGAAGGGAGAGAAGAACAGAGGGATAGAGGAGAGAGGGGAGAGAGAGAGATGCGGAGGGACCGAGGGTGAGACGAAGAAGGAAGGAAAAAGCCGGGGGAGCCCCCCCTTGCAATGATACTCGCTGCGCTTCCTCCCCTTTCCTCCCCCCCTTTTCCCTTCCCTCCCTCCCCCCTGCTCTCACCTGCGCCTCGTTCTCCTTCAGCAGCCTACGCGTGCGTGCACCCCCGGGGTCGTCAGTCACGTTCAGGATGACCACGCTCTTCTTCTCCCAGCCGATGAAGGAGCCGTCCGTCAGGCCCTCCACCACCGACAGGAAC
Source organism: Doryrhamphus excisus (assembly GCF_037039965.1). Taxonomy (NCBI): domain Eukaryota; kingdom Metazoa; phylum Chordata; class Actinopteri; order Syngnathiformes; family Syngnathidae; genus Doryrhamphus; species Doryrhamphus excisus. Next base: position 16,210,635 of record NC_136375.1, on the reverse strand, counting down.
TCCTGGTAGCCGTGGTGACGCGTGGACACCACAGAGAAGGCCGTCCAGTCGTACTCCTCCAGCACCTCGAATATCACCTCCAGCTGGAGGGCGGTGGAGGAGCTGAACTGGAGAAAGATGGAACCTGATTCCTGGTTGGGGGGCAAAGAGAGCAGCGGGAGACTCGGTTAGAAACCCCAAAAGAAATGCCAAAGAAAAAAGATTTGGGTTTTTTTCCCAAGGTTGTAATATCAGAAACTAAACAAATTACAGTTGTCATGGTTGGAAAATTAGGTTGGAAAAAGTTTGAATATTATTGGAACAAAGTCATATACTATGGGAATAAAGGGAAGAACATTTACAAGAAGAATGTTGGAATGTTGAAAAATTGAAAAAAATTGAAATTGAAAATTGAAAAAAACAGCAGGTCTAAATATTAAGAGGGGAAAAAAGCTTTATTTTAATATTTGTTTATCTTTATATATATATTTTATTATAATATAATATTATAATTTATTTTTTTTCTTCAATGTAACTTTATTAGATTTTTTTCTCATAACTTTACAACCGATAAAAAAAAACATGTTTGACCTAAAATGATGTTTTATTCTTGTAAAATGTTAAGTGTTTCCTAACTGAACCATATAAGGAAGTCCGCCCCTCTGTGACATCACAAAGGAACGGTTTTACCACGCCTTTTGAAACCGAGCGTTTTGAACAATCCCAAACTTCTTTCAGGGCTCACTTTCAAATGCGCAAACCTCATTATCTGAAACGTTGGCATGGTTTAACACCAGAATACAACATTCTAACTACATTTTTTGGTCAGAAAAGTGGAAAAAGTGGAAAAGTAATTATTTTTTTTATTATTTTTATAGCTTGTTAAAATAATAAAATACAGTAAAATATAAAATACTTTTGTGTATTGTAGCTCTTATTCAAATTATTTTTCTTCATTCTCATTTTATTTCTTTTGATTGCAACTTTTTCTCTTCATATTTTGACTTCATTTATGTAAAATGTTTTTCATTGTTATATTATTTTTACTTTTCCTGTTTAATTATATGATCAGAATGTGCCGAGGGCCAATAAAAACCAGATGTGAGCCACAAATGGTCACCCCTGCACTAAAGCAGACTTTCAACTCGCTCCCGCACCAACTGCGGTCTTGAAGTATTGATGGAGTCGGTGAGGCTGCAGGGCTCAAACATCTTGGATTGTTGCTCGTGTTCTCCTGTGAGGTGTTTTCTAGAACGTTCCCGGGAGGACGAGGCAGGGCCACGGCGGCTTTCCAAGATGTTCAGCAAAAGGGCCGCAGTGGCAAAGCTTCATGTTGGCAGACAGCAAGGCTATTTGGCGGCAGACTATGGTGTATTATTATAGTACAGTAGAGTATATACTGTATATATCAGTGATATGTAGTATTGTGGTCACTAGGGGGCTATAAAGACTTTGATAGATTAGCTTACCTGAATTACCTTAACACCTTAACATTTTCCTCCCATTTCATGTGGAAGTGGTTAGTTGTTAGTTAGTGGCTATACTTGACTCCAACAAAATATTACAAATTAAAACACCAAACTTTTTTTCAACAATATTTTTATATTTACATAATATATTTATATAATTTATATATGATTATATAAATTAAAATGTATGTATTATATAATATATTTTTATATTTATATAATCTTTCAAAAATGACAACTTTATTTGTTGGTTTCTCATAACATTACAACCTATAAAAATATATTTGTTTTCTAAAATTATTTTTCATTTATTTAATCCTTACAAAATATTATAAATTAAAACACCAAACTTTTTTTTCAACAATATTTTTATATTTACATAATATAGTTATATAATTAATATATAATTATATAAATTTATATTTATATAATTTATGTATATATAATATATTTTTATAATTATATAATTTTTCAAAAATGACAACTTTATTTGTTGGTTTCTCATAACATTACAACCTTTTTTTCTAAAATTATTTTTCATTCATTTAATCCTTGTAAAATTGCGCTCTGGCAACATTTTGCTCGTAATATTTAGACTTAATTCTCATAGAATTACAGCCATTTTCTGCTGTTTTTTTCTAAAATTTTGACTTTGTTTCTGTACATTTTCAATTGTGACTTTATTGCCATCAAATTTGGACTTTTATTGTCATAAGGTTATAACTTTTTCTGCAACCTCATTTTCCAAAATGACATGATTCTGTAAAAAATAATATGACAACCTTTTATTAAAAAGTATTGATTTCATATTTCAACTGTTTCATATTTTTTCTGTTAATATTTTAACTTTACTCTTGTAAAATTACTGCATTTTGCTGTTTTTTTGTGTCTTGGTTTTCTTGTTAAATTCTATTCTGTAGTATGGATCATGATATTCGGATGATGATGAATCATGGTGTTTTGTCCCTTTTCCACTGCACGGTACCGTCTCAGTTCAACACAAAGTACTACACAAATATTACAGTATTTCAGTACACGACTGCAGTCTCCTCAGTCTCCCCTCGGATAAAGCTGTCCGTTTGGTGATTTTGCCGGACTGATCCAGGTGGAGCTGAGCTGAGTCAGAGCCGTGCCGCGGAAAAGCCGGAACCAGGAAGTAGCCTGATGACTAGCAAATGAAGGGACGTTACTGCGCTTCACCCCAGGCGGCAGTAGTCCTGGACTTGTGGACCCTTGAACCCCCACCCGCCCCCAACCTCCCTCCTCCTACCTGTGGCATCCGCCCCAGCCCCGCTCCCCCTCCTACAGCCACTATGGGCAGTCCCGTTTGCGCGGACACAAACTCCAGCATGGGGGCCAGAGGACCCCAGGCCGTGCGGGTGGGGCTCCCCTCTTCGTAAACCAGACCCTGCAGGGGCCGCGCAGCCAGCAGCTCACACAGCTGGGACAGCACCGTCTTAGGGCTGCTGTCGTTCACCTTGGGGGCGGCGGGGGGGAGGAAGTGACGTAAGACGGGTTAGTGTGTCAAAAGCAGACCCGGAAGCTTCCGGGGAAGAGTGACGTTCTCCAACCTGTAGCCAGATGACGTTGGCAGAGCCCCACTGGGTGACCACGCTCTCCCCCAGGGAGCCGTACACCCGGCCGAAGCCAGGATAGAGCACCCGTCCCCCGGACCCGGCCGCCGCCGCCGCCTCCGCCTGCACCATCGCGCCGGCGTGGATCACGGCGATGTTGAAGTTCATCATTGTCCCCGCCTCACGCTCTCTCGGGCTGGGCCGCAGCAGCAGGTGGGGGGAGGCGTCCGCCGGGCCTCTCCACTCTGCCAGGACCAGGAGGAGAGAGAGAGTAGGTATGGCCACCATGGCAACCTGCCGAGGGGGGGAGGCGGATATGTACGGCACAAAGACAGGGTGCCTGCAAGACAGAAGGAGAGAAGAAACCAGTGATGAAGTTAGTCCCAAATACCCAAACTATATTTTAAATTAATAAAAAATATTATAAAAAAATATTATTAATTTTTTTACGTTTTTAAAAAAATTACAAATATTTATTTTAATTTTTTGTAATTTTTTGTCACGTACTGAAGTATTTAAAGTATTTTAATTTTAATTTTAATTTTAATTTTAATTTTAATTTTAATTTTAATTTTAATTTTAATTTTAATTTTAATTTTAATTTTAATTTTAATTTTAATTTTAATTTTAATTTTAATTTTAATCAGATTCCAATTGAGTGCATCCCATAATCAGTTCCCAGTTCCACATGTCCAAAAGGAGTAGGACGAAGCAAAGCTTATTAAATCCTACCCCTCCATCTGGTACTTTTACAATCGCTAACTGTTACATTTGTTCACTTCCTGCTTTCCTAATATAGTTTGTTTTTGTTTTTTTAATTTAAAAGTAATAAAAAATATTATAGAAAATTATTTTATTTTTTAATTAAAAATGTAATTAAAAATTACAAATATTTATTTTAATTTCTTGTAATTTTTTGTCACGTACTGAAGTACAAGGTGATATGAGCATCCAATGCCATAATGTGTACCATAGTAAGTGTCAATATAGTGATATATATAGCACATCATGACTGGTTCAAGACTCTTCATCCTTGGATTTAATTTTAATTTTAATTTTAATTTTAATTTTAATTTTAATTTTAATTTTAATTTTAATTTTATTTTTAATTTTAATTTTAATTTTAATTTTAATTTTAATTTTAATCAGATTCCAATTAAGTGCATCCCATAATCAATTCCCAGTTCCACATGTCCAAAAGGAGTAGGAAGAAGCAAAGCTTATTAAATCCTACCCCTCCATCTGGTACTTTTACAATCACTAACTGTTACATTTGTTCACTTCCTGCTTTCCTAATATAGTTTAAGTAATTTTTTTTCATTTTGTAATTGTATTTTTTATCACGTACCAAAGTACGAGGTGATATGACCATACATGTGTAGAAAAGAGAGACGTGTGTTTATGTTACGTGTGTTACTGGGCATACTGGAGCTGGGGATTGAATTTGCTGCTATTTAGGCTGCGGGCTGAGAAGGAAGACGATGAGGGGGCGGGGTTAGGGGGGGGAGGAAAAATAGAAGCGGACCCTTCCAGGGAAGCAAGGAGGGCGAGGGAGTTAATAGCAGGCATAGACAAAGATGGGGGGGGGGTATTGTGCTGCATGAATAATAATGACAATTAAGATCACTGTAAACACCATCGCCCTCACAGCTGCGAGCGCACACACACACACACACACACACACACAAGATGTGCACACTGTAGAGATGCTTAATGATAAGCAGATAGCAGAGTTAATACAGTGTGCGTACACACAGTAACAACCACGCGTGAAGATAATGACCAGCAGCAAGCTAGCAGGGTTAATATGTGCCACTCGCGTGGCTTTCAATTTACTTGTGTCACCAACCGGCCTGCCTCCGTTTTTCCCTTCCTCCTTCCTCCGTTCCTCGGAACGCCATCACCGCTTCCACACTGTACACAATTGCACTGATTAGCAAGGGCCCTTCCCGTTTAAAGTAGCTCCATCTTCTCTGATGCTACGACCTCGCTAGGAAAATAAGCTGAAATCGGATGGCACAAAATGTGAGGTTCCGAAGAGACAAACAAGAGCTATTGATTACATAAATACGCATCCCGTCTGAACAAATACACCTCATATTCGGATGGTGACGAGATAGCGAGGCGTCCGGGAAAGAAAGGAAGCATGTGATAACAAAGGAGGTTCATTCATTCATTCATTCATTCATTTTCTACCGCTTTTTCCTCACGAGGGTCACAGGGGGGTGCTGGAGCCTATCCCAGCTGTCTTCGGGTCAGAGGCGGGGTGGGGTACACCCTGGATTGCTGGCCAGCCAATCACAGGGCACATATAGACAAACAACCATTCACACTCACATTTATACCTATGGACAATTTGGATTTGCTAATTAACCTAGCATGTTTTTTTTTTTACTTCTAAGGGCCAGTGGTGTCATTAGGCCTATTTTAAAATGTTCTTAAGCCAACCTAAATAATTTGATTTTTTTTTTTTTTTTCATTTTATTTTTTTTTACAAAAAAAATGTCTAACAAATTTTATATAATAGGGCAAAAGCAGGCTAATAAGCAGGCTAATACTAGCCTACTAACTATCATGAATATGGCCTAATATTCATCCAAAAAAAGGGTCAATTGAAACAAATATGTATTTAAACTTTCATTCATTTTCTACCGCTTATCCTCACCAGGGTCGTGGGAGTGCTGGACAAACAACCATTCACACTCACATTCATACCTATGGACAATTTGGAGTGGCTAATTATCCTAGCATGTTTTTGGAATGTAGGAGGAAACCGGAGTACCCGGAGAGAACATGCAAACTAGCCGAGGATGGACTTGAACCCTGGTGTCCTAGCTGTGAGGTCTGCGTGCTGACCACTCGACCGCCGCGCCGCCCAACAAAGGAGGCTGTGACAGGAAAATACGCTACATGGTACAATTTGAAGAAGATATATCCCCGTACTGCGAGCCATTAACCGTTACGCTTGTCACAGTATTTCACTCTCTGGAGACGCCGCAGCGCGTGAATCCAGAATACGCCGCAGCGAGGATGTCCTCTGGCTCCCTGAACGCAGCAGATACTTTGCAGGGAGTTGTACAAAGAAGAAAAAAAGTGAAGCCAGCGTCTGTTTCCTGTATCGATGCCAGTAGCGCCCATTCTTTTCCACGTATACGTGTTCAATACTCCCGAAAAGCCATTTGTACACAGAATTCATATTGTAGTCATGTACATGATCAGACTTATGTATTTTAACCTCCTTTTGTATTCACAAAATAGACTGAGAATCATACAAATGTAATCATTACAAGTGTATTTAGTTAGTCAGTGACTAGAGTGGTTAGCCCACAGACCTCACAGCTAAAAAGACCTGGGTTCAATTCCACCCCATCTCTGCATGTTCTCCCCGTGCATGTGTGAGTTTTCTCCAAGTTTTCTCCAAAAACATGCTGGGTTAATTAGCAACTCCAAATTGTCCATAGGTATAAATGTGAGTGTGAATGGTTGTTTGTCTATATGTGCCCTGTGATTGGCTGGCCACCAGTCCAGGGTGTACGCTGCTTCTCGCCCCAAGACAGCTGGGATAGACTCCAGCACCCCCTGCAACCATCAAGAGGATAAGCGGTAGAAAATGAATGAATGATTATTAGTACTACTACTAGTAGTAGTAGGCTAGTATTAGCACATTACAAATGTTCAGCAAGTACAGCAAATACAGTGAGACCTCTCACGCTGACACAAAAAAAATTTATGAGTGTCAACTCAAAATATAATTTATTTATGATAATGTTTTTAAATTGTAAATGTTTGTGAGTAAAAACGTCTATTTCCGAACATTCAGAAAGGATTATTTTTAAACATTTGCCTCAATGCAGCTTTCCTTCATGAACTGTACAAATGGAAATACAGATTTCCACAGTTTTTGACTTTTTAATCCCGCGATTTTCGACGGTCATTGAACGCACCGAAGCACCGTTCTCCGATGCAAAGAGAGCTGTAAAGGATGCATTTGGATGTATTTCCCTCCTTTTTCTTTCAACTTATACTTCCTACCGAATGCCGATACTATGTAGGGACGCATAAAGGTAAGATTTGATGACTTTGAGTCACTATTTGAGTGCACCATTGTGGTAGTTCCATGCTAAATGGCTAACGCTAGCATAAAGCTAGCATAACACTGCACTTCAGCCACGGTCATCACATTGACAGCCCGTTTAATAGTAGCTGTAACTCCAATTTTAGCTGGCAGTTCAATGCAAAAATCATTAAAGAGATGTAAAATTGTCAAAACACTGGTTAGTTGAGCCACTCTTATGCCAAGGTAGCAATGTATATGACAATAAAAACCATACCTGCACTGCTCAAGACGCTTCTAGTTTTAATCCTGCTAGTTGAGTATAAAGTGGCCAATATTTCACTCAACACCACACACAACATTTTGGATGAACCCACGCCTCTCTGGACAGCATACATTATAGATATTTACATCAAAATTACTTATACGTATGTCTTCATATGACGCACATAAAACAACTTCTCCGCGTCTACTTCCTGCTCCGGTCTCCTCGCGCCGTGTGCCGTTCAGGCACACACGTAATTGTCAAGCGTTGTTTTTTTCATTGTTATTCACGTATATATTCACGGATATTTTCTTCTGAGAATCAATTTTCGAAGCACAAAATGCCTAATTGTGCTTGAGAAACACTAAACCCTAGTTTCAAGGTTGGTTGTTAGAGCATATGAATTATAGCTTCCATGCTGTGCATGATTGCCCTACTATGTGCCCGCGAGGAGCTCGCCATCCCAGCTCCGTGAGGAGACCCGCAATCAAGGAAACGGCGGCTGCAGCAAATCCGACGTGCAACATCGTACTGCGGAGCAGAACAATGCAAAGCAAACACAGCCGGAGAAGAGCGAGCGGAGGTTGAAGCATTATTGTTTCACTTGACTCTCTGCCTCCAGTGAGTCCTTTGTTGCAATGCAAATGTTCACATTTCCCCGCTCCAGCTGCCTCTTATGAAAGATAAATAGGATAACAAATATCACTTGGCAAAGGGCTGCAAACGTGACCTTCAAGTTTTGCGTGATTTCCATCAGCTGGTGGAAACTTGTGATGGATGACACGGTGCATCCACTCTTGATGGTATCGCTGTTCAAACGCTGCCGTGTAAGTGGAGATCTTTCAGAAGCATTTTTTTTCCACATCCTTGGTAGTCTTTGGTAGTCTTTCTTGACGTGACCTTCTACATATGGTTTTTAACATTATTAGAGCCCCCTAGGCATGAAATAACACCCCTATAGTCACCCTTACACTCCTATTACCCAAAATAGTCGACATATTAAGCACTTAAATCCTGTTTGCCACCTTCTAAATACGCTTTTTATTATTATTAGAGCCTCTTGACGTGAAATAGCACCCCTATAGTCACCCTTACACTCCTATTACCCAAAATAGTCGACATATTAAGCACTTGAATCCCGTTTACCACCTTCTAAATACGCTTTTTGCTATTATTAGAGCCTCTAGACGTGAAATAGCACCCCTATAGTCACCTTTGTACTCCTATTACCCAAAATAATTGACATATTAAGCACTTAAATCCCGTTTACCACCTTCTAAATACGCTTTTTATTATTATTAGAGCCTCTAGATGTGAAATAGCACCCCTATAGTCACCCTTACACTCCTATTACCCAAAATAGTCGACATATTAAGCACTTGAATCCCGTTTACCACCTTCTGAATACGCTTTTTATTATCATAAAAACCTCTAGATTTGAAATAGCACCCCTATAGTCACCCTTACACTCCTATTACCCAAAATAGTCGACATATTAAGCACTTGAATCCCGTTTACCACCTTCTAAATACACTTTTTATTATTATAAGAGCCTCTAGATTTGAAATAGCAGCCCTATAGTCACACTTACACTCCTATTACCCAAAATAGTCGACATATTAAGCACTTAAGTCCTGTTTACCACCTTCTACATATGGTTTTTAACATTACTAGAGCCCCCTAGGCATGAAATAACACCCCTATAGTCACCCTTACACTCCTATTACCCAAAATAATCGACATATTAAGCACTTAAATCCCGTTTACCATCTTCTAAATACGCTTTTTATTATTATTAGAGCCTCTTGACATGAAATAGCACCCCTATAGTCACCCTTACACTCCTATTACCCAAAATAGTCGACATATCAAGCACTTGAATCCTGTTTACCACCTTCTAAATACGCTTGTTACTATTATTAGAGCCTCTAGACGTGAAATAGCACCCCTATAGTCACACTTACACTCCTATTACCCAAAATAGTCGACATATTAAGCACTTAAATCCTGTTTACCACCTTCTACATATGGTTTTTAACATTACTAGAGCCCCCTAGGCATGAAATAACACCCCTATAGTCACCCTTACACTCCTATTACCCAAAATAATCGACATATTAAGCACTTGAATCCCGTTTACCATCTTCTAAATATGCTTTTTATTATTATTAGAGCCTCTTGACATGAAATAGCACCCCTATAGTCACCCTTACACTCCTATTACCCAAAATAGTCGACATATCAAGCACTTGAATCCTGTTTACCACCTTCTAAATACGCTTGTTACTATTATTAGAGCCTCTAGACGTGAAATAGCACCCCTATAGTCACACTTACACTCCTATTACCCAAAATAGTCGACATATTAAGCACTTAAATCCTGTTTACCACCTTCTACATATGGTTTTTAACATTATTAGAGCCCCCTAGGCATGAAATAACACCCCTATAGTCACCCTTACACTCCTATTACCCAAAATAGTCGACATATTAAGCACTTAAATCCTGTTTGCCACCTTCTAAATACGCTTTTTATTGTTATTAGAGCCTCTTGATGTGAAATAGCACCCCTATAGTCACCCTTACACTCCTATTACCCAAAATAGTCGACATATTAAGCACTTGCCTCAGTTAAGGTCAGTGTTCATGACTTTGAAATACCTCTTTGACGTCAGCTTAAAAACACGCTAACCGGAGCGTACGCTAAACTAAACCCAGACATTTTTTGTGTTAACCGATAAACATGGCCGCCGTGGCGTCAATCCAGCCTGAGCGAACCTTTAACCATTTAACTAGCGAACTGCAATGCGCCACACCGTCACTGTTTACATAACACGGTCTAATTTTATACTCCGTCCTTCTGGTCGCTCATCTACATAACGACTAAGCGGTATTGTGCCATGAATACTACTTTGTTGTAAACACTGAACGACGTGTCAGGGTGTCACATATTTACCATCGCTAACGGAGACTCTCGGACCAGGACGACGTGTACACAATTCCGCTTCTGCGAGGTGCCTGTCGTGTAAACGGGGCCCTAATATCCGCGGGAAGCTGTCGCAGGCGGCGTGTTCAGGTCTCAAAGCGACGCCTGAGCTGCTTGGGAAAAGTTTATCACACTTTTCCGTAGCTGAAGGCAAATGAGCTACTTTGAAGCTTTGCTGCAGTTGGGAGCAAGGAAAGGAAGATGTGGAAGGTGGGAAGCATCCCGCGTGGAATTCTTCAACGTCTAGTGTTGTTTGGAGTGAAGAACTCATTTGACTGTCTAACGTCTAACGACTGTAACGTGTTCGATATCCGCTACGCTTTTAATAACTACGGACATGATTACCCCCACATTAGGGCCCCCTCCGTCCAGGCTTCGCTCCACGTCTTAAAATAAATGACGCCAACTAGCAGTCAACTGGAGGATTTTTTTAGTTGTTTTTCTTTCGTGAACGTATGTTAAAATGTGTAATGTTAGCAAATAGCTATGCTAGTATTGCTAACATTAGAGTTCTCCTTCATGTAGTATGTCAAGGATGTCCAAAGCATCTTTTTTTATATAATTCTAAAAAGAATACAAAAAAATCAAACAAAACAGAAAAAATAGATTTGATTTAATTTCATAATAAAGCGCTTTTCAAAGCACCCACTGCTAAGTCACACACACTCATGGTGGTAATGTACATCTGGAGGCACAGCTGCCCTGGGCTAGATGCAAACTCATTCCTATTCATCCACCAGGTTTCAATATTAATAAATGGAATATTTCCATCATTATGGCATCAAAAACCTGTTTAGCTGGCATTTACTGATGTGAAAAAACACCCCATAGTCAAATTTGTACCACTATTTCCCGTGTAGCGCATCCCATAATTAGTTCCCAGTTCCACATGCCCAAAAGGAGTAGGAAGAAGCAAAGCTTATTAAATCCTACCCCTCCATTTGGTACTTTTACAATCACTAACTGTTACATTTGTTCACTTCCTGCTTTCCTAATATAATTTAAATTTAGTTTTTTGTTTTTTAATGTATTTTTTTAATTTTAATTTTAATTTTAATTTTAATTTTAATTTTAATTTTAATTTTAATTTTAATTTTAATTTTAATTTTAATTTTAATTTTAATTTTAATTTTAATTTTAATTTTAATCAGATTCCAATTGAGTGCATCCCATAATCAGTTCCCAGTTCCACATGCCCAAAAGGAGTAGGAAGAAGCAAAGCTTATTAAATCCTACCCCTCCATCTGGTACTTTTAAAATCACTAACTCTTACATTTGTTCACTTCCTGCTTTCCTAATATAATTTAAATTTAGTTTTTTGTTTTTTAATGTATTTTTTTAATTTTAATTTTAATTTTAATTTTAATTTTAATTTTAATTTTAATTTTAATTTTAATTTTAATTTTAATTTTAATTTTAATTTTAATTTTAATTTTAATTTTAATTTTAATTTTAATTTTAATTTTAATTTTAATCAGATTCCAATTGAGTGCATCCCATAATCAGTTCCCAGTTCCACATGCCCAAAAGGAGTAGGAAGAAGCAAAGCTTATTAAATCCTACCCCTCCATCTGGTACTTTTAAAATCACTAACTCTTACATTTGTTCACTTCCTGCTTTCAATAATACAGTTTAAGGTTTGTTTGTGTTTTTTTGAGTTTTGAATTTTTTTTTTTTTGTCCCATACCAAAGTTCCGAAGTTTCTATGCGGGTAAAATAAGTACAAAAGGTGAAATAATATTATTCTAAAAACAATGTAACCAGGAAAAAACAGAATTTGGGACAGTTTGTGTTTCTGTATTGTTGCTGTGATTTAAGGAAAGACCATCACAATGCTCTGCAGTTCAGCACCCTGCCGTGACACTGGAGTGACTTCAAGGTGGGGGGCGGGGGGATTAACCTCCTGGGTCGTTTGCTGTTTATTTGTGACTCACGCGTTGAGGCGGCGGCGGCGGCGGCGGCGGCGTGCCAGACCTCACATCTGCGGGTGGAGGAAGGCAAAGGGGCTTGGAAGTGCGGAGGAAGTGTTCAGCGTTGTCATCTGCGGCTTCGTTCCCGTTCTGTCATGCAGAGTAATGGAGCCCCCCCCCCCCCCCCCCCCCGCTGTCGTACACGGTCAACACAGCACGTGCAGGCCATTTAGACCAGAAGAAGATGACAATGTTTGTTCTTTCCCTCATTGCGCCACGGCGTGTGTCATTTCCTATAGCCTACTACAGTAATACAGTACTATATAAGATAAGCTAGCGTCCCTGTACTGTATGTGTGCGTGAATGTGATATGGCGTTCTAGGGGGGCTTAGAAACCAAGAGGAGCATGCAGCTGGAGCTCAATGCCCCTCGTGTTAATTGGCCCATACTTCAATCACAGCCAGTGGAGTGTCTGCTCTATCGCAATACATCCTCTCTCTCTCTCCTGCTCCACACACACATTGACACCATCGGGCCCGAAGACGCACCCCCGCTAGTCTGCAGCATCCTTCCCCTCCGCACACGTCCTTATCGGGGGCCGCTTTCACCCCCCCCCCCATGTCGTCTCTTCCTCCGTATCTCCCCTTCTCCCTCTTTCATCCATGTCATGTCGCCGAGACGCCAGCTCGTGTTGCCATTGTGATCAGTAGTGATCAGTGAGCCTGCATGTACTGCTGCCATGGGGCTGCTGACACCTGAGTATCCCAGCACCCTTGAAAGCACCGGTAGGGATTGGACTGTTTCTGCATTCACAGCTATGGTTTTTATACTTCTTTTATACTTTTATACGTCACTTCTTCTGTATTTGGAGGAGGCAGAGCAAGCGACGTCAGATCCTGAATGCACCACCCGGAACCTCTACTCCACTACAACACAATACCATCCATCCATCCGTCCATCATCCATCCATATGTCCATCCATCCAGCAATCCATCCATCATCTATCATCTATCCATATGTCCACCCATCCAACCATGCATCCATCCATCCATCATCTATCCATATGTCCACCCATCCAACCATGCATCATCCATCCATCATCTATCCATATGTCCACCCATCCAACCATGCATCCATCCATCCATCATCTATCCATATGTCCACCCATCCAACCATGCATCCATCCATCCATCATCTATCCATATGTCCACCCATCCAACCATGCATCCATCCATCCATCATCTATCCATATGTCCACCCATCCAACCATGCATCCATCCATCCATCTTCTATCCATATGTCCACCCATCCAACCATGCATCCATCCATCCATCATCTATCCATATGTCCACCCATCCAACCATGCATCCATCCATCCATGTGTGCACCCAACCATCCATTCATCTATACATGCATCATCTATCCATATGTCCACCCATCCAACCATGCATCTATCCATCCATCCATCCATGTGTGCACCCAACCATCCATTCATCTATACATGCATCCATCCACCCATCCATCCATCCATTATCTATCCATATGTCCACCCATCTATCCATGCATCCATCCATTCATCCATATGTGCATCCATCCATCACCCATCCATCCATCCATCCATCCATCCATCCACCCATTCATATGTGCATGCATCCATTCATCCATATGTGCATTCATCATCCATCCACCCATTCATATATGCATGCATCCATCCATATGTGCATCCATCCATCCATACATGCATCTATCCACCCTTCCATTATCCATCCATCCACCAATCCATCCATATGTGCATCCATCCATCCATCCATATGTGCATCCATTCATCCATTCATGCATCCACCCACCCTTCCATTATTGATCCACCAATCCCTCCATCTGTGCATCCATCCATCAATCATCTATCCATATGTCCACCCATCCATCCATGCATCTATCCATCCATATGTCCATCCATCTATCATTCATCCATCATCCATCCATATGTTCATGCATCCATCCATCCATCCATCCAACCATTCATCCCTATGTGCATCCATCCATCCATGTGTGCATCCATCCATCCATCCACCCTGTACTGGTGGATGGATGCCAATGGCAGTGTGATATCCAGTATTTATTCCAATTATTCCCAGCTCCTAGCGTTGGAGGAGACGAAGTCAGGTTGTCCATATTTCGAAAAGACACAATTCAAATCACCAGGAGTGTCAACAATTGTTGAATATTGGGACAAATCTCTCCAGGCTTCCAATAAAAAGTCAGAAACCCACAAGATGGAGCATTGGAAAGTGTGGCAAGGTGGCAGGAAGTCAGTCTTTCTTTCTGCCGCTAATATCCTCCATGGAAGTCAGCCCATTTTTGACGAGCTGTATTCTAGAAATGAGCTTTCATTTCATTTTAGATAAGCATCAGAAATCCCGTAAACCTGATTTGCTCGCAAAAAATGCTAAAGTTTGACTTCCTGCGGACATTTAAAATGTCCTTTTTATTTCATATTTTTTTCTTTTGTGATGTATTTTTTAGTAGTTATTTCCAAACCAGAATGGACTATTTTTATTTTATTTTATTTTATTTTATTTTATTTTATTTTATTTTATTTTATTTTATTTTATTTTATTTTATTTTATTTTATTTTATTTTTTTGCAGGATAATTATTTAAAAAAAAACCTGAACAAAATCATATTGATCAAAGCATCAAAAGTATCAATATTTAAATTTAAGAATTGCGACATAGTACGGCATCATGTCATTATTTAAACGATTTCAGGCCTAAAGAGCCCAAAATACGACGAACAACATCTGCTTCCTCTCACTCTGCTATATACAGGAAGCTTCAGCCAGCAGGTCCTTGCAGATACATAACACAAATAGCAGGAAAGAAGGAAAGAGGCCACGGGCAGATAAGTGTGACGCCCGTTGTCATTCATGTGAAGCAGTAACAGTAACAGGCTGGGTGATTTTAATACGGAAAATCAAGCGCAGCTCATCAAATGACTCGGAATTGTAATTACACACACGCGCGCTCATTCACAAGCACGCCAATATTCAGACAAGCGGGGGCAAATGAGGGCTGTGCTCGTTATTGGATATTATGCAGCTGAAGGTATGGAGGATAAAAGCACATCCTGTCGCATCCTTTTCCAGGAGCAAACGGGAACGACTTCTTGGCGTCATCCTATTTGGACATTTCCAGTCCGTCCATGTCAGCCTGGCCACTGCAGGCTAACTTGGAGCTTCAGGCCACCTCAGCTTAGGATTCTAAGCACGTCTTCATGGGCCAAACGCAACAGAGCAGTTCAAACACTGTGTTGGGATTTGACTTCCTGATTCTGATCACTCTCCTTATTTTTCAAATGAGCATCGCTACAAAGGAAGCTAACTAGCTGAATAGCGGACATAAGATATGGTCGCTCATTCTGACGAAGAGCTATAAAAGTGGGGGGGGGGGGTGTAAAGGGATGCTCCTTTCTTATTGACCCCCAGCACATTGGAGAGATACAATATAACAATAACAGTAAAAATGTACTGGCACAATGTCATTTCAAATATATTAATAAAAATTCAAGTAAATTCAATTAAAACATGTTTTTTTTTTAAATGTAAAAAAAAATAAAATCAGATCTCATTAATTGGTTCCAGACCCGACCCGACCAGGACAAGTCAATTTCCTTATACACAAATGGAATATTTTAGTAGTTAGAAAACCTTCTAAGCATACTTTTTAACAGTGTTAGAGCCCTCTACACATGGGATAACACCCCTATAGTCACCTTCACACTCATATTACCCAATAGAGTAGACAAAATAAGACAAAATAAGACATAGAAAACCTGTTTACCACCTTCTAAATACATATTAGAGCCCTCTACACATGAGATAACACCCCTATAGTCACCTTCACACCCATATTACCCAATAGAGTAGACAAAATAAGACATAGAAAACCTGTTTACCACCTTCTAAATACATATTAGAGCCCTCTAGACATGAGATAACACCCCTATAGTCACCTTCACATTCCTATTACCCAATAGAGTAGACAAAATAAGACGAAATAAGACATAGAAAACCTGTTTATCACCTTCTAAATACATATTAAGAGTCCTCTAGACATGAGATAACACCCCTATAGTCACCTTCACACCCATATTACCCAATAGAGTAGACAAAATAAGACATAGAAAACCTGTTTACCACCTTCTAAATACATATTAGAGCCCTCTAGACATGAGATAACACCCCTATAGTCACCTTCACATTCCTACTACCCAATAGAGTAGACAAAATAAGACGAAATAATACATAGAAAACCTGTTTACCACCTTCTAAATACATATTAAGAGTCCTCTAGACATGAGATAACACCCCTATAGTCACATTCACACTCCTATTACCCAATATAGTAGGCAAAATAATAAAAAATAAGACATAGTAAACCTGTTTACCAACTTCTAAATACATATTAGAGCCCTCTTGACATGAAATAACACCCCTATAGTCACCTTCACACTCCTATTACACTATAGACTAGGCAAAATAAGACAAAATAAGACATAGAAAACCTGTTTACCACCTTCTAATACATATTAGAGCCCTCTAGACATGAGATAACACCCCTATAGTCACCTTCACATTCCTACTACCCAATAGAGTAGACAAAATAAGACGAAATAAGACATAGAAAACCTGTTTACCACCTTCTAAATACATATTAAGAGCCCTCTAGACATGAGATAACACCCCTATAGTCACATTCACACTCCTATTACCCAATATAGTAGGCAAAATAATAAAAAATAAGACATAGTAAACCTGTTTACCAACTTCTAAATACATATTAGAGCCCTCTTGACATGAAATAACACCCCTATAGTCACCTTCACACTCCTATTACACTATAGACTAGGCAAAATAAGACAAAATAAGACATAGAAAACCTGTTTACCACCTTCTAAATACATATTAGAGCCCTCTAGACATGAGATAACACCCCCATGGTTCTCTCTTAGTACCCAATATTTCTCCGGGTACTCCGGTTTCCTCCCACATTCCAAAAACATGCTAGGTTAATTAGCCACTCCAAATTGTCCATAGGTATGAATGTGAGTGTGAATGGTTGTTTGTGTATATGTGCCCTGTGATTGGCTGGCCACCAGTCCGGGGTGTACCCCGCTGGGATAGGCTCCAGCACCCCGTGACCCTGGTGAGGATAAGCGGTAGAAAATGAATGAAAGTTGAAATACATATTTGTTTCAATGGACCCTTTTTTCGGATGAATATTAGCCATATTCAAGTGATGTTTTATGAATGAATAGCGAGAGACGGTTATAAAAACAATCAAGTTGTGCGAACAATGGATAGTAGAAGAAGAGCCCAGCAGCACAAGCTCCTCCTCTTCCTTGATGTGCATGTCATGACCGAAACGTGTGGATCTGCTTTCCCCCAAGGATTGATGGAAATGAGATGAAGACTGACCGAGCCCGCTGTTAGCGGCGCAGCGCTAACAATTCTCTGACCTCATTTCTAAACAAAAAGCAACACGTCTGAAGTCCCGCCCACTTGTGATTGGAAATCACATCGGGGGACGAGTTCATCACGGTTGGAATATTTGACATGCTAATACTAATGGCAGGGTGCGCCGTTAGCGAAGCGCGTGTCTTCTGTGGCTTTAGCAGAACCTCACACGTGTCGTTGTGATGTGCCACTTATCTCCACTCAAGTCCGGAAAGGCTGATAATAAAAGCGCAGGAGTGCTTTGGGTGTCACTGATCACACATGGTGCGCTCATAGGCTGTGATTCATTCACACAGAAAATACCCATCTGTGAATGAACGATCGGCCATGAAATATGCCAATATGCTCTGTTTTTCATTGGCTTCCCTGCCTTGACTGGTGCAGCTGCTAAAGCTTTACCGCTATGGCGAGTGCTCTGGCATAAATATCACAAAGGTCATGTGCTTTCAGGCGGAGAAGCCGCCGTCCGGGGGTTGTTGCTCCTGACGGGAACGCCAGTTGTAAAGGAGCAAACTATCGGTGACATCAGCAACGGACAGTGAAGGTATCGCTATCTACTCTTCATAGAACACTTCACCAATCATACATCACGAGACGTACCATAGTACCATAGTAACGGTCAATATAGTGATATATAATGTATGACTATAGGGGTGTTATTTCATGTCTAGAGGGCTCTAATTATGTTAAAACTGTATTTAGAAGTTCATAAACAAGCTTTCTATGTTTTATATGTCTTATTTTCTTGAATTATGTCTACTATATTGGGTAACAGGAGAGTGAAGGTGACTATAGGGGTGTTATTTTATGCCTAGAGGACTCTAATCATGTTAAAAAGTACATTTAGAAAGTCATAAACAAGCTTTCTATGTTTTATATGTCTTAATTTCTCAAATTATGTCTACTATATTGGGTAACAGGAGCGTGAAGTTGACTATAGGGGTGTTATTTCATGTTTTGAGGGCTCTAATTATGTTAAAATGTGCATTTAGAAAGTCATAAACAAGCTTTCTATGTTTTATATGTCTTTTTTTCTTGAATTATGTCTACTATATTGGGTAACAGGAGCGTGAAGGTGACTATAGGGGTGTTATTTTATGTCTAGAGGACTCTAATCATGTTAAAAAGTACATTTAGAAAGTCATAAACAAGCTTTCTATGTTTTTTTATGTCTTATTTTCTCAAATTATGTCTACTATATTGGGTAACAGGAGTGTGAAGGTGACTATAGGGGTGTTATTTCATGTCTTGAGGGCTCTAATTATGTTAAAATGTGCATTTAGAAAGTCATAAACAAGCTTTCTATGTTTTATATGTCTTTTTTTCTTGAATTATGTCTACTATATTGGGTAACAGGAGAGTGAAGGTGACTATAGGGGTGTTATTTTATGCCTAGAGGACTCTAATCATGTTAAAAAGTACATTTAGAAAGTCATAAACAAGCTTTCTATGTTTTATATGTCTTAATTTCTCAAATTATGTCTACTATATTGGGTAACAGGAGCGTGAAGTTGACTATAGGGGTGTTATTTCATGTTTTGAGGGCTCTAATTATGTTAAAATGTGCATTTAGAAAGTCATAAACAAGCTTTCTATGTTTTATATGTCTTTTTTTCTTGAATTATGTCTACTATATTGGGTAACACGAGAGTGAAGGTGACTATAGGGGTGTTATTTTATGTCTAGAGGACTCTAATCATGTTAAAAAGTACATTTAGAAAGTCATAAACAAGCTTTCTATGTTTTATATGTCTTAATTTCTCAAATTATGTCGACTATATTGGGTAACAGGAGTGTGAAGGTGACTATAGGGGTGTTATTTCATGTCTAGAGGGCTCTAATCATGTTAAAAAGTGCATTTAGAAAGTCATAAACAATCTTTCTAGGTTTTATATGGCTTATTTTCTCAAATTATGTCAACTATATTGGGTAACAGGAGAGTGAAGTTGACTATAGGGGTGTTATTTCATGTCTTGAGAGCTCTAATTATGTTAAAATGTGCATTTAGAAGGTCATAAACAAGCTTTCTATGTTTTATATGTCTTATTTTCTTAAATTATGTCCACTATATTGGGTAACAGGAGAGTGAAGCTGACTATAGGGGTGTTATTTTATGTCTAAAGGACTCTAACCATGTTTAAAAAGTGCATTTGGAACGTCGTGAACAAGCTTTTTGTGTTTTATATGTCTTATTTTCTCTATTATGTCGACTATATTGGTTAGCAGGAGTGTGCAGGTCACTATAGGGGTGTTATTTCATGTCTAAAAGACTCTAATCATGTTAAAAAGTACATTTTGAAAGTCATAAACAAGCTTTCTATGTTTTATATGTCTTCTTTTCACGAATTATGTCCACTATATTGGGTAACAGGAGAGTGAAGCTGACTATAGGGGTGTTATTTCATGTCTTGAGGGCTCTAATTATGTTAAAATGTGCATTTAGAAGGTCATTAACAAGCTTTCTATGTTTTATATGTCTTATTTTCTCGAATTATGTCTACTATATTGGGTAACAGGAGACTTAAGGTGACTATAGGGGTGTTATTTCATGTCTAAAGGACTCTAACCATGTTTAAAAAGTGCATTTGGAACGTCGTGAACAAGCTTTTTGTGTTTTATATGTCTTATTTTCTCTATTACGTCGACTATATTGGTTAGCAGGAGTGTGCAGGTGACTATAGGGGTGTTATTTCATGTCTAAAAGACTCTAATCATGTCAAAAAGTGCATTTGGAAGGTCGTAAACAAGCTTTTTGTGTTTTATATGTCTTATTTTCTTTATTACGTCGATTATATCGGAATAATACCACCTGGCCACTCGCACCCCAGCGAGGGAACATGATGGTAAACGTCGAGTAAATCTTCGTTGAAAGAGATTTCATATGTCGGTTCAGGTGACGACAGCGAGCGCCCACCCCCAACCATTCATCTTCCTGACACTTCCTGTCAACGTTTCATGCAAAATACATCCAGTGACCTCGTATGCGTGTGGACTATCTCTATTTCTTACGTATGTAATGATTCATCCATTCATGCTATCTCATAACATCTTTTACAGCAGATACCAAGAGTAACCCGTTTAGCGCTTGTTTGGAGGTACGGCGACCCCTCCTTCATGGTGGTTAACCCGTCCCTGATATATACGTACATATCTGGCATCCTTATTTAGAAATGGTAATGGTAATGGTAATGGTAATGGTAATGGTAATGGTAATGGTAATGGTTTAATTTCATTAGAACATGCATCAGATTCCAATTGAGTGCATCCCATAATCAGTTCCCAGTTCCACATGTCCAAAAGGAGTAGGAAGAAGCAAAGCTTATTAAATCCTACCCCTCCATCTGGTACTTTTACATTCACTAACTCTTACATTTGTTCACTACCTGCTTTTCTAATATAGTTTAAGTTATTTTTTATTTTAATTTTAGGTAGAAGGTCATAAACAAGCTTCCTATGTTTTATATGTCTTATTTTCTCAAATTATGTCTACTATATTGGGTAACAGGAGAGTGGAGTTGACTATAGGGGTGTTATTTCATGTATTGAGGGCTCTAATTATGTTAAAACTTGCATTTAGAAGGTTATAAACAAGCTTTCTATGTTTTATATCTTATGTCTTATTTTCTCTTATTATGTCTATTATATCGGGTTATTAGGAAATAAATGAAGTAGTGGTGCTGATGCTGGTGGTGGTGGAGATGCTGATGCTGGTGAAGATGCTAATGCTGGTGGTGGTGCTGATGCTGGTGGAGATGCTGATGCTGGTAGTGGTGCTGATAATGGTGGAGATGCTGATGCTGGGGCGGAGATGCTGATGCTGGCAAAGATGCTGATGCTGGTGGAGATGCTAATGCTGGTGGTGGTGCTGATGCTGGTGGAGATGCTGATGCTGATGCTGGTAGTGGTGCTGATGCTGGTGGTGGAGATGCTGATACTGGTGGAGATGCTAATGCTGGTGGTGGTGCTGGTGGAGATGCTGATGCTGGTGGAGATGCTGATGCTGGTAGTGGTGCTGATGCTGGTGGTAGTGGAGTGGAATGGAGTGTCTTCATGATGCAGGTCTGGAGATGCTGGTGAGAAAAAACACAGAAGATGTGAACATGATAGCAAAAATAAAAATAAAAATAAAAATAAAAATCGTCACCTTCGTGTCCCCGAAAGGTCACATTGCCTTGTCCTCAATTTCTTACTTTTCCTTTAACTATGCCATTTACATTCTATGTAAAACTTCATTGTTCTGATGTCAGTAATAATAACAGTTTCATGTTACGACATTTCGTGTTACGACATTTCGTGTTACAACAGTTCGTGTTACAACAGTTCGTGTTACAACAGTTCATGTTACGACATTTTGTTCCACAGCGTTCCGTTTACACGTCTACACGTACTAACAGTAATAATAACAGTTTCATGTTACGACATTTTGTGTTACAACAGTTCATGTTACAAAATTTTATGTTACGACATTTTGTTCCACAGCGTTCTGTTTACACGTCTACATGTACTAACAGTAATAATAACAGTTTCATGTTACGACATTTCATGTTACAAAATTTAATGTTACGACATTTTGTTCTACAGCGTTCCGTTTACACGTCTACATGTACTAACAGTAATAATAACAATTTCATGTTACGACATTTCATGTTACAAAATTTAATGTTACAACATTTTGTTCTACAGCGTTCCGTTTACACGTCTACACGTACTAACAGTAATAATAACAATTTCATGTTACGACATTTTGTGTTACAACAGTTTGTGTTACAAAATGTAATGTTACGAATTTTTTTTTCTACAGCGTTCCGTTTACACGTCTACACGTACTAACAGTAATAATAACAGTTTCATGTTACGACATTTTGTGTTACAACAGTTTGTGTTACAAAATGTAATGTTACGACATTTTTTTTCTACAGCGTTCCGTTTACACGTCTACACGTACTAACAGTAATAATAACAGTTTCATGTTACGACATTTTGTGTTACAACAGTTCATGTTACAAAATTTTATGTTACGACATTTTGTTCCACAGCGTTCCGTTTACACGTCTACACGTACTAACAGTAATAATAACAATTTCATGTTACGGCATTTTGTGTTACAACAGTTTGTGTTACAAAATTGAATGTTACGTCATTTTTTTTCTACAGCGTTCCGTTTACATGTCTACATGTACTAACAGTAATAACAGTTTCATGTTACGGCATTTTGTGTTACAACAGTTCATGTTACAAAATTTTATGTTACGACATTTTGTTTTACAGCGTTCCGTTTACATGTCTACATATAAAAACAGTAATAATTACAGTTTGATGTTACGACATTTCGTGTTACAACAGGTCATGTAACAAAATTTTATGTTACGACATTTTGTTCTACAGCGTTCCGTTTAACTATGTCATTAATCTACACTTCCTGGGAAGGTTCACCACAGTTCCATGTTTTGGCCATTTGTGGATAATGGCTCTCGCTGTGTTTGGCTGGGGTCCTAAATCTTGAGAAATTGCTTTATGACCTTTTCCACGCTGATAGCTCTCAAGCTAGGTTGTGTTTGAATGAAGCTTTTGAGTGTTTTTGTCCCTTCAGATTCAAAAGTTTCATTTTAAAACGGCATAAGATGTTGACTATAATGTCGACAAATATACAAATATAAATACAGTATATACTGTATTTAATCTGTACATATACAGTATATTATATATATATATAGTCATACAGTGTAGGTACATAAGGTATGTACATATTTTTCTCAAAATTTCTGCCATTATTTGACTTTTTATATAAAAATTCTGAAGAAAATTGCAGACTTCATACTTTTCCCCAAAAATAATCATGTGAAACCAATTTTTTTTGGTCTAATTTTATTGTAATTTTTGCCATTTTGGGGGTAAAATATACCCCCGCCCCAAAAAAAAAATTTCCATCTTTAGTTTTATTTAAAAAAACATTTTTTTCTAATGATTTACCAAAGTGTTTATTTTCTATAGTTTCTTTATTTACTATATGGTGTACCTATGTAATATATCATCATATTTTCCGAGTTGTGTAAAGCAAATTGTTGGATTGGGGAACAAAATCCCAAAAGAATATAATAATAATAATAATAATAATGATAATATTAATGATGAATGGCATGTACCATCTGTGGCATTTGCCCGGTCGGAGGCGATCCAACGGAGGCGATCCAGCCGCCCGTAATGGCCTGATAACGGGCGCATACGGCTGTCAAACACAACAAAGTGAATATGTAACTGCTTCATCAACGGAGATTGAAGGTGGGGGGCTGGGGGGGGGGGCTGGACCTCTGATGTCCTTACGAGCTAATTGATGTTCTATGCTAATCATCTGTACCTTCATGACTTCACTAGTGTTTTTTTTTTTTTTTTTGCGTGGGGAGGGGAGGGGGGGCTGTAATGTTACATCAAATATACAACCAATGGGGGAGGGGCGGAAGACATGGAAATTGATCACAGGAAGGGCTTGAAGGTTCCCTGCACAAAGTCAATGAATCAATGTGGGGGGGGGGGGTGTCCATGATGCGGCAAACACGTATGAATGAGTAAAAAATCCTTGACATAAATAATTAAAAAAAACATAAAAACATAAATAAGTTCTCATTTTACACACATAAACAGCTTTTTTTACAAGCAATATTTGACATGATTGAAAGCTATTTTACACATTTATTTTTTACAAAAAACAAAACGAAACATTTCATTTTACAACATTTCATTTTACAATATTTAGTATTTCAAATTTCTTTTTGCAATGTTTAGTGTCACATGTTGCATTACAACGTTTTGTTTTATAAAGTTTTTTATTACAGTGTTTCCTGTTACAACATTTCGTTTTACAACATTTCATTTTACAATATTTAGTATTTCAATATTTAATATTTCAACATTTTGTTTTACAATGTTTTGTTTTATTTTTCTATGACAGTGTTTCACATTACAACATTTTGTTTTACATTTCAATTTACAATATTTTGACTTTCAATATTTCGTTTTGCAGTGTTTAGTTTCACATGTTGCATTACAACGTTGTGTTTTATACAAGTTTATATAAGTTTATATAAGTTTTTTTTTATCACAGAAGCGGTTGAAAATGAATGAATGAATGAATGTTTCACGTTACAACATTTCGTTTTACAACATTTAATTTGACAATATTTAGTATTTCAATATTGCAATGTTTTGTGTCACATGTTGCATTACAACGTTTTGTTTTATGAAGTTTTTTAATCACAGTGTTTCACGTTACAACATTTCGTTTTACAACATTTCATTTTACAATATTTAGTATTTCAATATTTAATATTTCAACATTGAGTTTTACAATGTTTTGTTTTATATTTTTTATTACAGTGTTTCATGTTACAACATTTAGTTTTACATTTCATTTTACAATATTTAGTATTTCAACATTTTGTTTTACAATGTTTTGTTTTATTTTTTTAATACAGTGTTTCATGTTATAACATTTTGTTTTACATTTCATTTTACAATATTTAGTATTTCAACATTTTGTTTTACAATGTTTTGTTTTATTTTTTTATTACAGTATTTCATGTTACAACATTTTGTTTTACATTTCATTTTACAATATTTAGACTTTCTATGTTTCGTTTTGCAGTGTTTAGTTTCACATGTTGCATTACAAAAAAAAACAATTTTTTTTTTAAATTACAGAAGCGGTAGAAAATGAATGAATGAATGAATGTTTCATGTTACAACATTTCGTTTTACAACATTTAATTTGACAATATTTAGTATTTCAAATTTCTTTTTGCAATGTTTTGTGTCACATGTTGCATTACAACATTTTGTTTTATAAAGTTTTTTGTCACAGTGTTTCACGTTACAACATTTTGTTTTACAACATTTCATTTTACAATATTTCGTATTTCAAGGTTTAATATTTCAACATTTTGTTTTACAATGTTTTGTTTTATGTTACAACATTTTGTTTTACATTTCATTTTACAATATTTAGATTTTCTATATTTCGTTTTGCAGGGTTTAGTTTCACATGTTGCATTACAACGTTGTGTTTTATAAAGTTTTTTTGTTACAGAAGCGGTTGAAAATGAATGAATGTTTCACGTTACAACATTTCGTTTTACAACATTTCATTTTACAATATTTAGTATTTCAAATTTCTTTTTGCAATGTTTAGTGTCACATGTTGCATTACAACATTTTGTTTCATAAAGTTTTTTATTACAGTGTTTCACGTTACAACATTTCATTTTACAATATCCAGTATTTTAATATTTAATATTTCAACATTTTGTTTTACAATGTTTTGTTTTATAATTTTTTATTACAGTGTTTCATTTTACAACATTTTGTTTTACATTTCATTTTACAATACTTTAGTATTTCAATATTTAATATTTCAACATTTTGTTTTACAATGTTTTGTTTTATAATTTTTTATTACAGTGTTTCATTTTACAACATTTTGTTTTACATTTCATTTTACAATACTTTAGTATTTCAATATTTTGTTTAGCGGTGTTTAGTTTCACATGTTGCATTACAACATTGTGTTTTCTCCTCTTGCTTTCTAATCTAATTGCCTGCCAGTGTGTTTTACACCACAATGTATCTTGTGTACTGCGTACTGTGTACTGTGTACCGTGTACTGTATTCATCCATAGCAGGTCTGGAGGCGACTTTGCGTCCGGTGCACTGCAGCAGTGCGCCTGCGTGCACGTTGATGAGCAAGTCACCTGTGGTGCATGGAAGCTGATTGAAATGGATATCAGCTCCCATCCATTTATTGTGGGTGAATGCAATCACTGGGAGTGTATTTGCTCTCACAATCACACACACACACACACACACACACACACACACACACACACACACACACACACACACACCCTTTTTCCTTGTGGTCAACAGCATGGAGATGATGGTGGTCATGCTAATACTAATACTAAGGGCTGCTTCACCTCAAGTCAAGTCCTGCAAGAATGTCACAAAGTTGTGTGTGTGTGTGTGTAATACATTTACATGAAATCACCACACACACACACACACACACACACACACACACACACACACACACACACACTGCTGCATCTGTGAGTGAGGCAAGATTCCTCGGTGGCAACAGCGAGAGCATCCCTCACATCACACACACAAACATCCCGCCAATATCATCGGGGGGGGGGGTGGGGGGGGTGAAATCTTGCGGCTTTTTCCACACACACTCACACACACACACACACACACACACACACACACACACACACACGCATGCATGCAGAGAGCGGCAACGCAAATGAGCATCAACAGATATGATCGTGCATCTGCAGCGGCGCGGCTGCAGCATCAGCATCAGCACCAGCATCAGCATCAGCATCAGCATCAGCATCAGCATCAGCATCAGCATCAGCATCAGCATCAGCATCAGCACCAGCATCAGCACCAGCATGGTTCTTTTAAGACTTCCCAACACAACAGACAAAATTCCTCACCGTTGTTGTCATGACTCAACAGAGTGCCGGTGTGTGTGTGTGTGTGTGTGTGTGTGTGTGCATGTGTGTGAGTGTGTGTGTGCAACACGGTGAGTTTGCACCAATGACAGAAGGGTCACAGCTCCGGTGCGCCAGCCGCTTGCACCTCACCACCCCCGGCTGCGTGACGGCTGTCCACCTCCTCTTCGGCTTCCAACCGCAGTTCATCCAACATGTGTGTGTGTGTACGTGTGTGTGTGTGTGTTAATGTGTGTGTGTGTGTGAACGTGTGTGTGTGTGTGATGCAAAGACAATTCCAATGAAAAGCACTTACTGTTTTTCACCAGCCTGTCCCCCCTCTTTCCCTGCGTCCCTCCATCCTTTTTCACATCCTTCCCGTTTGACGGTATCCGTTTTGCGCGCGCGCGCATGTGTGTGTGTGTGTTACACACACTCGCACACGCACGCACTCTCACACACACGCCGGGAAAATATCTCCCTAAACATACATGTATGTTCTACATGCATCCGGCCAGCTCTTCCTCCCTCCCTCTCCCTCTCTCTCTCTCTCTCTCTCTCTCTCTCTTTCTTCCTCTCCTTCTCTCTCTCTCTCTCTCTCTCTGTCACACACACACACACACACACACACACCCTCTTTGGCTGTTCTTTGGTTAAAATTCAGTATATGCGCCCCCCCGTCACCTAGCAACCATCAACCTCTCTCTCTCTCTCCTGTATCCCCCTCCCTCCCTCCCTCCATCCCAGGCGACACGTGTTGAATGCTAAACTTAGCGGAGCGGAATAAAATGAATAAAGGGATGGAGGCTCGATACGCCCCCCCCACCCCCTCCCTACCCCCCCCTCCCTCCACCCCCCACCCCTCTCCCGCTCTTTCACTCGCTTGCTCGTATCATAATGCAATATAAATATTTACTAGAACCACTCAACCCCCCCCCCCCCCCATTGTCCTCCTCGGCTAGGCTCTTCTACATGGACCCCCCCCCCCCTCCTTCCATCATCCATCCATCCTTCTCCCGCCCCCCCCCCCCCCATGTTCTCTTTCTGCTTCCCAAGCAACACGGAGACGTCACAGCGGCGGGAAACTGCTCAGGAATCAGGAACAACTTTTCCTTCACGTCTTTACCTTCCCGTGTCGCTCTTCAGCCTCGTCGTCATCATCATCGGCAACCTACAGCATCACCCTCACCCTTTCTCATCCTTCTCACCCTTTCTCACCCTTTCTCATCCTTCTCACCCTTTCTCATCCTTCTCACCCTTCTCATCCTTCTCACCCTTTCTAACCCTTCTCACCCTTTCTCGCCCTTTCTCGCCCTTTCTTACCCTTCTCACCCTTTCTAACCTTTTCTCACCCTTTCTCACCCTTTCTCACCCTTGTTCACCCTTCTCACCCTTGTTCACCCTTCTCACCCTTTCTCACCCTTCTCACCCCTTCTCATCCTTCTCACCCTTCTCACCCTTTCTCACCCTTTCTAACCCTTCTCACCCTTTCTCGCCCCTTTCTCGCCCTTTCTTACCCTTCTCACCCTTTCTAACCTTTTCTCACCCTTTCTCACCCTTTCTCACCCTTATTCACCCTTCTAACCCTTTCTCACCCTTCTCGCCCTTTCTAACCTTTCTCGCCCTTTCTAACCCTTCTCACCCTTTCTAACCCTTCTCACCCTTTCTAACCCTTCTCACCCTTTCTCGCCCTTTCTAACCCTTTCTTGCCCTTTCTCACCCTTTCTAACCCTTCTCACCCTTTCTCACCCTTCTCATCCTTCTCACCCTTTCTAACCCTTCTCACCCTTTTTTGCCCCTTTCTCGCCCTTTCTAACCCTTCTCACCCTTTCTCGCCCTTTCTAACCCTTTCTTGCCCTTTCTCGCCCTTTCACACCCTTCTCACCCCTTCTAACCCTTCTCACCCTTTCTCGCCCTTTCTAACCCTTTCTCGCCCTTTCTAACCCTTTCTTGCCCTTTCTCACCCTTTCACACCCTTCTCACCCTTTCTAACCCTTCTCACCCTTTCTTACCCTTTCTTGCCCTTTCTCACCCTTTCACACCTTTCTCACCCTTTTTAACCCTTTCTCACCCTTCTCACCCTTTCTAACCCTTTCTCGCCCTTTCTAACCCTTCTCACCCTTTCTATCCCTTCTCACCCTTTCTAACCCTTTCTCGCCCTTTCTAACCCTTCTCACCCTTTCTATCCCTTCTCACCCTTTCTTGCCCTTTCTCGCCCTTTCACACCCTTCTCACCCTTTCTAACCCTGCTCACCCTTCTCACCCTTTCTCACCCTTCTAACCCTTTCTCACCCTTTCGAACCCTTCTCACCCTTTCTCGCCCTTTCTCACCCTTTCTCATCCTTCTCACCCTTTCTCGCCCTTTCTAACCCTTTCTCGCCCTTTCTCACCCTTCTCACCCTTTCTAACCCTTTCTCGCCCTTTCAAACCCTTCTCGCCCTTTCTCACCCTTTCTCACCCTTCTCACCCTTTCTCATCCTTCTCACCCTTTCTAACCCTTCTCACCCTTTCTCGCCCTTTCTAACCCTTTCTCGCCCTTTCTCACCCTTCTCATGCTTTCTAACTCTTTCTCGCCCTTTCTAACCCTTCTCACCCTTTCTAACCCTTTCTCGCCCTTTCTCACCCTTCTCACCCTTTCTAACCCTTTCTCGCCCTTTCTCACCCTTCTCACCCTTTCTCACCCTTTGTCACCCTTCTCACCCTTTCTAACCCTTTCTCACCCTTTCTCGCTCTTCTCACCCTTTCTAACCCTTTCTCGCCGTTTCTAACCCTTCTCACCCTTTCTCACCCTTCTCGCCCTAAAAAAATGTAGTACTGTGTCACTAGACTGGTGATTGTCACTTTGTCTCTGGCTGATCACATGACACCAATGAGTGACCTCATCAAAGTCCACTAAGTTCCTCAGAGCAACAGACAGACAGACAGACAGAAGGAGGCCATCGACAGAATCCTCGATAGAATCATGTGACCCCTGGAGGTCTGGGCTAATGATGGACACGCACCTCAGTTCCATCTAATTAAACAAGCATCAATACGCTTGGACTTCCATCAGTACTGATTGGGCGTTACGTCCACGTCCAGATCCCAGATGGTCATTTCCTGTCAGAAGCAACCAGGCGCTAGCCGCTATACGTGAGCGTTTGTGACCCCTCCCGCAGCCACAAAGGCTGCAAGGCAGCAAACGGAGTCGTGCCGCAAACACGCCCCTCGTGTTGCGACCACTGGGTTTGTACGTTGACTCACGACAAGGACGCGGCGTCCCACGGCGATGAGAAAATGTCTGGGAAATGGCGAATGTAAAACGACCTCGCTTTGCACTGACTCACCGTTGACGCCTCGGAATCAAACCTTGTTGTTGTTGGCTTTTTTAGGTGGAGGATGATGTCATCCACTGACGCGTCTACCGGGGGCATCATGGTTACTTTCAGACGTGCTTGCAAGGAAAGACACGCAATGTCTTCCATGGAACAAATACTAATACTTCTGTACTTATGATATTATTATTAGGACTTATATGACTTTATTATTCTCATTTTGCTACTTTTTTGTCTTCTCTTACAGTAAACAGGTTTTCTAAATCTGATTTTCTCTTATGATGTCTACTATATTGGGTAATAGGAGTGTAAAGGTGACTATAGGGGTGTTATTTCATGTCTAGAGGGCTCTAATTATGTTAAAATGTCTATTTAGAAGGTGTAAACGGGTTTTCTAAATCTCATTTTCTCTTATGATGTCTATGATATTGGATACTAGGAGTGTAAAGGTGACTATAGGGTTGTTATTTCATGTCTAGAGAGCTCTAATAGTGTTAAAATGTCTATTTAGAAGGTGTAAACAGGGTTTCTAAATCTCATTTTCTCTTATGATGTCTATGATATTGGATACTAGGAGTGTAAAGGTGACTATAGGGTTGTTATTTCATGTCTAGAGAGCTCTAATAGTGTTAAAATGTGTATTTAGAAGGTGGTAAACAGGGTTTCTAAATCTGATTTTCTTTTATGATGTCTACTATATTATGTAACAGGAGTGTAAAGGTGACTATAGGGTTGTTATTTCGTGTCCAGATGGCTCTAATCATGTTAAAATGTGTATTTAAAAGGTGGTAAACAGGTTTTGTAAATCGGGTTTTGTCTTATGATGTCTACTATATTGTGTAAAAGGAGTGTAAAGGTGACTATAGGGGTGTTATTCTATGTCTAGAGGGTTCTAATGATGTTAAAAAGCGCATTTAGAAGGTGGCAAACAGGTTTTCTAAATCAGACTTTCTTTTATGATGTCTACTATATTATGTAAAAGAGTGTAAAGGTGACTATAGGGTTGTTATTTCATGTCTAGAGGGCTCTAATCATGTTAAAATGTGTATTTAGAAGGTGGTAAACAGGTTTTCTAAATCTGATTTTTTCTTATGATGTCTACTATATTGGGTAATAGGAGTGTAAAGGTGACTATAGGGGTGTTATTTCATGTCTAGAGAGCTCTAATAGTGTTAAAATGTCTATTTAGAAGGTGTAAACAGGGTTTCTAAATCTGATTTTCTTTTATGATGTCTACTATATTATGTAACAGGAGTGTAAAAGTGACTATAGGGTTGTTATTTCGTGTCCAGATGGCTCTAATCATGTTAAAATGTGTATTTAGAAGGTGGTAAACAGGTTTTGTAAATCTGGTTTTGTCTTATGATGTCTACTATATTGTGTAAAAGGAGTGTAAAGGTGACTATAGGGTTGTTATTTCGTGTCCAGATGGCTCTAATCATGTTAAAATGTGTATTTAGAAGGTGGTAAACAGGTTTTGTAAATCTGGTTTTGTCTTATGATGTCTACTATATTGTGTAAAAGGAGTGTAAAGGTGACTATAGCGGGTGATATAAAATGATATTCTCTACTTGTGTCGCCTACAGCCACACATCAGGGCTCTGTCATGCTTGAACAGCAGGGCCATTGTCCAACACATTTCCAACTACTCAGTTAATGCCCTCAATGAAGCCTGGGGGGGGTCAAGTGGGGGTCTGGGCCACCCCCCCCCCCCGATTGATGAATTGATTGGTTAAAAGGAGTGAGTCATGGCTGTTTTTGTAATGGAAAGAGGAGAGGACACACAATTAAGAATATAAATGGCGCTGGTGGAGGTGGAGTCTGCTGTTGAGGCGCTTTAGCACTCTAGCACTTTAGCCCATATGGCAATCAGGGTGAGAACGTGGGCTCATCAAGCTGATTGGACCTCCAGATGGCGTGGAAAGACCGGTGGCTTCCAGATCTTCTGCAGCGATGCGTTCGCCATCAAACGCGTTCAGTTGCTCCAACTTTTCACTTTCCCTCTTGTTGTCCCTCTTGTTGCCCCCCCCCCCCCTCCCTCTCTGTCGCCTGGAGCTTCTGGAGATATTGGAATGGCGACATTAGGCTTCATGAAGCATGTGATGGGATGCGTCGTCACTGTTTGGCGTCGCCTTTCAGAGCAATCCGCTCCCCGGCGCCGTTTTTGTGTTATGGTTAATAAAAGGCGCCGGATGCTTGGCCTCTGTGGCGCTCGCCAGTTCCGCCCACTTTTGCGTCTGCGTGTTTGTGTGACTTAGCCTGTTGCTGTTTGGGCTAATCTCATGTGACTCGACTGGCTATCTCTATTTACTCATCTGTTTAGCTCGCAGCAAACAACCTAACGCTCGCTCTCTCTCTCTCTCTCTCTCTCTCTCTCTCTCTCTCTCTCTCTCTCTCTCTCTCTCTCTCTCTCTCTCTCTCTCTCTCTCTCTCTCTCTCTCTCTCTCTCTCTCTCTCTCTCCCTGCCTGACGCTCTTTCTTTCTCTCTCTCTCTCTCTCTCTCCCTGCCTGGCTGGCTGGCTCGCCATGGCGAGCACAATAACACAATAACACAATAACACACATACACAATGACACACGTACACAATAACACACATGCACCATGCACGTGGTGGCGTGCACGTGGTGGCCGCCTTTACAATATCCACTTTGAAGAAGATCAAAATCTACATCAAGATGAATAAAACTGGTGAAAAATGGCCTTTACCTTTACCCTTACCCTTACCCTTACCCTTACCTTTACCCTTACCCTTACCCTTACCCTTACCCTTACCCTTACCCTTACCATTACCTTTACGTTTACCTTTACCTTTACCTTTACCCTTACCTTTACCCTTACCTTTACCTTTACCTTTACCTTTACCTTTACCTTTACCTTTACCCTTACCTTTACCCTTACCTTTACCTTTACCTTTACCTTTACCTTTACCTTTACCTTTACCCTTACCCTTACCCTTACCTTTACCCTTACCCTTACCCTTACCTTTACCCTTACCATTACCTTTACGTTTACCTTTACCTTTACCTTTACCCTTACCTTTACCCTTACCTTTACCTTTACCTTTACCTTTACATTTATCTTTACCTTTACCTTTACCCTTACCTTAACATTTACCTTTACCCTTACCTTACCTTTACCCTTACCATTACCTTTACATTTATCTTTACCTTTACCTTTACCCTTACCTTAACATTTACCCTTACCCTTACCTTTACCTTTACCCTTATCTTTACCCTTACCATTACCCTTACCTTTACCCTTAACCTTACTTTTACACTTACCCTTACCTTAACATTTACCCTTACACTTTCCTTTACCCTTACCTTTACCCTTACCTTTACCCTTACCTTTACCCTTACCTTTACCCTTAACCTTACTTTTACCCTTACCCTTACCCTTACTTTTACCCTTACCCTTACCCTTACCCTTACCTTAACTTTACCCTTACCTTTACCCTTACCCTTACCCTTACCCTTACCCTTACCCTTACCCTTACCCTTACCCTTACCCTTACCCTTACCCTTACCCTTACCCTTACCCTTACCCTTACCCTTACCCTTACCCTTACCTTTACCCTTATCTTTACCCTTACCTTTACCCTTACCTTTACCCTTACCCTTACTTACCCTTACCTTTACCTTAACTTTACCTTAACTTTACCTTAACTTTACCCTTACCTTAACATTTACCCTTACCCTTACCCTTACCCTTACCCTTACCCTTACCTTTACCCTTACCTTTACCTTTACCTTTACCCTTACCTTAACTTTACTTTTACCCTTACCCTTACCCTTACCCTTACCCTTACCCTTACCCTTACCCTTACCCTTACCCTTACCTTAACTTTACTTTTACCCTTATCCTTATCCTTATCCTTACCCTTACCCTTACCCTTACCCTTACCCTTACTTTTACCCTTACCCTTACCCTTACCCTTACCTTAACTTTACCCTTACCTTTACCCTTACCCTTACCCTTACCCTTACCCTTACCCTTACCCTTACCCTTACCCTTACCCTTACCCTTACCCTTATCCTTACCCTTACCCTTACCCTTACCCTTACCTTAACTTTACCCTTACCTTTACCCTTACCCCTACCCCTACCCCTACCCCTACCCTTACCCTTACCCTTACCTTAACTTTACCCTTACCCTTACCCTTACCTTTAGCATCGGCTGATATCGGAAATTGTGAGTTGGACAATATGGACATATTGGTTTTCCTCCAAAAATCCCAATGGGCCTTCCCTGGTGCTGATCCATGGTGGCATTATACGCACGTAAAAAAGGATGCTTGCATTTGTGACCTTGATAAAGCTTTCCAGGAGCCGCATGTGGCGTGGGCTAATTCCCCTGGCTAACACTTTATTAGTGCATTTACTTTCAAATCACTTGCAGAGTTGATCTCATTCGCGCTCCCTCGCCCCCACCCCCCCTTCCCCCTCCCCCTCTCTCGCACACCGGGCGCAAAGTGAGAAAGAGCGGCAATTGAATTTTCTTTCAATCCCAGAGTGAAATAGAGAAGGGGGGGTCGGGATGGGGGGGGGGGGGGGTAAACGCAGCAGCAGCAAAAGAAGTCAGGCCACAGCGCTCCGCTGGTGCTTTAATCCATTCCTCTTCCTTCACGCCAAATCCCTTTCATTCCATTGGTGGAATAAATGATTCCATTTTCTTTTTGGTTCACAGCATTTTCTATCGCTGGCCCGGACTCCCGGAATCCCGGAATCCCGGAATCCCGGACTTGTGGCCCGCGTACACAATATGGATTCCAATCGACTCAGCAGGGACAAAATAAATAACACATGCATGAACTCTGTGATGTACCTTGTTAGGATTAATGACGACATTTAAGAACACGGAACAATTCCAAATAGCATCTATAATTCATCGGCAACACGCCTAACGATAATGTATGGCATTCCGCCCATATTGCCAAAGCTCATCAATATGCAAGGCGGATGAATTATTCTTTTTTATTTCACGGAGGGGAGACTCCAAGGACTGGATTCCCGGGTAAAAGCCTGAGTGGGTGATGTGCAACGTGCGATGGTGCTAGCGACGGCGTAGCATCTCACGGTCCTGACGCTGTCTTCCCAATGGGATACACTCTGACAACACCAAAGTGGGATTAGATAAGGATAAGCGAGCGCTCCGTTTCATCCCGGGCCATAGGGAGGGGGATTCACTTCTTTAAAAAAAAAAAAAAAACAGTGCCCCCCCCTGTGGCAACTGCTATCAATTAAGGAGCCGGTCCAATAAATGCCTTAGCAACAGCTTGATACTCAACTACAACCAGATTAAGACTAATCTGGCATTTTACCCAGCATGCCTTTTGAAAAGCACAGCCTCCATTCTTTACTCCCGACATAAAACACAAAGCCGCCTCGGCTCGCTCTTTCAAAGGACACAGTCCGCATTCTTTGACGTCCTCTCCCTCGCTTTTCCAGCCTGACCCAAATACTGGCTGATGACTGGACCACAACTCAGATCAGAGGCGTCCAGCTTGTCCGCTCAAGTCGTCATGCTGCTAGCATCCTCCGTGAAGAAGACGCTAGCACCGGTGGAAAAGTCCATCCTCCACGGGGGCGACATGGAGCCCTTTCCCACTGACTGATGCTGACATACACGTCTTTATGTTCGTTCACTGGTTCCAGACCCATGAAGTGGGATTCAGGGTTCATAAATAAAATATTTTCATTTTTTTTATCTCTCGAAAAACTGTTTAATACCTTCTAAATACATGTTAATATTATTAGAGCCCACTAGACATGAAATAACAACCCTAAAGTCACCTTTATGCTCCAATAACTCAATATAGTAGACATAATAAGACAAAACAAAACCTGTTTACCAACATCTAAATACACTTTTTAACTTATTTAGAGCCCTATAGATAGAAAATAACACCCCTATAGTCACTTTTACACTTTTATTACTGGATATAGTCGAAATAACAACAGAAAAATGAGACAAGAAAACCTGTTTACCACCTTCAAAATATGTTTTTTAATAAGATTAGAGCCCACTAGACATGAAATAACACCCCTACAGCTATATACCCCTTTATGCGACAATAAATCAATATAGTAGATATAATAAGACAAAACAAAGCCTGTTTACCAACATCTAAATACACTTTTTTATGACCCAACAAAGACAAAGAAAACCTGTTTACCACCTTCGAAATGTTTTTTGATATTATTAGAGCCCTCTAGACATGAAATAACAACCTTTACACTCATGTTACCCAATAGAGTAGGCAAAATAAGACAAAATAAGACATAGAAAACCTGTTTACCACCTTCTAAATACATATTAGAGCCCTCTAGACATGAGATAACACCCCTATAGTCACCTTCACACTCCTATTACCCAATAGAGTAGGCCAAATAAGACATAGAATACCTGTTTACCACTTTCTAAATACATATTAGAGCCCTCTAGACATGAAATAACACCCCTATAGTCACCGTCACACTTCTATTACTCAATAAAGTAGGCAAATTAAAAAAAATAAGACCTAGAAAACCTGTTTACCACCTTCTAAATACATTTTAGAGCCCTCGGGACATGAAATAACACCCCTATAGTCACCTTCACACTTCTATTACCAAATAAAGTAGGCAAAATAAGTCAAAATAAGACATAGACAACCTCTTTACTCCCTTCTAAATACTTATTAGAGCCCTCTTGACATGAAATAACACCCCTATAGTCACCTTCACATTTGTATTAGCCAATAGAGTAGGCAAAATAAGACAAAATAAGACATAGAAAACCTGTTCATCACTTTCTAAATACATATTAGAGCCCTTTAGACATGAAACAACACCCCTATAGTCACCTTCACATTTGTATTAGCCAATAGAGTAGGCAAAATAAGACAAAATAAGACATAGAAAACCTGTTCATCACTTTCTAAATACATATTAGAGCCCTCTTGACATGAAATAACACCCCTATAGTCACCTTCACATTTGTATTAGCCAATAGAGTAGGCAAAATAAGACAAAATAAGACATAGAAAACCTGTTTATCACTTTCTAAATACATATTAGAGCCCTTTAGACATGAAATAACACCCCTATAGTCACCTTCACATTTGTATTAGCCAATAGAGTAGGCAAAATAAGACAAAATAAGACATAGAAAACCTGTTCATCACTTTCTAAATACATATTAGAGCCCTTTAGACGTGAAATAACACCCCTATAGTCACCCTCACACTCTGATTACCCAATAGAGTAGGCAAAATAAGACAAAATAAGACATAGAAAACCTGTTTATCACTTTCTAAATACATATTAGAGCCCTCTAGACGTGAAATAACACCCCTATAGTCACCCTCACACTCTGATTACCCAATAGAGTAGGCAAAATAAGACAAAATAAGACATAGAAAACCTGTTTATCACTTTCTAAATACATATTAGAGCCCTCTAGACGTGAAATAACACCCCTATAGTCACCCTCACACTCCGATTACCCAATAGAGTAGGCAAAATAAGACAAAATAAGACATAGAAAACCTGTTTATCACTTTCTAAATACATATTAGAGCCCTCTAGACATGAAACAACACCCCTATAGTCACCTTCACATTTGTATTAGCCAATAGAGTAGGCAAAATAAGACAAAATGAGACATAGAAAACCTGTTCATCACTTTCTAAATACATATTAGAGCCCTCTAGACGTGAAACAACACCCCTATAGTCACCTTCACATTTCTATAACCAGCAAATGTGGCTTCTGCCCGCCAGCCATGCATTATTCCGTGATTCTTCTGCTAAGGTGAGCTTTAAGCAAGACGGATGGTGCCAATCAAATGTGCCTAATAGACGCTTTAATGACTTCCTTCCTGCCTGAGCTCTGACTGGAGCCTTTTATTCTGCTAAGCGCTGTCGCCTTGCATCTGCTTCCAAAGTCCACTTGATGAGATTGGGGGGGACTTCCTGGAACTCAACCTTTTCACATCCGCTCCCGATGAAAAATGAATGGCCGAGCTTCTCTTCTTTGTCGGCCTGGATGCGTCCTGCCGCATGCACACGTAATGTACATGCGTGTGCACGCGGCGTGTCGGGTGCGGATCAGTCGTAAAGTGAAAGCAGATCATTAACTCGTGGGCCGGCTGCCATCTTTGCATTAGCGGCGCTTCAATCTCCAGGTACGCACACAAGCCAAGGTTAAAGGTTTTCCCGGCGTTCCGTGTGACATGTGAAAGATGGACCCCGCCCGCCCGCCCCGGCTAGGCCCGGGGGGGCGGGCGAGTGGTGGCGGACACACGGCAGCCAAGGTGAAGGGTACGGCTTGGCCTGAAATGGATGGATTCAGCAGTTTATGGGGAGAAGGTGGCCCCGCTGGGGGGGCAAGCGGTGTCGTGCCGCATGCAGCTGGCTTCAATGTGGTCACCCCGTGGGGGGGCGGGGGGGCGGGGGCGCTTCCCAGTCACTTCCAATTAAAACTGACTGGCAACCAGTCCAGGGATTAGTCTGCACCGGGTGCCTGTTTTACATTCACTTCATTCAAAGCCGTGCGGTGTTGCCTTCAGGGGCCACTAGCCAATGGCAAAATTAGAAATTCCATAAAAAAATATTTGACACACAACCCCCCCCCCCCCCCCCCCCCCGGGATTTTTTACATCAACATTTACAACAAAAGTCAGTCTTTGATTCAGCTTCTCTCTTCAATTGCCATTGTTCTAGTGATGTGCGATACTCATACTTTAATAATTCATTTATTTATATTATTTTATTGATTTAACACATGTCTACTATATTGCTTAATAGGAGCGTGACGGTGACTATAGGGGTGTTATTTCATGTCTAGGGGGCTCTAATAATGTTACAAAGCCTATTTAGATTAGTATTGCAATACAATTTAGAATTGTATTATTTTTGCGTTGTTTGTTTAGTTTTACTTGTTATGACTTGGTTTCATGCGACATGATGGAATACTTTCTTAGTGCGTTTTGTGTTATAGGGGTGTTATTTTATGTCTAGAGGGCTCTTATAACGTTGAAAAGTGAATTTAGATGGTGGTAACCAGGTTTTCTATGTCTTATATGCAGTATTTGGTCTACTATATTGGGGAATAGGAGTGTAAAGGTGACTATAGGGGTGTTATTCTATGTCTAGAGGGCTCTAATAATGTTAAAGGTGTATTTACAAGGTAAAAAAACATGTTTTCTATCCCTTATATGTCTTAGTTTCTCTTATTATAACTACTATATTAGTTAACAGGAGTGTAAAAGTGATTATAGGGGTGCTATTTCATGTCTAGAGGGCTCTAATAATGTTAAAGGTGTATTTAGAAGGTGAAAAACTTGTTTTCTATCCATTATATGTCTCATTTTCTGTTATTATCACTACTATATTAGTGAACAGGAGTGTAAAGGTGATTATAGGGGTGCTATTTTATGTCAAGAGGGCTCTAATAACGTTAAAGGTGTATTTAGAAGGGGAAAAACATGTTTTCTATCCCTTGTATGTCTTATTTCTTGTTATTATACCTACTATATTGGTAAACAGGAGTGTAAATGTGATTATAGGGGTGCTATTTTATGTCTAGAGGGCTCTTATAATGTTAAAAGGTGAATTTAGAAGGTGGTAAACAGATTTTCTATATCTTATATGCAGTATTTGGTCTACTATATTGGGGAATAGGAGTGTAAAGGTGACTATAGGGGTGTTATTTTATGTCTAGAGGGCTCTAATAATGTTAAAGGTGTATTTACAAGGTAAAAAAAAACATGTTTTCTATCCCTTATATGTCTTAGTTTCTCTTATTATAACTACTATATTAGTTAACAGGAGTGTAAAAGTGATTATAGGGGTGCTATTTCATGTCTAGAGGGCTCTAATAATGTTAAAGGTGTATTTAGAAGGTGAAAAACTTGTTTTCTATCCATTATATGTCTCATTTTTTGTTATTATCACTACTATATTAGTGAACAGGAGTGTAAAGGTGATTATAGGGGTGTTATTTCATGTCAAGAGGGCTCTAATAATGTTAAAGGTGTATTTAGAAGGGGAAAACATGTTTTCTATCCCTTGTATGTCTTATTTCTTGTTATTATACCTACTATATTGGTAAACAGGAGTGTAAATGTGATTATAGGGGTGCTATTTTATGTCTAGAGGGCTCTTATAATGTTAAAAGGTGAATTTAGAAGGTGGTAAACAGATTTTCTATATCTTATATGCAGTATTTGGTCTACTATATTGGGGAATAGGAGTATAAAGGTGACTATAGGGGTGTTATTTTATGTCTAGAGGGCTCTAATAATGTTAAAGGTGTATTTACAAGGTAAAAAAAACATGTTTTCTATCCCTTATATGTCTTAGTTTCTCTTATTATAACTACTATATTAGTTAACAGGAGTGTAAAAGTGATTATAGGGGTGCTATTTCATGTCTAGAGGGCTCTAATAATGTTAAAGGTGTATTTAGAAGGTGAAAAACTTGTTTTCTATCCATTGTATGTCTCATTTTCTGTTGTTATCACTACTATATTAGTGAACAGGAGTGTAAAGGTGATTATAGGGGTGCTATATTATGTCTAGAGGGCTCTTATAATGCCATAAAAGGAGGACATCCTCAAAAGGTGAAGGAAAAGGTGAAAAAGAATGATCCAGGTAAGCAGCTCTCTCTTTCCTGAAGATCCTGTCACTTGTGTTTTTCCTTCCAGGCTCTCCCTCCCTCCCTCCCTCCTTCCTGCCCGTGTGTGTTTAACCCCGCCTCTCCCCACGGGCAGTGTAGACACAGAGACATCTTCACCAATTTGCCTCCAACCAAAAAAAAAAAGGCCAGGGAAAAAAAGTCACTATAAGCAGATTCCTTTCATGGAAACTGTGTTTGGAATGAAGGACAGGAACCAAGAACCGGTGACGGACACATCGCCGTACCTCCATAGCGGTCTTGACCAGCTGAAAGCGGGGCTTTGACACCAAAGTTACCAGCATGAATTGCTTCAAGCGGAGGTGAAATGCGGAGCATCCATTAACCGATGGCTTGATCAGCTCCATGATTGCAGGATCGCTCATCCGAGAGGCGGGCCGTTGGTCACCGTGGTTAGCGTCATTCCTCCCGGCACAAAGCACAATTAAAAAATCAATGGCGAGCAATCCATGCCTCCATCAACTGTTGAATCGTCAGCAGTCATCCTGTAAATTGTGCCGAGTGTGCGACCTCAGTGTGATAGGCTTACTCTTCACTCAACTTCATCTCCATCTTGTTGGCAAAGAATCCCAGCGGTGACTAAGAATCCAGAACCAGCTGTCGGTTTTGGGCCGTCAGAGCGCCGACTCGCTCCAGCAAGTCTTGTGGTTTTGACGGAGGGAACTACTAAGTATGTTTGACACATTCCCTCAAAGCCTGGGCCCCCGAGGACATCTTGGATCCCACAGAGTACGTAAACAGGGATCGGATGAAGTACGGTTGAAGGTCAGGAGGTAGTACAATGTACGGCTTCCTGGTGCTCAATGTGCTTCATGGAACTTCTCATGGCTTTGGCACTGTTTGATCCCAGTGGGTCACCCGGACCTCCCTTTTGTGATCTCTAAGGTCTACTCACACTGGGGGCGGGAGGACGACGTCCACCCCGTACCAGACTTCAACTTTTTATCTCATAATGTTGACTTTTCATCTAATAATTGCACATTTTGTCATAATTATAAATAATAAATAATAATTTAGTAGCCTATTGGTCTACTATATTGGGTAATAGGAGTGTAAAGGTGACTATAGGGGTGTTATTTCATGTCTAGAGGGCTCTTATAATGTTAAAAAGTGAATTTAGATGGTGGTAACCAGGTTTTCTATATCTTATATGCATTATTTGGTCTACTATATTGGGTAATAGGAGTGTAAAGGTGACTATAGGGGTGTTATTTCATGTCTAGAGGGCTCTCATAATGTTAAAGGTGTATTTGGAATGTGAAAAACATGTTTTCTATCCCCTATATGTCTTATTTTCTCTTATTGTACCTACTATATTGGTTAACAGGAGTGTAAAAGTGACTATAGGGGTGTTATTATATGTCTAGAGGGCTCTTATAATGTTAAAAAGTGAATTTAGATGGTGGTAGCCAGGTTTTCTACATCTTATATGCATTATTTGGTCTACTATATTGGGTAATAGGAGTGTAAAAGTGACTATAGGGGTGTTATTTTATGTCTAGAGGGCTCTTATAATGTTAAAAGGTGAATTTAGAAGGTGGTAAACAGGTTTTCTATATCTTATATGCATTATTCGGTCTACTATACTGGGTAATAGGAGTATAAAAGTGACTATAGGGGTGTTATTATATGTCTAGAGGGCTCTTCTAATGTTAAAAAGTGAGTTTAGAAGGTGATAAATAGGTTTTCTATATCTTATATGCATTATTATGTCTACTATATTGGGTAATAGGAGTGTAAAAGTGACTATAGGGGTGTTATTATATGTCTAGAGGGCTCTTCTAATGTTAAAAAGTGAGTTTAGAAGGTGATAAATAGGTTTTCTATATCTTATATGCATTATTTGGTCTACTATATTGGGTAATAGGAGTGTAAAAGTGACTATAGGGGTGTTATTTTATGTCTAGAGGGCTCTAATAATGTTAAAGGTGTATTTAGAAGGTGTAAAACATCTTATATGTCTTATTTTGTCTTATTATACCTACTATATTGGGTAATTAATTGGGTACGTCATACTTGCGTACATACCCCCCATACTCATACATACCCATTTTTTGTCATAATTATGACTTTTTACCTCATAGTTATGACTTTTTTATTTTCTTAATTATGACTTTATATCAATAATTAGGACATTTTATCCTGAAATTTTTACTTTTTGTCTCATAATTATGACTTTTCATGTACTAATTTAGGCCCTTTTTCTCATAATTGCAACTTCCTACTTTCCTCCATCATACTTATGAGTTTTTCCTGATTATTATGAGTGTTATCTCCTAACTTCAAGTTTTTATCTCATCATTGCAACTTTTTGTCATAATTATGATTTTCCTGTATCAACATTTTTGGGGAATTTTGACTTATCTCATAATTATATCTTTCCTATTTCATAATTTGTCAACTTTTTGTCATAATTATGATTTTCCTGTATCGACATTTTTGTGGAATTTTGACTTATCTCATAATTATATCTTTGCTATTTCATAATTTGTCAACTTTTTGTCATAATTATACCACAATCTTGTCAACTGGTCCAAAGAGGCCGCTAATGCATGGATGTCATGATTCCACCAGTAAAGCACCTCCATCAGGTGTTCTGCTCTCCCATCTATGCTGTGAACGTGTCGTAACAGGAACATATTTTTAGCATTTAAAAAAACCACATTGACTGTAAGTTCATGTTTTCCCTTTGAAAGTGAAAGTGCAGCTGAGGTGGCGCCCCCTGCCGGTGGAGACATTCCATAACATTCCGGGCCTTGCAGTAAAAGAGCACTGCAAAGTAACGCCCAAGTCCGGGACGCCACCAACGGCCTGAAGGCTCGGTTAGCGAGACAAACAAAGGAGAGGAGACCCAGGCAGCGAAGGGAGGGGCTACAGGTGAGCGGAGTGGGTGGAGCGTGTCTGGTGGGGGGGGGGTGGGGGGGGGGGTGGGGGGGGGGGATAAGGAGTGGGCAGGCAAAGGAATGCGTGTACAACTGACAAAGGTTGGGGAGGGAGGAGACAGGTAAACACGGCAGCATGGAAAGTCCAAGCAGGACTCCAACAAAGCAGAGTAGCGCAACGCTGCCACGCTCGCTCAGCTGACTTTGCCAGCGAGCAAGAAAGTCAAAGAAGACGCCGGGAAGACGTGCTGACATCAGCAAGGAGGAAAAAAAGCCGCAAAGCAACACGACCTCGCGGCTGCCTGAGTCTGTGTGTGTCTGTGTGTGTCTGTGTGTGTCTGTGTGTGTGTCTGCGTGCTCGCCAGCGACAACATGTTGATGAAAGAATACCGAATATGCATGCCACTCACCGTGGACGAGGTAAGACCCATACCTACTTCCTAGTTTTGTTA
Organism: Doryrhamphus excisus; assembly: GCF_037039965.1. Taxonomy (NCBI): domain Eukaryota; kingdom Metazoa; phylum Chordata; class Actinopteri; order Syngnathiformes; family Syngnathidae; genus Doryrhamphus; species Doryrhamphus excisus. The sequence goes on along the minus strand of NC_136375.1, from coordinate 16,166,065 downwards.
TTCTACTTAGTATACAAAACCTCTTTAACTCCTTCTAATGACACTTCAAAACACTGCTAGAGCCCTCTAGACATGAAATAACAACCCTATAATCACCTTTACGCTCCTGTTATACAATACAATGAGCATCATAACATAATAAGACCTATAAGACATAGGATACCTGCTTCGAACCTTCAAAATACGCTTTTACTTTCACTTTAATAGAGCCCTCTAGACATGAAATAACACCCCTATGGTCAGCTTTACACTGCTAGTACCAAATATAGTAGACCAAATAAGGCATATATAAGATATACAAAACCTGTATGTGTGTGTGAAGACCAAGACCAAGACCAAGACCATCATGGATGCCAGTTATTTTATTTGGACCAAACAAAATAATTTATTCAGTTTATTTTGTAGCAATTATTTTGTAGTAAGAAAAAAAATACAGAAAAGAAAAAAAAAAGAAAAATACAAAAAAATACAATAAATACAAAAAATAATACAAATACATAAAAAAACAAATAAACAAGTAAATATGAATAATATATAAAATAATATATAATATATTATTATATATTATTTAATTTAATATATAATAATATATAAAATACCTAAAAACAAAGAATATAGCACTTTTGAAAAATTTGATGGATGGATGGATGGATGTATAGATGGATGGATGGATGATGCATAGATGGATGGCTAGATGGATGGATGGTGGATGGATGGATGGATGCATAGATGACTAGATGGATGCCATGGATGGATGGATGCATAGATAGATGGATGGATGATGGATGGATGCCATGGATGGATGGATGCATAGATAGTTGGATGGATGCATAGATAGATGGATGGATGGATGGATGGATGGATGGATGAACGGATGGATGGATGGATGAATGGATGCATAGATGGATGGATGGATGGATGGATGGATTGATGGATGGATTGACAGATGGATGAATGGATGCATAGATGGATGGATGGATGGATGCATAGATGGATGGATGGACGGATGGTTGAATGGATGCATAGATGGATGGATGGATGGATGCATAGATAGATGGATGGATGCCATGGATGGATGGATGCATAGATAGTTGGATGGATGCATAGATAGATGGATGGATGGATGGATGAACGGATGGATGGATGGATGGATGGATGAATGGATGCATAGATGGATGGATGGATGGATTGATGGATGGATTGACAGATGGATGAATGGATGCATAGATGGATGGATGGATGCATAGATGGATGGATGGATGCATAGATGGATGGATGGACGGATGGTTGAATGGATGCATAGATGGATGGATGGATGGATGCATAGATGGATGGATAGATGCATAGATGGATGGAGGGATGGATGCATAGATGGATGGATGGACGGATGGTTGAATGGATGCATAGATGGATGGATAGATGCATAGATGGATGGAGGGATGGATGCATAGATGGATGGAGGGATGGATGCATAGATGGATGGATAGATGCATAGATGGATGGAGGGATGGATGCATAGATGGATGGATGGACGGATGGTTGAATGGATGCATAGATGGATGGATGGATGGATGGATGGATGCATAGATGGATGGATGGATGCATAGATGGATGGATGGACGGATGGAGGGATGGATGCATATGCATAGATGGATGGATGGATGGATGGATGGATGGATGGATGGATGGATGGATGGATGGATTGATGGATGGATTGACAGATGGATGAATGGATGCATAGATGGATGGATGGATGCATAGATGGATGGATGGATGCATAGATGGATGGATGGACGGATGGTTGAATGGATGCATAGATGGATGGATGGATGGATGCATAGATGGATGGATAGATGCATAGATGGATGGAGGGATGGATGCATAGATGGATGGATGGACGGATGGTTGAATGGATGCATAGATGGATGGATAGATGCATAGATGGATGGAGGGATGGATGCATAGATGGATGGAGGGATGGATGCATAGATGGATGGATAGATGCATAGATGGATGGAGGGATGGATGCATAGATGGATGGATAGATGCATAGATGGATGGAGGGATGGATGCATAGATGGATGGATGGACGGATGGTTGAATGGATGCATAGATGGATGGATGGATGGATGGATGGATGCATAGATGGATGGATGGATGCATAGATGGATGGATGGACGGATGGAGGGATGGATGCATATGCATAGATGGATGGATGGATGGATGGATGGATGGATGGATGGATGGATGGATGCATAGATGAATGGATAGATGGATGGATGGATGGATGCATAGATGAATGGATAGATGGATGGATGGATGCATAGATGGATGGATGGACGGATGGTTGAATGGATGCATAGATGGATGGATGATAGATGGATGGATAGATGCATAGATGGATGGATGGACGGATGGAGGGATGGATGGACAGAGGGACGGACAGACGGATGGATGAACAGCTTAGTGCACTTAGTGCAAGCAAGATGCGGAGGGCGACATGACACCAGGGTTGTGATGACAGACCTTCCTCTCCTCCGTCGGTTTCGTCCTTGCAGCGCCAGCACCCAAACCGGTTGGACTGGTTTCCGCTCAGCGACAACCAAGGATCAAACAAAAGGTGGCCTGCAGGATTCTACAAGAAACCCACATAGTGACAGAATAACCACAAGGATGAGGAAGTGTAGTCTTTACAAAGGAATGTCGTTTACGTGTTACGTGAAAGGACGGACGTGCAGTTACGCATGTATGTGAAGGCCACACATGCTTTTACCCTTACACGTGAAAGGACAGACGTGCATTTAAATGTGTATGTGAAAGGACAAACGTGCATTTATGTGTGTATGTGAAAGGACAAACGTGCATTTATGTGTGTACGTGAAAGGACAGACGTGCATTTATGTGTGTACGTGAAAGGACAGACGTGCATTTATGTGTGTACGTGAAAGGACAAACGTGAATTTTTGTGTGTACAAGAAAGGACAGACGTGGATTTATGTGTGTACGTGAAAGGACAGATGTGCATTTACAGTATCCATGTGCGTGAAAGGACAGACGTGCATTTATGTGTGTACATGAAAGGACAAACGTGAATTTTTGTGTGTACATGAAAGGACAGACGTGCATTTATGTGTGTACGTGAAAGGACAGACGTGCATTTATGTGTGTACGTGAAAGGACAGACATGCATTTATGCATGTACGTGAAAGGACAGACATGCATTCATGCTTGTAAGTGAAAGGACAGACGTGCATTTATGTGTGTACGTGAAAGGACAAACGTGAATTTTTGTGTGTACATGAAAGGCCAGGCGTGGATTTATGTGTGTACGTGAAAGGACAGATGTGCATTTACAGTATCCATGTGCGTGAAAGGACAGACGTGAATTTTTGTGTGTACATGAAAGGACAGACGTGCATTTATGCATGTACGTGAAAGGACAGACATGCATTTATGCATATATGTGAAAGGACAGACGTGCATTTATGCGTGTAAGTGAAAGGACAGACGTGCATTTTCGCATATAAGTGAAAGGACAGACGTGCATTTATGCATATATGTGAAAGGACAGACGTGCATTTAAGCGTGTACGTGAAAGGACAGACGTGCATTTATGCATATACGTGAAAGGACAGACGTGCATTTATGCATATACGTGAAAGGACAGACGTGCATTTATGCGTGTACGTGAAAGGACAGACATGCATTTAAGCATGTACGTGAAAGGACAGACGTGCATTTATGCATGTACGTGAAAGGACAGACGTGCATTTTGGCATGTATGTGAAAGGACAACCTTGTGTGCTGGTTATTGTGCGCAGCTGCTCTATAGGAGTCGTCCACAACTCAACACAAAGGGCCGAAAACGTAGCTTAGCAGGTCCCCTTTAGGGATGCCTTGCTCGGATGGTGTTTGCCTTGCGAGTCAGATGAAGGTGGCGTACCTGCTGTACATGACTTGATCGGAATGCACACGGCAGCTTTATGACTTCCTCTTTGGCCGGCACCGTCGCCTGAGAACTAGTGAGGCTGCTTTCCGGGAGCATCTTGGGACACAAGGGTGTACGAGAGTCTTGACGCTCAGGTATGAAGCAACCTACTTAGACACTTAGTGGATTTACAAAGTGGTGTACAAGTCTTCTATGCTCTAATATGTCTTATTTTCTCTTATTATGTTGACTATATTGGGTAATAGAAGTGTAAAGGTGACTATAGGGGTGTTATTTCATATCTAGAGGGCTCTAATCATGTTAAACACTATTTACTGGGTCATAAACACATTTTCCATGTCTTATATGTCTTATTTTCTCTTATCATATCTACTATATTGGGTAATAGGAGTGTAAAGGTGACTATAGGGGTGTTATTTCATATCTAGAGGGCTTTAATAATGTTAAACACTAAATACTGGGTCATAAACACATTTTCCATGTCTTATATGTCTTATTTTCTCTTATCATATCTACTATATTGGGTAATAGAAGTGTAAAGGTGACTATAGGGGTGTTATTTCATATCTAGAGGGCTCTAATCATGTTAAACACTATTTACTGGGTCATAAACACATTTTCCATGTCTTATATGTCTTATTTTCTTGTATTATATCAACTATATTGGGTAATGGGAATGTAAAGGTGACTATAGGGGTGTTATTTCATATCTAGAGGGCTCTAATAATGTTAAACACTATTTACTCGGTCATAAACACATTTTCCATGTCTTATATGTCTTATTTTCTCGTATTATATCAACTATATTGGGTAATGGGAGTGTAAAGGTGACTATAGGGGTGTTATTTCATATCTAGAGGGCTCTAATAATGTTAAACACTATTTACTCGGTCATAAACACATTTTCCATGTCTTATATGTCTTATTTTCTCGTATTATATCAACTCTATTGGGTAATAGGAGTGTAAAGGTGACTATAGGGGTGTTATTTCATATCTAGAGGGCTCTAATCATGTTAAACACTATTTACTGGGTCATAAACACATTTTCCATGTCTTATATGTCTTATTTTCTCTTATCATATCTACTATATTGGGTAATGGGAGTGTAAAGGTGACTATAGGGGTGTTATTTCATATCTAGAGGGCTCTAATCATGTTAAACACTATTTACTCGGTCATAAACACATTTTCCATGTCTTATATGTCTTATTTTCTCTTATCATATCTACTATATTGGGTAATGGGAGTGTAAAGGTGACTATAGGGGTGTTATTTCATATCTAGAGGGCTCTAATCATGTTAAACACTATTTACTCGGTCATAAACACATTTTCCATGTCTTATATGTCTTATTTTCTCTTATCATATCTACTATATTGGGTAATAGGAGTGTAAAGGTGACTATAGGGGTGTTATTTCATATCTAGAGGGCTCTAATAATGTTAAACACCATTTACTCGGTCATAAACACATTTTCCATGTCTTATATGTCTTATTTTCTCGTATTATATCAACTATATTGGGTAATAGGAGTGTAAAGGTGACTATAGGGGTGTTATTTCATATCTAGAGGGCTCTAATAATGTTAAACACTATTTACTCGGTCATAAACACATTTTCCATGTCTTATATGTCTTATTTTCTCTTATCATATCTACTATATTGGGTAATAGGAGTGTAAAGGTGACTATAGGGGTGTTATACCATTTCTAGAGGGCTCTAATCATGTTGAAAACTGTATTTACTCGGTCATAAACACATTTTATATGTCTTATAGGCCTTATTTTGTCTTATTCTGCCTACTATGTTTGGTACTAGGGTCTAAAGGTGACTATAGGGGTGTTATTACATGTCGAGAGGGCTCTAATAATGTTTAAAGTGTATTTAGAAAGTGGTGTACAAGTCTTCTATGCTCTTATATGTCTTATTTTCTTTTATTATGTTTACTATATTGAGTAATAGGAGTGTAAAGGTGACTATAGGGGTGTTATTTCATATCTAGAGGGCTCTAACAATGTTAAACACTATTTACTGGGTCATAAACACATGTTTATATGTCTTATTTTCTCTTAAAAAATAATAATAATAAAAAGAAAATAATTTAGTGGCAAAAAAGAGCAAATTTGCAGTGCCGTGAAAGATGAAATGTGAACCTTCAAGTCTGTGTTGTGTGGTGTTTGTTTTCCTGGACGGACATGTAGGTGATGAACAAAGCAATCAGTCACGACAATACGACGTCTTAGTATGCAAAACAAGGCATGGTTTAAATTTAGCAAGATATTTTTATGACGAACCTACAAAGACTTTTGCAATCAAATACTTCATGGGGTCACCAGGGGAAGGTAGAACCTTATTTCATCATGCAAAAATCTTTGGACACTCTTCTTAATGAGGTGCCTTCATGCTCCGTTCTTCTAATTCAATGGGAAGGCCCTTGGAGTTCAGCGTCCTGACCTCGACTCCATAAAACACCTTAGAGATCAACATGTCGGGAGTCGAGTCCCTCCATTTTCCATCAATGTGGGGCAGCGTGGCTGGGGTGGTAGAACTGAGGGTTGCTGGTTCCATCCTCTGTGCTCCCGTGACCATCCTGTATGAAACATCTAAGACAATATATTGCAATCTACTGATTGCATTGTTCTGCACTCTAAGACTTACAGTTTATGTCTTATTTTCTCTTATTACGTCTACCATATTGGGTAATAAAAGTGTAAAGGTGACTATAGGGGTGTTATTTCAAATCTAGGGCACTCTAATAAGGTTAAAAACTGTATTTACAAGGTCATAAAAACATTTTCTGTGTCTTATATGGCTTATTTTGTCTTATTATGTCTACTGTATGGGGCAAAAGGAGTGAGTGTAAAGGTGAGTATAGGGGTGTTATTTCATATCTAGGGAGCTGGAATAACGTGAAAAACTGTATTTACAAGGTCATAAATATTTTTTATGTCTTATATGGCTTATTTTGTCTTATTATGTTTACTGTATGGGCAAAAGGAGTGAGTGTAAAGGTGACTATAGGGGTGTTATTTCATATCTAGAGGGCTCCAATAATGTTAAACATTATTTACTCGGTCAAAAACACATTTTCCATGTCTTATATGTCTTATTTTCTCTTATCATATCTACTATATTCGTTACTGGGGACTAAAGGTGACTATAGGGGTGTTATTGCATGTCAAGGGGGCTCTAATAATGTTTAAAGTGTATTTAGAAAGTGGTGTACAGGTCTTCTATGCTCTAATATGTCTTATTTTCTCTTATTATGTTTACTATATTGGGTAATAGGAGTGTACAGGTGACTATAGGGGTGTTATTTCATGTAGAGAGGGCTCTGATAATGTTTAAAGTGTATTTGGAAAGTGGTGTACAGGTCTTCTATGCTCTAATATGTCTTATTTTCTCTTATTATGTTTACTATATTGGGTAATAGGAGTGTAAAGGTGACTATAGGGGTGTTATTTCATGTAGAAAGGGCTCTGATAATGTTTAAAGTGTATTTGGAAAGTGGTGTACAGGTCTTCTATGCTCTAATATGTCTTATTTTCTCTTATTATTATCTCTATTAATGTTAAACACTATTTACTCGGTTATAAATGTCTTATATGTCTTATTTTCTTGTATCATATCTACTATATTGGGTAATAGGAGCATAAAGGTGACTATAGGGGTGTTATACCATTTCTAGATGTCTGTAATCATTTTGAAAACTGTATTTACGCGGTCATAAACACATTTTATATGTCTTATTTTCCTTATTTTGTCTTATTATGATATTATATATTAGATATTATATACTGTACCATACCATAGCATAGCATACCATATTGTAGTATACTGTACCATACCGTACAATACATACTGTACTATGCCATACCATACTACATCTTACTATACCATACTGTACTGTGCCATACTATATTGCACTATACCATATTGTACTATACTATACCATACCATACTGTAGCATAGCATAGCATACCATACCATGCTGTACCACAGCACTTTTTGTGTGACGTGGGTATTGCAAAGCGGTGTACTTTTATTGTGTGTATTCCGGTGAGGTGTGAACTAGGGTATCTTCCTGTGGCTGCAGTACCGGATCGGGCAGCTGTACATGATCAGCAAGCACAGCTGCGAGCAGAGCGGCGGGGGAGAAGGGGTGGTGGTGGTGAAGAACGAGTCGGACGTTCACCCCCAACACGGACCGGGACAGATGACGGAGAAGCGAATCTTCCTCAGCAGGTAAGGAGAATCACCTTGCCATGCGCATCCATGTCACACCTCCCAGGCTGACATGGGGCCCGAGTACTTTTATGGTATCAGGATACATGACTACTACTACTCCAGGTAGGACCATACTGCAAATACTGCAAATACTGCAAATACCAGTGAAGTACAGGGCCAGTTTCGCCGATATTGTGCAGTAGAACTCCACTTTTCATAGTGAGGCTAGAGCAGGGGTGGGCAAACTACGGCCCGGGGGCCACATCCGGCCCGCCAAGTGTTTGAATACGGCCCGCCCAATCTTAGTAAAAAAGTATTTCATTTAAACTCAACATACAACCTGGCATCATGGCCTGAGCCAACCTTTCGATGGTTTTATCAATTTCCTTTTTTGACATGGTCTGTTGTTTACAAAGTGCTCCTGAAAAAAGGGACACAAGCACATAATAATAATAATAATTATTATTATTGTTATTATTAGATTATTATTAGATTATTAGATTATTATAATTATTATTATATTATTATAATTATTATTATATTATTATAATTATTATTAGAACTATTATGATTATTATAATTATTATATTTATGTTAATTATTATATTAATTATATATAATATTATTGTTATATTTGCATATTTTGCATAATAATAATATAATAATTATTATTTTAATTTTATTGTAATTATTATAATATTTTATTATTTTTAAAATATTTAAATATAAATCTAAAATAATAAATAATAATAGCAGATTGCATGACAATTTTACAGATACAATAATACCAGGTGGACTGTTACGTGTAAAATATATAGTCTGCCCCCCCCCCCGTAAATTTTGTCATATCAATGCGGCCCGCGAGTCAAAAAGTTTGCCCACCCCTGGGCTAGAGGCTAGCAGGCTGAGAAATCCCCCAGTTTAATGTGAGTGGCGACTTGTCCCACTCTATCGGATGGTCCTTGAAGGCACCATGTAACTTTTCATGTTTTTTTTCTTTTTTTTTCATGCTTTAAAACAATGCAAAAATTCATTTTTCCTACAATTGTTTGAAGTTTAGTATACTAAGTACTGTGAAAAGCTGTAAAATAATAAAGAAATTCAACAAAACTTTTGAAACATGCATTAATAAATATAATAATGAACTTGAAATTAAACTCCCCACTCCTAATCTCACCTAACTCATTAACCTCACTAACCTCAACTCTTTTTCTAATCCCTCCGTTCCACCCGCCGACTAATCCCAATATAAACTCTTCAAGAAGTCAAGCAATCTTCTCACTAATCTTTCTGCGCTTGTGGGACTTTGGGTCCTCGTGAGACTACAAACGCATCATCGGTCAGCACATGCCACAAGTTGCACACACAAATTTCCACTGAACGCCTAACGGGGACCCAGAGTGGGACAGTGTGCTAATAATGATCTAGAAGGTGGTAAACAGGTGGTTTTCTATGTCTACTATGTCTCGTTTTCTCTATAATGTCTACTATATTGTGTAACAGGCATGTAAAGGTGACTGTAGGGGTGTTATTCTCTGTCCAGAGCTCTCTAGTAATGTTAAAAAGCGTATTTAGAAAGTAGTAAACAGGTTTTCTATGGCTTGTATGTTTATTTTCTCTCTCTATCTCTACTGTATTGGGTTGTAGGAGTGTAAAGGTGACTGTAGGGGTGTTATTCAATGTCTTGAGGGCTCTAATCATGTTTTAAAAAGCATATTTAAAAGGTGGTAAACAGGTTTTCTATTGCTTGTATGTTTATTTTAGTTGACTATTTCTACTATATTGCGTAACAGGAGTGTAAAGGTGACTATAGGGGTGTTATTTCATGTCCAGAGGGCTCTATAATATTAAAGTGTGTATATAGAAGGTGGAAAACAGGTCTTCTGTATCTTATGTGTTTTATTTTCTATGATTAATGGCAATGTTTGGCAGCAGAAAGTGTCAAGCACGAGGTGGTCAAGTCTTGGCTGCAGCAAGGCACCGTTCAGCGCACCACCGTAGAATCCTCCATCAATTCTTCATTGTGTCAGGGTGCTCTGAAGAAAACATGAGAGCATCTGTTCAAAAACTGAAGCCGAAGCGCACTTGGATCATGCAACATGACCGCCTCCCGAAACATTCCACTAAAGCCGAGGGTCGAAGACTCAAAATCAAAGCTAAAAAAATGGGCAAACTTTCTGCTTGTCCTTATTTATAAATGGAATATTGTTTGTCAGAGTATGTCAGAGTAAAACCTGTTTACCACCTTCTAAATATACGTTTTAACATGATTAGAGCCCTGCAGACATGAAATAACACCCCTATAGTCACATTTACACTCATATTACCCATTATAGTAGACACAATAAGGGAAAATAAGACATAAGAAACAGAAAACATGCTTGCCACCTTCAAAAATACACTTTTTAACATGATTAGAGCCCTCTGGACATGACATAACACCCCTATAGCCATCTTTACACCCCTATTACCCAGTATAGTGGACACAGTAAGAGAAAATTAGACATATAAGACATAGGAAACCTGTTTACCGCCTTCTATAAAACCACTTTTTATCCTTATTAGAGCCCCCTACACATGAAATAACACCCCTATAGTCACATTTACACTCCTATTACCCAACATAGTAGATATAATAAGAGAAAATAAGACATAATTCAGCAGATATATGCAATACATTTATGTTAGACAGAAGTTAATATGTTAGTACATAAGTTAATAATATGTTAGACATAATGATAGAAAATAAGACATATAAGACATGGAAAACCTGTTTACCTTCTTCTATAAATCCACTTTTTATCCTTATTAGAGCCCCCTACACATGAAATAACACCCCTATAGTCACATTTGCACTCCTATTACCCAACATAGTAGATATAATAAGAGAAAATAAGACATACGGTATAAGACATATCAATCCTGTTTACCTCCTCTTTTTTTAATCATAATTAGAGCCCTCTACACACTAAATAACCCCCCTATAGACACCTTTACACTCTTTTTACCCAATAAAGTAGACATAATAAGATAAAATAAGACATAATTAAGCAGATATATGCAATACATTTATGTTATGCAGTACATTTTGTCGCAAAACACAAGTCATTAAAAAATCAAGACATCTTACTTCCTATTCCCATAAATTGGTAAGCAAAGCAGGACCACCCTAGCGAGGGCCAAGTGGGGACCCTGTCCAGACGCCCAAGTGCGGATGCATCTTGATGGCGAGTATCGGGATTATTTTTCCACATAGCACACATTCATGGTAATCACACCCACGCTAGCATATCTGGAGTGCAGGCGTGCTGGAGTGCCACCTACATGACTCTCTTCCCATGTGAGCTCCAGCGCTGGTGGTTAGCAATACTGTAAGTCTGCTCAGGTGTAATTACCCATGAGTCATACCAACGAATACTGCGCTGAGCAAAGTCGCCTACAGGTAATTTGGCTATAAATGGAACAACCACTGAAAATGATTTTTTTTTCTTTCTATCTCTTTTTCTCTCCACTCCCCTTTTTCCGCCCTTTTTTCTCCTTGCAGCAAACTTCCAGCATGGGCCAAGACCTTTGCTCCGCGCTTCTTCTACTTGACAGAAAAGGCCTGGAATTTCTACCCGTACACCATCACAGGTGCATTCATGCATTCATTAAATTGTATTACAAATACATAAAAACTAAAATTATTCATTCATTTTCTACCGCTTATCCTGTGCTGGAGCCTATCCCAGCTGTCTTGGGGAGAGGCGGGGTACACCCTGGACTGGTGGCCAGCTAATCACAGGGCACATATAGACAAACAACCATTCACACTCACATTTATAACTATGGAAAAAAAAAATTAAAATTCCACAAAATTCCAAAACAAAACATGTGGGAAGAAACCGGAGTACCCGGAGAAAACCCACGCGTGCACGGGGAGAACATGCAAACTCCACATAGAGATGGCTCTCCTGGCTGTGAGGCCTGTGCGCTAACCACTCAACCACCATGCAACCGAGAACCTGTTCATGACCTTCTAAATACACTTTTTTAACATTAGAGCCCTTTGAAATAAAATAACACCCCTACAATCCACTTTACACTATTATTTCCCAAAATAGTAGTTATAATCAAATAAAATACTCCAGTTATTTAACGTTGTGCTGCAGGGACTCGAGACGGCCACAAGCTAGCAAGCTAGTGAGCTAACCAGTTAGCCTTGCGTCCATTTATTGTGAACCAAAGAAGACAGAAATGTACCACTTCCACATTAAATGGCAGGAGAACTTATTTCCACTCGATGATGTTGACTTCATACTGTGTTATGTTAAGGTAACGCCATGTAAGACAAACAACCATTCACACTCACATTCATACCTATGAACAATTTGGAGTCGCTAATTAACCTAGCATGTTTTTGGAATGTGGGAGGAAACCGGAGTACCCGGAGAAAACCCACGCATGCACGGGGAGAACATGCAAACTCCGCACAGAGATGCCCGAGGGTGGAATCGAACTCGGGTCTCCTGCGCGCTAACCGCTCGACCACCGTGCAGCCCGACTAAAATTATATATAAGGAAATTGAAAACAAGCTAAAAGATAGCTCATGTGTCTGAAAATACATTTGCCAATGCAAATCTCAGTCAAGGCTTAGTATGGGCCATGAAAAGGTGCGGTCAAAGACATTGTGTAATTAAAGTTGAATTACCATGTTTTGAGATGTACTTACTTAAATGCTTCAAATAGTACTTCAAGGCTACAAAGTCAGTGATAAAAATTATTCATTGACTGTTTTTCTTTTTTTGTATTTCTGTTTATTTAGACTACACCTAAACTCATATTGAAAACGTTTTAATTTTCGGAGTGCCGGTGAACGCAACTCTGGTTTGGTCTGGTGTATAAAAACGAACTGTACATTCGTGTACCTTTGTTTGCAGTCATATTAGCAGTATGTTTTGCAGACAGGAATATAAACAAACATTGATTGCACTGTTGAAAGTGTCACTTTAACTATGGTTATCGCATCGCGAAGAAGCTGAATCGTGAATTATCCACTTACTGTTTTGCTCTATATTTCAGTTCATTTAGACTACACATACGTTGGCACTTTTGCGGTTTCCGGAGTGTCAGTGAATGCATCTCGCGGTGGTCTCGTGACAATGAGGAAGTGTAGTTCCGAGGAGGGCTAGAGACGTGTTTGTGAGTTTGATAAACATATAAGTGTTGGATTTGCGCTGCTGTTGATGTGTTTAAGTAGTTAGAACAGAAAACAAAGTTATTAGACTCTGTGGGACTGTGTGGGGACGCAGTTGCAACTCTGTCTGTCGTCATAACAGAGACGTGGCGTAACATGATAGCGTTCATCAACAATGCTAAACGTGTTAGCATAATTATTACTGAAATAAATGAGCTACTGACGTGAGCGGGATAGTTTTGACAGCCCATTTATTATACAGCATGTTTACTTTGCACATATGTTCTTGCAAGTACCATATCAAATATTCATTTATTTGTATTTACATAAAATGCAAGGATATATACCACATTACATTACATGTATGCATGAGAGTAATGCGAGAGTACCTAACGCAGTTTGTTTTTCTGCCCCCCATCTTGATCACCCCCACTGCTGCAGAGTACTCAGTAAGTCATCTTCTACGTCCTTGTTCCTCCAAGACTCCAACAGAGCTCAATCCCATCAAGCTCACGTCAGTGGATCTAATCTGTACACGCTTCCTCTTCTTCTCTTTTTCATTTGCTTCCACCCTGCAGGCGTCCTTTCTTCCCAAGTTCAGCATCCGTATCGAGACACGTTTCGAGAACAACAACGGCAGCAATGACAAAGTGAGTAGAGCAGTAAATATTTGGGTACGGTGTTCACCGTCAGGTGTACGGTAGGTGGGGGTTATTTGGAGGACCCTGTGAGCAGAGCTTCACTCTTTCATTTTTTTCAGAAATATGAATAAATCATGCTGTTTCATGCTTGAATATGCCCTATTAGTCGTGAAGAAAATGTGCATTTTTGCTTACATTAAACGTTTTCAAGCATAAAAATGTCTAAATGAAGCAAAATACAAATGCAAGGCATTCCGAAGACACATTGAAGGAGGTTGTGATGATATGTAAACTGGTCACTGGGTGTCAGTAATGTTACTGTAATATTAGCTCTGACACACAAGCACCAGAATATGTAGCAAAACTGGCTTTTTATTGCAGCTCACATTGAAGGATCTAACAACAGGCACAATGATCTCTAATACGGGCTACTGTTGCTGCCGTAACCCATGCTGCCAAGCCAAAACTCAATTCTGAACCACCAAGGTCACTTCATGTCCCACCCCCACTCAGGTCTACTAGCACCAGAACACGTTCACAGCAACACACATAGAGTCTTATTTTCTCTTGTTATGTATGCTATGTTCAGTAAATGTGACTATAGGGGTGTTATGTCATGTCTATAGGGCTCTAATCATGTTAAAAAGTGTATTTATAAAGTGTTAAACAGGTTTTCGATGCTCGTTTCTCCTCCGATTTTGGATCGACATTTGCAAATAAAAGTGAGTGTACAAGCTGCTCAAGCTGCTCGCCAATGATCACGGAACACAAGCGACCACCATCCACAGGGAAAAAGCCGAAAGAAAGAAACAAAGTTCTCAGTCAAATTGCCCCGCCACAGGAATGTTTCTGGCATTTGTTGTTGGTCCTGGCTCATAAACAAAAACAAAAAAAAAAATATGCATGCTGGAATGCCTCATAAGGTCATAACACACCTGTGTTTCTTGCGTCATGCAATTATCAGCCTGTGACACATTACAGGGATTAAATGACAACACAACACAGCAAAAGTGCAAAAATTAAAAAAATACTTTATTTTAATTTGTTTCTTATTTGTAAAAAACAATAATAATAAAACAGCATATTTTATTTTACTATTTGAACACTTTGCTAATAAAACTTCATTATTTTTTTTATATAATATTACAACTTTATTCTCATAACACTTTTTTCTTGCTGAAATGTTTTTTTTCTAATATTTTGACTTGTTGAACTAAAGCAGTTTGCTGTTTAAGTTTCCAAATATTTTAACTTTCTTCTTGTAGATGTTCTATGATTACTTCATTTCCATACAATCTAACTTTTTCTGTAACTTCATTCAATTTTTTTTCATTACATTTTTTTTTATATTTCAAGACTATGTTAAAAAGAATTTTTTCATAATATTATGTTATTTCAATAAAATTGAAATACTTTTCTCTTGCTGGAATTAGACTTTTTTATGTTAGTATTTTGAATATTTTGACTTTATTGTCATAATATTGGAATTTTTTTCCCCAACCTAATTTTCCAACTATTACAATGTTATTCAGTGTTTTGTTTGTTTCTCATAAATTTCAACTTTCTGCTACAAAAATGACATTATTTTTCCTTGTAATATTACAACGTTAATGTCTTAAAATGATGACTGTTTACAACTTTTTTCTTGTAATATTTTGACTTTATTCTTGTAAAATTACTGCTGAGTTTTCTTGTTCGATGATCATCTTAGAATATGCCGAGGGCCAATCCGAGACAACGGCGGTAGACGCCACTTTGGACGGGGTTGGGATACGGTGCGCTGATGTGAGTGATTTAGTGAGATATTGCATCCAGTGTGTGTGAGAAGGTGAGGCCCCGCTAATGCAATATCAGAAAAGGTACGCAGGCAAGGGGAGCACCATCGGAGCCTCGTGTGCCCCCATGGCGTTTTATTTGATGTTTGTTGGTTTTTAGCAGCAACATGAACAAACTCGGCGGGGCGTTGGAGCTGATTTAAAACAAGGTCAGCCAAAAGTACACAGCCTTCGTACTCACTGGAGGCTAAAGATGTTATTTGCTAGCGTGTGTTAGTGTTTGCTCGTGTTTAGCAGCGAGCCTGCATGTTTTTCTGACAACCTTCCATTTGTTTCAATGAAAGGTATTCGGGGACACGCCGACACCCGCAGAGAATGTGGCTTTCCTGGATATCCTGCGTGACCCCATCCCTGAAAAGCACTACAAAGAGTCAGAGGTGCGTGCTGTGCTTTGGCCAGCTCCGGCCATCGTACTGATGGTACTGATGGTAATGCTGGTGAATGAAATCATCACCTCACATGTTCACACCAGCTTGCCCAAATCATGTCTGAAAAAGAGTAGGAAGAAGCAGAGCTTATTTTGTAACCCCTCCTCTTCTCGTCGCTTCCTGTATTGTGTTTTATGTACATAGGTTGTAAATGTGATACTACATAAGCAACAATACAATGGAGTCGCTCATTTGTGGTCGAAAAACCAGTTTTGTTTTTTTTTTCGCTGTCTGAGAATAGCTCACTTTTTAGGCCCTCCTTTATGATGGGTAATTGGTTCCAGACCCGACCCTGGTCAGTGAACTTCTGCAAAATAGGATCCCTGCAATATTTTGGTAGCATAGAAAACACTTTTGAAATATAACATTTTAAATGTAACATTATTAGAGCTCTCCAGACATGAAATAACACCCCTACAGTCACCTTTGCACACCTATTACACGATATAGTAGACATCTTTACCATCTTCTAAATACCCTTTTAACATTATTAGAGCTCTCCGGACATGAAATAACACCCCTACAGTCACCTTTACACACCTATTACACAATATAGTAGACTTCTTTACCATCTTTTAAATACTCTTTTAATGTTATTAGAGCTCTCTAGACATGAAATAACACCCCTACAGTCACCTTTACACTCCTATTACATTATATAGTAGACATCTTTACCATCTTCTAAATACCCTTTTAATGTTATTAGAGCTCTCTAGACATGAAATAACACCCCTACAGTCACCTTTACACACCTATTACACGATATAGTAGACATCTTTACCATCTTCTAAATACCCTTTTAATGTTATTAGAGCTCTCTAGACATGAAATAACACCCCTACAGTCACCTTTACACACCTATTACATGATATAGTAGACATCTTTACCATCTTCTAAATACCATTTTAATGTTATTAGAGCTCTCTAGACATGAAATAACACCCCTACAGTCACCTTTACACACCTATTACACGATATAGTAGACATCTTTACCATCTTCTAAATACCTTTTTAATGTTATTAGAGCTCTCTAGACATGAAATAACACCCCTACAGTCACCTTTACACACCCATTACACGATATAGTAGACATCTTTACCATCTTGTAAATACCATTTTAATGTTATTAGAGCTCTCTAGACATGAAATAACACCCCTACAGTCACCTTTACCCTCCAATTACCCAATATAGCAGAGATAATAAGAGAAAATAAAACATATAAGACATCGAAAACTTTATCACCTTTTAAAATACGTCTTTTTACCGACACCTAGTGACCAGTATACGGTATTACATAACATAACGTTTTTGAATGCGTCTTTTGGATGACTTATATTTGTGTTGTGCTTCATTAAGCCATTTTGATACTTGCAAATGCTTCATTTATGCATAAAATGTGTAACTTTTGACTAATAATAGGCCACATTCAAGCATGAAAAAGTATGATTTGTTCCATAATATATTTTTCAAAAAGCATGGTAAGAGTGAAGCTGTGAAATGTGAGGTGCAAATTGGCGAGGGACGACAGTACTCCCGTTTTTGTGCCATTTCACTGGGGTGTCCTGAAAGTTACTGAATGATGAAGTGTCCATCCCAAATGGGAGGAGAGTCTCAGCATCAAGCCAGCAGGAGGCTTCGGAGAGGCAGGAGCGATGAGGCGTCTCAATGTGTATTGTGAAAAATAGCTTTTGGAGTGCCATGAGGAAAGACGACCAATAAGAACACAGCTACCATCTTAAATAAACATAGCTTTTTTATGAACAAGCCATGTTCTTACCTCGCTAAGATGAAATTGCCAATATGACCAACGGGCATGAAAGGTCCATAAAAGAATTTAAAAAAATGGAGATAAAGATGAAGGAAACAAAAGCTTTGTGCTTGGTCCTCTGATGCCGTGGTCGTATGAATCCCAGTCTTCCCCAGGGAAAGTCACACTTTGATCTCATCGTCTTTATCTCATCCATTTGAGTCCAGAAAAGAGCAGCAGTGTGAGGGATGACAAGATATTTTATCACAGCATCGTCAGTGAACTTCTGCAAAATAGGATCCCTTATTTATAAATGCAATATTTTGGTAGCATAGAAAACACTTTTGAAATATAATATTTTAAATGTAACATTATTAGAGCTCTCCAGACGTGAAATAACACTCCTACAGTCACCTTTACACACCTATTACACAATATAGTAGACATCTTTACCATCTTCTAAATACCCTTTTTAACATTATTAGAGCTCTCCGGACATGAAATAACACCCCCACAGTCACCTTTACACACCTATTACACAATATAGTAGACATCTTTACCATCTTCTAAATACCCTTTTAACATTATTAGAGCTCTCCAGACATGAAATAACACCCCTACAGTCACCTTTACACACCTATTAGACAATATAGTAGACATCTTTACCATCTTCTAAATACCCTTTTAACATTATTAGAGCTCTCCAGACATGAAATAACACCCCTACAGTCACCTTTACACACCTATTACACAATATAGTAGACATCTTTACCATCTTCTAAATACCCTTTTAACATTATTAGAGCTCTCCGGACATGAAATAACACCCCTACAGTCACCTTTACACACCTATTAGACAATATAGTAGACATCTTTACCATCTTCTAAATACCCTTTTAACATTATTAGAGCTCTCCGGACATGAAATAACACCCCTACAGTCACCTTTACACACCTATTACACAATATAGTAGACATCTTTACCATCTTCTAAATACCCTTTTAACATTATTAGAGCTCTCCAGACATGAAATAACACCCCTACAGTCACCTTTACACACCTATTACATGATATTGTAGACATCTTTACCATCTTCTAAATACCCTTTAAACATTATTAAAGCTCTCCGGACATGAAATAACACCCCTACAGTCACCTTTACACACCTATTACACAATATAGTAGACATCTTTACCATCTTCTAAATACCCTTTTAACATTATTAGAGCTCTCCGGACATGAAATAACACCCCTACAGTCACCTTTACACACCTATTACACAATATAGTAGACATCTTTACCATCTTCTAAATACCCTTTTAACATTATTAGAGCTCTCCGGACATGAAATAACACCCCTACAGTCACCTTTACACACCTATTACACAATATAGTAGACATCTTTACCATCTTCTAAATACCCTTTTAACATTATTAGAGCTCTCCGGACATGAAATAACACCCCTACAGTCACCTTTACACACCCATTACACAATATAGTAGACATCTTTACCATCTTCTAAATACCCTTTTAACATTATTAGAGCTCTCCGGACATGAAATAACACCCCTACAGTCACCTTTACACACATATTAGACAATATAGTAGACATCTTTACCATCTTCTAAATACCCTTTTAACATTATTAGAGCTCTCCGGACATGAAATAACACCCCTACAGTCACCTTTACACACCCATTACACAATATAGTAGACATCTTTACCATCTTCTAAATACCCTTTTAACATTATTAGAGCTCTCCGGACATGAAATAACACCCCTACAGTCACCTTTACACACCTATTACACAATATAGTAGACATCTTTACCATCTTCTAAATACCCTTTTAACATTATTAGAGCTCTCCGGGCATGAAATAACACCCCTACAGTCACCTTTACACACCTATTACACAATATAGTAGACATCTTTACCATCTTCTAAATACCCTTTAAACATTATTAGAGCTCTCCAGACATGAAATAACACCCCTACAGTCACCTTTACACACCTATTACACAATATAGTAGACATCTTTACCATCTTCTAAATACCCTTTTAACATTATTAGAGCTCTCCGGACATGAAATAACACCCCCACAGTCACCTTTACACACCTATTACACAATATAGTAGACATCTTTACCATCTTCTAAATACCCTTTTAACATTATTAGAGCTCTCCAGACATGAAATAACACCCCTACAGTCACCTTTACACACCTATTACATGATATTGTAGACATATTTACCATCTTCTAAATACCCTTTTAACATTATTAGACAGGTGCTGGTGCATCGCAGTCGTGCTTTAGTGATATGCCATGTCAATTTTGTATCGATCACAAACCACCGCATCATTACCTTTTGGCGGGAAGTATTCATCTTTTCTTTTCTTCTGGCCGGGCTCACTGAAACTTCTTGCCGCGGCCGCCACCATGTTTTCATTCTGAGTACTGGTGTGGCGTTCGTGAACGAACGGGTCAAAAGAACGAGTTATTTTTTGCGAACGGATGAACCGCCGTTCAGTCCGCCGGCTGTTTTGTTCATGACCGACACAGCACTAGTCGGTGAGCTGTTGAGTCGCAACGAACGTGAACACGAGTGAACGGACTGACTCGACACGACTGACCGGCTAATCACACAAGCTAACGACCAATTGATTGAAATGAACGGCTCTTTTTACTGAATGAAGCGTAATGATCCTGTTCACTGAAATGAACGGCTTTGCCCACCACTAATTCTGAGTGTTGCGTCGACGTATTTTTTGTGTCGATGTCATCGATGACGACTAATTGACTGAAATGAACGGCTCTTTTTACTGAAGGAATCGGAAGCGGTTTTGCCCACCACTAATTCTGAGTGTTGCGTCGATGTATTTTTTGTGTCGATGTCATCGATGACGTCAAAGTCTTTCTGTCCAGTTGACACCCGCATGTCATCCAAACATAGAGTAGTTTTTCCCTTTGGAGGTAGAGAACCAGCAGATGTGGGCAGGAGAAAAGGGTACAAAAGTACAAAAAAAGCACAAGCTCTGCTAAATCCTGAGTTATTTTCAGAGTGCACCCGAGTGTCGGCCAAGAAAGGGAACCGTAAGACGCAAGCAGAAACAAACAAGGTTGCAAGTGCGCACATTAAACGGCACAATGAGAGCATCAAATCACAAGAGCATTTTAATCACCCTTTTGACACTTTACAGGCTGCGTAGTGCAAACAATCTGCTTCTCCTCTCCACGCGCCGCCGAGGGACAGCTTTTTCTGCACACTCTGCAGGTTTGATGCTGCAGGACGTCTGTTTGCTGTGCGCAGGACCTCTCTCGCTGGCAGTCCAGCAAAACCGAGCGGGGGCCCTTGGAGGAGGGCTGGAGGGACGACCACCAGCCCATCATGTGCTCCTACAAGAGGGTGCAGTGCAGCTTCGAGGTGTACGGCCTCCAGACCAAGGTGGAGGACTTCATACACAAAGTAAGACCGCAGACACAAACATCCTGCAAGGCACGGTCACCGTGAATAACGCCCACGTTCATTTATGTGCTCGCCGCAAACAGCAGTTGAAAACATTTCCATGAACATCCGCGGTCACCGTGCCGCAGCTTTATCCACGCATGTTGCACCTGTCCTTTACAATGGACTCATCGGCGGAATTAGTGCTGGCTGTTTGCTCCGTTCTCCAGTTGACAGTGACTAACCACAGGCGACATTTCTGCTAAATCCGCATTCAATATTGGTGGGAGGTGGGGATGCTCATGCAGAAAGAACATTTCCTCATACTGTTTCATGGAAGTCCTCTAATTGTACGCTGAAACACCGTGAATATACGTCAATAGCCGGGCCAACTATTTTGTTTTTGAGCTGATACCGAGTAAAAACTGACTAAATTCAGGCTGTTTTTCATCATTTATTTATTTTGGTTATATGTTATATATTATATGTTTTTCCCCATTCATAAGCCCAGCTCTTATCAAATGCACGTCTGCCACCTCGAGCCCCCATATGGCTTCAAACTGCTCTAAAAGCGACCCCAATTAGTATGCAATGGCGTACTCACCTCTTTTCGCCTCTTGTGTCTCATCCTTTCGACAGACGAACATGACCTCAAATGACCCGAGTATCAAAGTATCCATATTTAGTATTGATTTTTGAGCTGGAATCAGAAGTATCAATATTTCAGTATCATTCATCCATTGACATAGAATGGGCGAGTGGTTAGCGCGCAGAGCTCACAGCTAGGAGACCAGGGTTCAGTTCCACCCTCGGGCCATCTCTGCGTGGAGTTTTCATGTTCTCTCAGAGTTTTCTCCGGGTCCTCCGGTTTCCTCCCACATTCCAAAAACATGCTAGGTTAATTAGCCACTCCAAATTGTCCATAGGTATGAATGTGAGTGTGAATGGTTGTTTGTCTATATGTGCCCTGTGATTGGCTGGCCACCAGTCCAGGGTGTACCCCGCCTCTCACCCCAAGACAGCTTATTGGCTTGCTTATTTGCCTGCTTTTGCCCTATTATATGAAATTTGTCAGAGATTATTTTATTTTGTAAAAAAAAAATTGAAAAAATCAATGAAAAAATCAAAAATCAATAATAAATATAAAATTATTTAGGGGGACTTAAGAAATTTTTAAAATAGGCCTAAAGACGCCACTGGCTCTTAGAAGTAAAAAAAAACATGCTAGGTTAATTAGCCACTCCAAATTGTCCATAGGTATGAATGTGAGTGTGAATGGTTGTTTGTCTATATGTGCCCTGTGATTGGCTGGCCACTAGTCCAGGGTGTACCCCGCCTCTCGCCCCAAGACAGCTGGGATAGGCTCCAGCACCCCCCGATCAGCTGGTGTGCCGCCAAGGAGGTTTCTGGCAAACTTTTTGCACTTTTCAAACGCCGTGGAGCATTTTGGTAGAACTAGCACGCAAAATGACTTCCTCTGTTTATTTACAAGTTGCAGCAAGCCGTTAACGTCACAGACGGGAGAGAAAAAAGGAGCGCTTGATTTGGTCACATGCAGAGTATGTGTAATCTTGCCTCACTGGAGCATTTTTTGAAATGATCGGTTATCGGATTTAGCGGTATGATGTCATATACAGTTTTTATACGCAGGACCAAAGACAACTACAAGAACGTATGCAGCCTGACCTGCTGGAGGAACGCAGATAGACGTGCTAGACGTGCTATTTTCATGACGTCTGACGCAGAAGATCATCTCTCAGTGCTGTTGAAACTTAATACGACACGTCTTTATGCCACACACCATGCACACTCACTCAACTGGGGCCAAAATGTGTCAATCTTGTCAACACTATCGAGGTTGTGTTCTTGCAACGCAGCAATTACAACATTGGTTGTGTTGCCGCTGTGTGAGAGACAGAGATAGCCTTTCATTTCCACTTTATCACGCACTTGAAAGTGTGCCTGGGCTCATTGTGCTGCCATAAAGGAGGGCTCATGATAAGATCTGCAGGAAAGGTTATGAGGCCCGATAAGCATAATACAACGCAGAAATGTCAAAGATTTACCGCCGGTTGATTTTCACTCAGCCGTTTGCTCCATCTAACAATAGATGTACGCACGTCACGTCATGAAATATAATGATACCGTCAATCATTGATACGTCAATCATTCCCACGTTCATGACCTCCTCCAAGTGAGAATGACAGTTAGCGTGAGATAAGGGCAACGTTTACTCTTATCGGCGCAGTAAGTTCAATCAGTAACCTCGCAAATATTAGCAAAGCTAAAAAGTACTTTTAAAATAGACAAAATAAAGACAAAAAAACTAAAAACAAACAAAACAAAGTAATTCCTTGTTTATGGAGCTCAGTGCTTAATCATTCCTTATTTATAAATGCAATATTTTCATAGTTAGAGCATAGTAAACCACCCTCTAAATACACCTTTTAACATGAAATAACATCTGTACAGTCACATTTACTATTATACTATCCTATTACCCAAAATACCGTAGTATTACCCAATATAGTACAGTTAATAAGACATATATAGGACATAATAAACTTCTTTATCACCTTCTAAATACACCTTTTAACATGAAATAAAGTCTGTACAGTCACATTTACTATTATACTATTTTACTATTATACTATCCTATATACCCAATATACAGTATCAGAGCCCTCTAGATATGAAATAACACCCCTATAGTCACATTACACTCCAAATACCCAATGTAGTAGACATAATAAGAGGAGAAAAAAATATATATATAACATAGAAAACCTGTTTGTGACCTTCTACATGCACTTTTTAACATTATTAGAGCCCTCTATATATGAAGTAACACCCCTATGGTCACTCCTATTACCCAATATAGTCGACAAAATAAGAGAAAATAACGACAAATAAATATGGTGCCAAGTGATTCCATGTGAATAAAACCTAATAAAGTTAATTATGTATCCAAAAATCAGTATGCGGATCAAAAAGATCAGCTGTGGCGACTCCGTCATCAGGAAAACAAATCATGCGGTGTCCAATCATTATGATTATTAACACGGCCATGATTGTTTTCAGTGTGCTATGTTGTATTTGTCCAGTACTTGGATCCATATTTTCTACAGTTGCAACATTTCCTTTCAGTGCCAAAGCTTAATAGCAGCATGTAAGCAAAGCCCCGCCCACTTTCCATCAAGCCCAGCCTTTCAGGGAATGCTGTGCAGCGTGTTTATTGGCCGTCTGTCATCTTTTCAGAACATCCGGGACATCCTGCTGGTGGGTCACAGGCAAGCGGTGGCGTGGCTGGACGAATGGCACGGTAGGTCCATTTCATGGTGTGTGTTTAGCAACCACCCCGTTAACCACCTCAATGCAACTACACCGATGGCACGGTAGGTTCGTTTCCACCACTGAACGAAAACAACATCCCGATGGTCATAATGATGAGACATGCCTTTTTATCTCATAATTATGGCTTTACTATTTCATAGTTGGGACTTTATCTCCTAATTTTGGCTTTCTGTGTCGTAATTACAAAGTCTAGACTTCCCTTCGTTCCCAGGCCAGTTGAGAGACATAGTCTTTCTGTACCTAGAAATTCTGTCCATAAACGTAATGAACAGAATCAGTGACCAAGGACAGGTCTACAAGTCTAACTTATTGCCATACTGGAAATGAAGAGCCTGAATTAGGTGGTTGGGTACCCCATTTTCCTTGAGTATTCCGCACAGAATTCCTTGAGGAACATGGTGGAATGCCCTGTCCAAGTCCTACCTACGCTACCGAGAGTCTGGAGTTGGGCCACAGTGACCTTTGACCATGACCTGGACCAAAAACCACACTGTTCGAGTGGAGCCTCCTCTTCAGAACCCCTGAATCAGGACTCTAAAACTCAATTTACCTGGGGGGAACTGGAGCTAGGGTCTGGGCAAGGCTGGGCCGCATCAGGTTTTCCAAAAAAAAATAAATAAAATATACAAACTTTTTCAGTGCTTTGGTTCCGATTTTCTACAATAAAAGCTCTGATAAAACATTCCACTGTTCTCAAATATCTTAATTTTTATTTTTCTGAACAAAATAAGATGAAAAATAAATAAACAAATCAAGAATAAAGAAAATCAATCAGTAATAAATAAATACAATAATAATAATAATAAAACGGCAAATAATAAAAACTTAAGAAACCACATATAGTTGGCGGGTAGACAAATGATTTTTTTCAGATTAAAATGGACAAAGCATTATTAGAGCCCTGTAGACATGACAAAACACGACTATAGTCACATTTATACTCTTTTTATTTACAACATATTGCGCAACTGCAGGGTCTTGAGACACATGCTAAGTCGCAAACTAGAGAGCTAGCGACCTAAACGGTAGCCTTCAAGTTATTTCCTTTAAACTGAAATAGCCAAAAGCTTACCACTTCCACACGGATAGGGAGGATAACTATTAACAGTTATTTAACCATTAACATGAACATGAATCAAACGTAATAATTTTTTCTGGGTACATGATACCATACAGCATCCATATCAAACTTTCATATCAAGGCGGGGGCCTCAAACTAGTGTGCTGCGGGCCACATTTGGCCCATGGGCCGCATGTTTGAGACCCCTGGCCTGAATAGACCTTAGCAGGAAGGCTGTGGAGTGTCTTCTCCCAATAGTCGGAATAGTCCCCACTTTCGGCTGCCTCCCAACTCACTCCACACCTGAGGCCTTTGCCCCCTCCCATAAGGGGACGCCCTCACCATTGTGCCCCAAACCACCTGGCTCCACAGGGGGAAAACTCAGTCCAAAGACTTTTTTCCTGTTTCATATCTATTACTTTCTTATCTCCTAATTTTGACTTTTGATGTCACAATTCCGACTCTTTATCTCATAATTTAGACTCTTTACAGCGTAATTTTGTCTTTTTAGCTCATAATTCTGACTTACAATTGGGATATTTCTTTTCTTTCAGTGGTGGAAATAGGCTTCCATCATCCTGTCACCACCTGAATGCAAGCAAAGAAATATGTCAAAGCATTCCGTTGCATAATTACATGTGGCAGCTAGTTATTTAACCCGTAGCGACACGGCCAGCAGCGCCTCATTTCTTAAATAATCATGTAGGAAGACGTATCCCATGTTCATGGAACAGATGTTAGTAGTAATTGAAATCATAATTAGCTATTCTTTATCATCCCTGTGGGCTAAATTCAATTTGCACTCTTTTTTTGCCATTATTGCCTTTCACACACACCCAATCCCGACACACAGTGCACAGTGACGTGCACGGATCAGCATGCATCATGCCTTGCTCCAGGGCACATCAGTAGTGCTCGGGAGGTAAAGTGGCCGTCTTCAGGAAACGTATTCCTTGAAACTGTGGCTAAATATGGTCTATTATTGGCCCACGTTACATCGATGACACGGTAGCCACCTGTTTATGCTAGCATGTCTATCTTACTGTATTTATATCTTATCTCTGTATACTATTTTGGATAATAGGTGTGTAAAAGTGACTATAGGGGTGTTACTTCATGTCTCAAGGGCTCTAATAAGCCAAAGATCTTCTATATGACAAGAGTATGCTGCTGTTTTTAAGGAACTACTGCAGTAACGCTTGCCAAAGATCTTCTATATGACAGGAGTAAACCGCTATTTTTAAGGAACTACTGTAGTAACGCTAGCCAAAGATCTTCTATATGACAGGAGTATGCAGCTGTTTTTAAGGAACTACTGCAGTAACACTAGCCAAAGATCTTCTATATGACAGGAGTATGCAGCTGTTTTTAAGGAACTACTGCAATAACACTAGCCAAAGATCTTCTATATGACAGGAGTAAACCGCTATTTTTAAGGAACTACTGTAGTAACGCTAGCCAAAGATCTTCTATATGACAGGAGTATGCAGCTGTTTTTAAGGAGCTACTGCAGTAACACTAGCCAAAGATCTTCTATATGAAAGGAGTATGCAGCTGTTTTTAAGGAACTACTGCAATAACACTAGCCAAAGATCTTCTATATGACAGGAGTAAACCGCTGTTTTTAAGGAACTACTGCAGTAACGCTTGCCAAAGATCTTCTATATGACAGGAGTATGCAGCTGTTTTTAAGGAACTACTGTAGTAACGCTAGCCAAAGATCTTCTATATGACAGGAGTAAACCGCTGTTTTTAAGAACTACTGCAGTAACGCTAGCCAAAGATCTTCTATATGACAAGAGTATGCCGCTGTTTTTAAGGAACTACTGCAGTAACGCTAGCCAAAGATCTTCTATATGACAGGAGTAAACCGCTGTTTTTAAGAACTACTGCAGTAATGCTAGCCAAAGATCTTCTATATGACGGGAGTAAACCGCTGTTTTTAAGCAACTACTGCAGTAACGCTAGCCAAAGATCTTCTATATGACAGGAGTATGCCGCTGTTTTTAAGGAACTACTGCAGTAACGCTAGCCAAAGATCTTCTATATGACAGGAGTAAACCGCTGTTTTTAAGAACTACTGCAGTAATGCTTGCCAAAGATCTTCTATATGACAGGAGTATGCCGCTGTTTTTAAGGAACTACTGCAGTAACGCTAGCCAAAGATCTTCTATATGACGGGAGTAAACCGCTGTTTTTAAGCAACTACTGCAGTAACGCTAGCCAAAGATCTTCTATATGACAGGAGTATGCTGCTGCAATAACACTAGCCAAAGACCTTCTATAGGAGTATGACACCTTCAGCTTGGCGCAGTGACAATTTTGTGCCAAAACAGCATGCCCAAAGGTGCCCTGAAAGATCGCCAGCTCGGACCTGATCTATTCTTGGCGCAGGCGAAGCGCACCCTGCACGGTGGTAAATTGGCCGACCAGCGCACAGTACACACACATCACCAAAACCTCACAGGCATATTTTTCAGAGTGTCAGGCACATTTCAATGCAATAAACAATCACAGCAAGCACTATTTAGTGTAAGTAGTACAGTAGGGTGCATTAGAACAATTTTATATGGTTCTATTTCGATCATTTTGGTGTTTGTGTCATGTATGCAGGACTAAGTTTGGAGGAGGTGAGAGATTACGAGCGTGAGATGCAAGATAAAACCAACAGCAAAGTCAAACAACACGGGGGTAAGCACTACGAACGAATGTGGGAATGACGGGATTAAACGAATGAACGTGCTGCTGAGGAGAGGATGCTTAGAGCAGCAGTACGAGTATCCAGATGGCGACAGAGAGAGAGGAGGGGAGACAAAAGCAGCCAGGAGGCAACACAAGGAATAGAGCATGGAGGGGATGGGAGGGGTGGAGCGGGGGGTCCGCAGGCTGGTTCATGAAGTGATAATGCGGCTGTGGCGACTGTGGCGGCGGCGGCGTGGCTGTGATAAACATCGTAATGCAGCCACCTGCTGAACTTCCCCATCCCGTCAGCAGACTTCACCGCTAACACATAAAGCAGACACTGCAGCACCACTGCAAATGTCAGCCCTGCTGGGGGCCTCCAGTGTGTGTGTGTGTGTGTGTGTGTGAACACCCTGCCCCCTGCTGGTTTATATTGTAAACATCAGTTTGATTTGGGCAATATCAAAAATAGAATGCGGGCGGAACGGCGGATGAGTGGTTAGACCTCACAGCAAGGAGACCAGGGTTCAATTCCACCCCAGTTTGCATGTTCTCCCCGTGCATGCGTGGGTTTTCTCCGGGTACTCCGGTTTCCTCCCACATTCCAAAAAAACATTAGCCACTCCAAATTGTCCATAGGTATGAATGTGAGTGTGAATGGTTGTTTGTCTATATGTGCGAGATTTGTGTGATTGGCTGGCCACCAGTCCAGGGCGTACCCCACCTCTGGGATAGACTCCAGCACCCCGTGCGACCCTCTTGAGGAAAAGCGTTAGAAAATGAATGAATGAATGAAAAGTAGAATGCTGTCCATCCTCCTTTGTGTGTTTGTGTGTAGTCTTTCATTGCTCAAAGGTGCAACATCTGACCCTCAAAAGGCCGTGCAGTACATACTGTACGTTATGTTACGCATGTATGAGAATAGACAAACATTTGTACTTTGTATGATAATAGATGTATGATGTGTATATGAAAACATGTATAATCTACCCACCATTGTAATGTTATAGTGTATGTATGTGAACGGACAAATAGAAGGTCACACTACATGCATTTTAGTGTGTATGAATGGAGTTACATGAGGAGTATGTGACGTGCCAGGGTGACACGAACGGAGTGACGGCGCTGTGACAAAATAAGAATGATTTCAGGTGCTTTTTCTTTGTCTTTTGTCAGCCAATCATCCATCTCGTGAGCCAAGACAACAAACAAACGCTGGCAATAACCGAGACAAATGTTCCGTTTCTTCTGTGTGGCTTTCAGGGGCTCCCACCCCCCGCGCCCCCGTCTTCTCTCGCTCCGTGTCGGTGACGGATGAGCATTCCCTCAAGAAGATGACGGCTGCGGCGGCGTCAGCCCCCTCTGCGAGCTCCGCCGTGCAGAAGGGTCCCGTCCGTCTTAACTCCAACCCTGAATGATGACACACACACACACACACACACCATGCATGGTCCCTAATTAAGGGACAAATTAAGGACAATGTCAACAAACGTGGGAATCCTCACTTTCATCTTCTCATTCCTTCTTTCGTCTTCTTTGGCCCAACTGAGCAAACAACAACAACGTAAGTACCTTCACATCCATACATCTTAAGCCACGGGTGTCCATAGTGTGGCCTGGGGGCCATTGGCAGCCCACCGACTAAAAACTAAAAACAGAAAAATAGTCAAGTCAAGTTTATTGATATAGCCCTTAATCACAAATCCTCAAAGGGCCGAATGACGGTATTTTAGTAGCATTAAGTCGCATAAACTACAACAAAGTTGAAATTGTTGTAGAAATAATAGTTGCAATAATGGGGAAAAACACTTGGAATTTTCCAAGAATAAAATTAAAATATTCCGACAAAATAGTTTCACAATGAAATAATAGTCGAGAAATATCATTTTGTAGCATAGAATTGAAATAATTAAAGAAAAAAGTATGTTATTTTTAAAAGGCATAATAAGAAATAAACCAAACCAATTTACCAGCAGAAAGTCATAATAGTTAGAGAATAAAATTAAAAAAAATAACTGCAGAAAGGGGAAAAAACAGCTAGAATTTTACAAAAATACAGTAAAAATATTATGAGAAAATAGTCATAATTAAGCTACAGTCACAAAAAAGCCTAAGTCTATAGCCACAATGAAATGCTCCAGTTTAAATCATTTCAGAATGTTCTGGAAGACCCTTTTAATACCTGACATGACACCTGCATCCTTACCTCCTCACCAAAACGTCGTGTTTTTATTCCCAAATACATTGTACACTGGTGCCTTGGTTAACATCATGAATCCATTCCAGAAGGTCCCACTCAAACCAAAACGGACTCTAACCAAAGCAAACTTTTCCGTAGAAAATCATGGAAATCCAAGTCATCCCTTGCAAACAAGCAAGAATGTCAACACAAAACACATTTTATAGACAATCATAGACTTACATGCGTAAAATGACAGAACAAGTGAACATTTAACTTCACTTTTACCAAAAAGATCAACTATAATTTGAAAAAATTATCGCACCCAAAACGTAACGTTTTAGTGCTCAGCAATACCAATTAGGAAGAAAAAAGTGTGTGTGTGACAAAAATGCTCTGTAATAGTATGTCTTAATAGCATAATAATAGCATAATATTAGCAAATAATAGCATAATACAGCAGTGGCTATCTTTCTGTTGTTGCTGACCATCTTACCCAAGTGTGACACAGCCAAAGCATGACCTTGGTGGAGGTAAAAGGCACTGCACTGCAATGTCAGACCACCTGCATGACTCCAAAGCCCCCATCCTGCACCCCATTGCCCCCGGCCCCACCCCACCCCACCCCCGCTCCATGCATGCTGTGTTTAATAGAGTGGATCTAATGAGGAAGGCTGTCAATGGTATGGATCAGCCAATAGGTCACGGCAGGTGTATCGGCATACGCCACTGAAGCGTGCTATTGGCTCTTTGAGAGTTGCAAATGGGTCAGTCCGGGGCTAAACTTCAATTATGAGTCAATAATGTAGCCATTGACGAGGTGATCAGCTTTGTTTTGTACGTGCGTTAAGAAGACCGAGTGCATAAACACAAACATGTAGCATCACTTTTTCATGAATCTCAATACGACAAATGTATCAGGAAATGACATGGTGTGCTTCTTCCAATAAATGCAATTTCTATCCAATGATTGGCTGCTGCTGTGAAATGCGCATAGATAGGTGAGAAAATGGACTCCCGGTGCACGTTATCCAGCGTGTTTGATCAGCGCTGACCCGCATGGATGGAGCGCATGGCGGCCCGTTACTGATTTCACACCGCCGTCCCGTGTGGAACCAGGCGCTCATGTGTGACCGCATGGGTTCCTCGCTGCATGGCGGGGACAGACGACATTTCACATGTGCGAGCTTCTCAGGAATGTGTGCATGTGTGTGTATACAGTATTGTGTGTATACAGTATTGTGTGTACACACTGCATGGACACGCTTCCGAATGAAGGCACCATCCACCGACCGTTCTTCTACACCCCATACCACGTACATTGTGTGTGAATACACCATTACCTCTGTCGTCGCCATTCAATTTTCCCTCTCCTTGTGATCTCCTTCTCTATCTCATCTTCTCTTTCTCTCCCTCTAGAGGAGCGCTAAGGAAGATGTACCGTCTTCATTATATGGAAATGTTCCCCACGGTACATTGTCGTAGATCCTGACCCTGCATCTCTGAATCATCCCGGCTGTTCCCACACCGGCCCTTGCATCCCACAAACAGTATCTACACCAAAGATGGAAGGTTCCTCATGGCGGCGTGTAGTCAGGTTCTTCTGGCCGTACGGTATCGTAGCATATCGTATTTTTAGTGGCACGTTCCAGCTATTAGAGTTATTATGACCCTGATACCCTTTTAGCGCCATGCTATACAGCATTTATGCAGCGTCGGTGACGTAAGACTAACCCAGGGGTGGGCAAACTTTTTGACTCGCGGGCCGCATTGATATGACAAAATTTACGGGGGGGGAGGGGGGGGGGGCGACTATACGTAACAGTCCACCTGGTATTATTGTATCTGTAAAATTGTCATGCAATCTGCTATTATTATTTATTATTTTATATTTATATTTAAATATTTTAAAAATAATAAAGTATTATAATAATTACAATAAAATTAAAATAATAATTATTATATTATTATTATGTAAAATATGCAAATATAACAATAATATTATATATAATTATAATAATCATAATAGTTCTTATAATAATTATAATAATCTAATAGTCTAATAATAATAATAATTATTATTATTATTATGTGCTTGTGTCCCTTTTTTCAGGAGCACTTTGTAAACAACAGACCATGTCAAAAAAGGAAATTGATAAAACCATCAAAAGGTTGGCTCAGGCCATGATGCCAGGTTGTATGTTGAGTTTAAATGAAATACTTTGGAAAGATTGGGCGGGCCGTATTCAAACACTTGGCGGGCCGGATGTGGCCCCCGGGCCGTAGTTTGCCCACCCCTGGACTAACCAGATCCTAGGCTGTGCATGTTTCCGTCATCATGCTGAGTCCACTTTTTAGTCCACTCGGGCGTGTAAATGACTGCAAAAAATCTCCGGTGTTGTTGTGTTAAGCTCAGCCTGGGATTAACTTTAACTTAACTGGACTTTATCTGGCAGCGGGCAGCAGGGTGTGAAAAAGAAAAAGAAGTGCTAGAGAACTAATTGAGCCACTTATAGGAAAGTGAATATGGATTAGTGTGGGTACTGTGTATATATATCTAGTTATACTCTGTACTCTGTATATGTGGACGCACGTGCCCAATGGGAATCATTTACATGCTGCTTTCATGCGATAATCATTGTCGTCCTTAATGGCTGCATGGCCCGCTTGCTTGCTTGCTTGTGTGTGTATGTGTATGTGTATGTGTGTGTGTGTTTTCCTTTTGTTTAGCAGCTGATCCCAGAGCTGCTATTGTGGCTTGGTAATTAATTGGCAAAAATGAAAAGAGTCAAGTGTTGCAGTAAGAAGTCTTCCTCACTTGGTGCACAAACACATAAGGAGAAGGCTTGCTTGCCTTGTGTTGTTGTCGTTGTCGTCGTTTCCTGCACCAATGAAAAGGTGTGCATGCACATGTGTGTGTGTGTACTACGTATATGTGTGTACTACGTATATGTGTGTACTCACATCTCATCATCACATATCTCAAATCCTCTAATGTCAGCACTTTATCCCATTCCTAACAACAGTAAAATAAAGCCATGGGCTGCACGGTGGTCAAGTGGTTAGCGCGCAGACCTCAGAGCTAGGAGACCAAGGTTCAATTCCACCCTCTACTACCTATAGTAGATATCATAAGAGAAAATAAGACATATAAGACATAAATGACTTGTTTATGACCTTATAAATACACTTTTTAATATCATTAAGAGCCCTCTAGGAATGAAATAACACCCCTATAGTCACCTTTACACTACATTACCCAATATAGTAGCTATAACGGATAAAATAAGACAGACACAGAGAACACATTTCTGATTTTTAAATAGAACTTCTAACTTTATTAGAGGCTGCACGATGGAAGAGTGGTTAGCACACAGGCCTCACAGCTAGGAGACCGGGGTTCAATTCCACCTTCTACTACCTATAGTAGACATCATAAGAGAAAATAAGACATAAATGCCTTATTTATGACCGTATAAATACACTTTTTAACATCATTAAGAGCCCTCTAGGCATGAAATAACACCCCTATAGTCACCTTTACACTACATTACCCAATATAGTAGCTATAACAGATAAAATAAGACAGACACAGAGAACACATTTCTGATTTTTAAATAGAACTTCTAACTTTATTAGAGGCTGCACGATGGAAGAGTGGTTAGCACACAGGCCTCACAGCTAGGAGACCGGGGTTCAATTCCACCCTCTACTACCTATAGTAGACATCATAAGAGAAAATAAGACATAAATGCCTTATTTATGACCGTATAAATACACTTTTTAACATCATTAAGAGCCCTCTAGGAATGAAATAACACCCCTATAGTCACCTTTACACTACATTACCCAATATAGTAGCTATAACAGATAAAATAAGACAGACACAGAGAACACATTTCTGATTTTTAAATAGAACTTCTAACTTTATTAGAGGCTGCACGATGGAAGAGTGGTTAGCACACAGGCCTCACAGCTAGGAGACCGGGGTTCAATTCCACCCTCTACTACCTATAGTAGACATCATAAGAGAAAATAAGACATAAATGCTTTATTTATGACCGTATAAATACACTTTTTAACATCATTAAGAGCCCTCTAGGCATGAAATAACACCCCTATAGTCACCTTTACACTACATTACCCAATATAGTAGCTATAACGGATAAAATAAGACAGACACAGAGAACACATTTCTGATTTTTAAATAGAACTGCTAACTTTATTAGAGGCTGCACGATGGAAGAGTGGTTAGCACACAGGCCTCACAGCTAGGAGACTCGAGTTCAATTCCACCTTCGGCCATCTCTGTGTGGAGTTTGCATGTTCTCCCCGTGCCTGTGTGGGTTTTCCTCCCACATTCCAAAAACATGCTCGGTTAATCGGCCACTCCAAATTGTCCATAGGTATGAATGTGAGTGTGAATGGTTGTTTGTCTATATGTGCCCTGTGATTGGCTGGCCACCAGTCCATCCCGCCTCTTGCCCCAAGACAGCTGGGATAGGCTCCAGCACCCCCCGCGACCCTCGTGAGGAAAAGCGGTAGAAAATGAGTGAATAAATAATCGTATTTACACGTATTACCTTTGACAAGCATGTCAGTAGTGCAACACTGCCACCCAGTGGCCTTTTATGGGTATCACTGGTATTAATACGTGTATTATTGTGTACATATTGACCCATCTGGGTTTCCATTCTTCTCACAGGAAATAAAATGAAAGTCAGCTGCCATGACAAAACCTTTATTGACTATTCAGGCCATGTTTTAATGAACTAATGAGGATGTGGATAGTACTACATCACGAGGACAGAAGTATTGGGTCTTTTTTAATCATGCACTTCATGTTGTAAAGACCACAGGAGGTGCACATAAAATGTGTTTGATCTCCAAGCGTTGAGCCGTAGTGTCAAAAGGTCGCTTGAAGCAGAAGCATCTCGGAAAAGTAAAGAAAGGGACCTTCCTCTCAACCTTTTACTGTCCAAAGTGGTGTGGGGCCTTGCTTTGCTGCTAATTAGTCCAATTAGTCTTCTCCCGAGGCTTTGAAAACGCGGCAGTACTGATGATTATCATTCTTGCACGTGAGCAATGCGACGATAAGATGTGATAAAAGATAAAATGACTCCAAAGTATACATCAGTCAAAATGCCTCATTGATTGAGCTATCATATAATGATAACAATAGCATTAGAGTTGCACATTACTTACAGACACTGAGTCTGAAGTCTCTCCTTGTCAGTCTGATATCTGCACTTGGTCTTTTTCTCCTTCTTCTTCTTCTGGTTTTTCCATCAACTTGATTTGTTCTTTACTTTCACTTTTATCATGTTCATGCATGTCCAGTGTTTATATGTTTTGGGGGTTTTGGGACCCCACCCAAAAGGGGAGGAATTATATTGTAGAATTGATCTGTCAGGGCTGCACGGCGGTCGAGTGGTTAGCGCGCAGACCATTATGTCTGTGTGGAGTTAGCATGTTCTCCCCGCGCATGTGTGGGTTTTCTCCTGGTATTCCAGTTTCCTCCCACATTCCAAAAAATATGCTAGGTTAATTACCGACTACAAATTGTAGTAGTGTAAAGGGGATTGTAGGGGTGTTATTTTATTTCAGAGGGCTCTAATGCTAAAAAAGTGTATTTGGAAGGTCATGGACATGTTCTTGGCTGCATGGTAGTCAAGCGGTTAGCATGCAGGCCTCACAGCTAGGAGACCCGAGTTCAATTCCACCCTCAGGGGTGGGTTTTCTCCGGGTATTTCGGTTTCCGCCCACATTCCAAAAACATGCTAGGTTAATTGGCGACTGCAAATTGTAGCAGTGTAAATGGGATTGTAGGGGTGTTATTTTATATCAAAGGGCTCTAATCCTAAAAAGGGTATTTAGAAGGTCATGAACAGGTTCTTGGCTGCATGGTTGTCAAGCGGTTAGCACACAGGCCTCACAACTAGGAGACTCGAGTTCAATTCCACTTTCAGGGGGTGGGTTTTCTCCGGGTACTCCGGTTTCTTCCCAAATTCCAAAAACATGCTAGGTTAATTACCGACTCCAAATTGTCCATAGGTATGAATGTGAGTGTGAATGGTTGTTTGTCTATATGTGCTCAGTGAATGTGATTGGCTGGCCACCAGTCCAGGGTGTACCCCGCCTCTCGCCCCGAAGACAGCTGGGATAGGCTCCAGCACCCCCTCGTGAGGATAAACGAATGAATTGATCCATCAAGTCACTCGGTGTTCCCTCAGTCTGCTGTCCAGGTAAGAGGCAACCTCCGGTAATGTTGCATGATTTGGTTATTGTTTACAACTTTATTTAACTCCCTCAGCACCCCATGACACACGAGAAAAGGAGTCAACTTTAACGTAAGGAGTGAGGTCTTGTCCCATCTGGAGGAGTTAAGGTACCTTTGGGTCTTGTTCACGAGTGAGATGGACAGGAAACAGCAACAATGGAGGAAACCCTAAGAGGAACTGGCTGGGTCATCCAGGAGGAGCTCAGCGTAGCGAGTGGAGCCGCTGGTTCCTCACATGGATAGGAGCCGGTTCAGGTGGCTGGAGCATCTGGTCGGGATTCCTACCTGGTGTGATGCTGAAGACCTAAGACACGCACTCGGGGACACCTTGGTGTGGTGTGACTCCCCGTGGGAATCTGGACTTCCCTGTGCTGCCCCCACGACCCAGACACAGGTAAGCGGATGA
This sequence comes from Doryrhamphus excisus, assembly GCF_037039965.1. NCBI lineage: Eukaryota > Metazoa > Chordata > Actinopteri > Syngnathiformes > Syngnathidae > Doryrhamphus > Doryrhamphus excisus. Next base: position 16,128,649 of record NC_136375.1, on the reverse strand, counting down.
AAATGGAAAAATCCTGTTCCCTCAGTTTTTGTTCTCTTTTGACACCTCAGTCTATAAGTCATCTCGCTTTTCCATCCGTCGCTCCCAAGAGGCTCCTTATAATTAATTTCTGCCTGCTTCTTCTCTTTTCCCATGTTTTTTTCAGTTTCTGGGGACTCTTCTGTCTCCCGGGATTCTTCCTCCGTGATCGACGGTTCTTGTTTCTGGCTGTTGCGAGGCAGTGGCTTTGAAGTTCTCTCCGTTAGCCACGGTTAGCGACAATTGTACATCATTAATCTGAACAAATCCATACCTTACGCCAGCCTGAGTTCAAACGGAAGCAATCTTGTCTGAAGCTTTGGCAGCTCAAACGTAAACATCTGCTCCCTTCCGCAGGACCTGCAAGGGAACCAGGCTTGAGCTCCTAGGTGTTTCCACCCGGTGGCCATGCATGTTAATGAGGATCTGAGCTTTCCCCGTTCCTCCAAGGTCACACACACACACACACATAAACACACACATAAACACACACATCTGCAATGTAGCTGCGCTGTAGGGATTAACCGCCCCATGCATCTCCATTCCATATGCTCGCTGTTTGTCCGTGCATGCTCACACATGACACTGACCTTGTGGCGAGCGCGGATGTGGCAGGGAAAACAGATGCATGCATGTCATTGTTAAGGATGGCGCCATGCCTCTTCGCCGTGTGATCAGCAGGGATGCGATACGATACACAAGCACTGCTCTCACAAAGCACTTCTCTCTCAAGGGCACAGCCTGCTTTGGTCTTAACCATTATTCCTTTACAGCCGCCATCAACATATATACCGTACATTTTATTTACTCATGGACTAGTCATGCGATATGCATACCTACGTATTTATCCACACATAAAATATCATTTGAACTCCTATTACCCAATATCGTCGACAAAATAGGACATTAAGATGTAGAAAACCTGTTAACCATCTTCTGAATACACTTTCACATTATTAGAGCCCTCTAGACATGAAATAACACCCCTATAGTCACCTTTATAATCCTATTACCCAACATAGCAGACATAATAAGAGAAAATAAGACAAAGAAAATATGTCTACCAACTTCTAAATAAACTTTCAAATTGTTAGAGCCCTCTGGACATGAAATAACACCCCTATAGTCACTTTTATACTCCTATTACCCAATATAGCAGACATAATAAGCGAAAATAAGACACAGAAAACATGTTTACCACCTTCTAAATATGCCTTTTAACATTATTAGAGCCCTCTAGACATGAAATAACACCCCTATAGTCATCTTTACATTCCTATTACCCAATGTAGCAGACATGATAAGACATAGAAAACGTGTTTACCACCTTCTATATACACTTTTTAACATTATTAGAGCCCTGTAGATAGGAACTAACACCCCTATAGTCACTTTTACACTCCTATTAAATAGTAGACATAATAAGAGAAAATAACGGCATAGAAAACCTGTTTACCACCTTCTAAATACACTTTTAAACATGGTTAGAGCCCTCTAGACATAAAATAACACCCCTATAGTCACCTTTACACTCCTATTACCCAATATAGCTGACATAATAAGAGAAGATAAGACATAGAAAACCTGTTTACCACCTTCTAAATACACTTTTAAACATTATTAGAGCCCTCTAGACATGAAATAACACCCCTATAGTCACTTCTACACTCCTGTTACTTAATATAGTTGACATGAGAGAAAATATGACAAGTCATAATAATTAAGTGTTTATGACCTTTTTAAATACACCTTTTAACAATAGAGCCCTCTAGACATGAAATAACACCCCTAAAGTGACCTTAACACTCCTATTGGTCAGTGCAGTTGTAATTGTAGTTGCAATTCTGCCTAGCAACAAGTGGAGCAGGAAGTAGTATCCATAGCTACGGCATGTGCATGGTGGTGTGTGATTGGGTCTTGCATGTAAAGGCATGATGGATGAGTGGAATCTGCCATGCGGTGCTGCTGTATGTTTGCCAGGAGGCCCTGCAGAGGACGTACGCGTGGACTCAAGGCTGGCCTCTCTCCTCGCACTCGCGCGCCCTTTAATGCCGGAGCATTTATTTCCCCGAAACATCCCATAATGCTGCAGTTTTGCTCGCCGGTGTGAAATAGCTCAGCCCCGCAGACGGAGACAGATGGAGAGCACAGCGCCGACCTCCTATGATTAACGTCCACACACACACATCACTATCACTGCTGCTGATGCCGCGCACAAATAGGCCAGGAGGCGCTTGATGCATGACAGTACCTGTCCCCTCCTCTGCTTTTTCTATCCTTTATGGTCATTTGTATCTTATTATGACACCACTAATCCATTCCCTGTGTCACATATTGCTTGTACTTCAGCTGTGCGGAACAGGGAGGGCGCGCTTGTTTATAGCACCTTGCCGTCTGGAGGGAAAGAGCTGTGATGGTGTTGCAAGAAGGACATGCATGCTGAACATGAGGTAGCGCTTTCGAACTGAGGTCAACGTACACGCTGTGCTCGCTCTGTTGTACACACACACACACACACACACACCTCCTTGTGCAAACACACACGGCTGGAACACAGTCAAGTTAGCGGTAGCGGTTGGGGGGTGGTTTGTCTCCCTTGGCCTCTGATGTCTCTTTAATAGGACTGTGAGCGGGAGACACACGGTTCTGTTCCTCCAAACCCACCACCCTCCTACCCCCAACACTGTGGTTTGAAGAAATAAGCCACAGCAAAACAGGAAGGTGTTGATCTCGCTGCCACATGGCGTCTTTGGGAATAATCACGTCTTCTGAAGGTGCACCTAGCATAACAAAGATAAGTGTTTGGATAAGTGCTGAAATGCTGAGAAATTGTAGTCTAGTTTATTCATGAAAATTGCCCCACAAATGGCTACTATGCTAATATTAGCATGCCGGCAATGCTAACATGCTAATGATGGCATGGTAACACCTAGCATGATCATGCTAAGTGTTCATATAGGTGTATCCATTAAAACGGCTAAACATGCTACGCTGCTAATATTAGCATGCTAGCAATGATAGCATGCTAACACCTATCATGATACTGCTAAGTGTTTATATAAGTGTTTACCCATGAAATTGGCTAAAAATGCTATTATACCAATATTAGAATGCTATCATTGCTAGCATGCTAATACCTAGCATGATACTGCTAAGTGTTTATTTAAGTGTTTATCCATGAAATTGGCTAAAAATGCTACTATGCCAATATTAGCATGCTATCATTGCTAGCATGCTAACACCTAGCATGATACTGCTAAGTGTTCATATAAGTGTTTACCCATGAAATTGGCAAAAAATGCTCCTATGCCAATATTAGCATGCTATCATTGCTAGCATGCTAATACCTAGCATGATACTGCTAAGTGTTCATATAAGTGTTTACCCATGAAATTGGCTAAAAATGCTACTATGCCGATATTAGCATGCTATCATTGCTAGCATGCTAACACCTAGCATGACACTGCTAAGTGTTCATATAAGTGTTTACCCATGAAATTGGCTAAAAATGCTACTATGCCAATATTAGCATGCTATCATTGCTAGCATGCTAACACCTAGCATGACACTGCTAAGTGTTCATATAAGTGTTTACCCATGAAATGGGCTAAAAATGCTACTATGCCAATATTAGCATGCTATCATTGCTAGCATGCTAACACCTAGCATGATACTGCTAAGTGTTCATATAAGTGTTTACCCATGAAATTGGCTAAAAATGCTACTATGCCAATATTAGCATGCTATCATTGCTAGCATGCTAACACCTAGCATGACACTGCTAAGTGTTCATATAAGTGTTTACCCATGAAATTGGCTAAAAATGCTACTATGCCAATATTAGCATGCTATCATTGCTAGCATGCTAACGTGTTCATATAAGTGTTTACCCATGAAATTGGCTAAAAATGCTACTATGCCGATATTAGCATGCTATCATTGCTAGCATGCTAACACCTAGCATGACACTGCTAAGTGTTCATATAAGTGTTTACCCATGAAATTGGCTAAAAATGCTACTATGCCAATATTAGCATGCTATCATTGCTAGCATGCTAACACCTAGCATGACACTGCTAAGTGTTCATATAAGTGTTTACCCATGAAATGGGCTAAAAATGCTACTATGCCAATATTAGCATGCTATCATTGCTAGCATGCTAACACCTAGCATGATACTGCTAAGTGTTCATATAAGTGTTTACCCATGAAATTGGCTAAAAATGCTACTATGCCAATATTAGCATGCTATCATTGCTAGCATGCTAACACCTAGCATGACACTGCTAAGTGTTCATATAAGTGTTTACCCATGAAATTGGCTAAAAATGTTACTATGCCAATATTAGCATGCTAGCGATGCTAACACCAGTGTTCCCATTAATTGTACCCATTAAAACATCTAAACATCTAAAAAAAAAACTTCAAAAAATTCTACAATGCTAATATTGCTAGCAATGTTAACATGCTAATGTTAGCATGCTAGCACTTTTCATGGTAGTGGTGTTTATATTTTTATCATATCATTCTAAAACTACAAAAATTCATTTTGTGTTAACATTTTTGAGAGTAAAAGACTGATGACATCATAGACGGTCCATTTTGTTTAGCTAGCTAATGCTGACAATAGCGGATGTTTTGTGATTAAAAAATATAAAGAAGAAGTATGGATTCCAAAATGCGTCCATATTTGTTCACTGGATCAAGTGCCATGCTAATATCGAAACTGAAAAACAGTCAGAGATTTTTTTCATCGTCATGTATGTTCAATGTGAACACGGTGCCAGTTTGACTCTGGAACAGACAACTGTCATTTCCTGGACAGTACGTCAAAGAAATGGCATCCTCAGATCAGTTTGTTATGTTCCTCCTGAGGCGGATGCCAGCAGCTCTTGTCGGTCTCAAAGCACGCGAGGCCAACCGTAACAAGATTATGGCGTGGATTTTGCACCCCCCCAGTGTGTCATTTGCCCCCCCCCCCCCCCCCTGCTACAGTAAACGTGATTAAGGCGTACTTGCTACCTAGCAGGCATCTGGCATACTTGGTATGTGCGGAAGAAATGGAAGCACGGTGAAAGCTAGCTAGCCGGGAAGCGTAGACGCTGCTTTGCATATGAAACGCACCCTCAAATCAGGCAGGAAGCAGTTATTGCAGAGTCGCCATGTGGAACGGCGAGAGAAGGCCATTACGGAGGGTCCCGCCTTACACCACCGTCACGGCTTTGCGGTGTGAAAAAGACACGCACCCCCCCCCCCCACGGGCGCACCAGTCTTCTTCCTCCACCAGGTGGGAGTTGAACTGACAACAATATTCATATGCTCCGAGACATATGGAGATGAATATTGCAGGTCACGACCACTTAATCAGCGTGGAACTGCCCCGTATAAGTATTTCATATTTACATATTACGTATAAACACTAGCTTGCCTGGGATGTTTGCATTTGCATTCAAAGACGTAGCAAAGCTCCTTATTTATTGATTGATGATTATAATATACATACGCATACGCCCGGTGCGGCCTCGTGAAACAATAGCATGCTGTTGGCACGCCTACTCTATGAAATATTATTATTAGCCAAGCTAACATTCCACATCATTAAACATGCTGCATAAATTCTACCCTATTATTTAGGTTTTCATAAATAAATACACCGCAACCTCAGTTAGCCACGGTTAGCACGTTTTTCAGTTCATGTAAAAAAAAAAAAAAATCAGTCCACTATTTTATTGTATTTATTGTAGGATATCAAATAGCACATATTGTCCTGTTTATTATATTATTATTATTATTATTATTGTTGTTGTTGTTATTATTATTATTGGTACAGATAATTACCAAATATCCCTCACAATTATTATTATTATTATATTTGTTGACCATTTTGATTTATGTGCTTTTATATTTTAGTATGTGACATATTTCTATTTATTTTATTATTATTAATTTATGTTTTTATATATTTTTTATCATTCAGTCATTCATTATCTACCGCTTATCCTCACGAGGGTCGCGGGGAGTGCTGGAGCCTATCCCAGCTGTCTTCGGGCGAGAGGCGGGGTACACCCTGGACTGGTCGCCAGCCAATATATTTTTTTATCAATTATTATTTTTATTATTATTATATTTATCCCCCATTTTAATATCATTTTATTTATTTTTTTATTTTAATTTATATGCATTTCACATTGGGGTTCTTTTGCGCGTCAAAAAACTCCAAGTGCTTTATATGAACATTTTTTGCTTTCAGGATGAAGAGTAAATTATAATGATATTATAATAAGGAAAAGACTAATATTATACAGTATAGTGTAAGTGTTGTAGGCCTGTATCGCTTACAGTCACTCATCTTTCTATCCCATCAGTTTCAGGAAGTAAATCCATGTTTTGTGACTATTACAGACAATCATTATGACAACAGCCGCTTTTATTGCAAATGCTGATGTGAAATCAGAGCATTGATTGATTACTATTATTATTTTAGTATGATGGATGAAATATTGATGGATATTATGTTTTGTTTCATGAATATGTGTTGAAGACAGTATTCAAAGTAAGATGGTTGATTTAACAAAAACAAGGAAGTGAGGCCGGAGTAAAAATCTATTAAGACTTTAATTTTCCTAATGCTTTCTTAACCGTTGCAGAGTAAATGAGAAGCATTTGTTTGGTAGCAGCACAAGTTGCCGTTCCTTCCCACCAGCGTCGGGATTATAATCCACCTTGAAAGGTCAGCAGGTGTGGAAAAAGGTGCAGAAAAACAAGCAGTGGAAGTCACAGGAGGTAGCATCTTACTCTCCTGCCTATTCACGTCCTAGTTTAGTCATTCTTCCATGCAGAAGGCCGTGGTTATGATTATCATAACCGCCAATCCTTTCTGATATCACGCTACAGTTGCACTTCTCCTGAAAATAACAATGCATTAAAAAAAAAAGGACAAGAGTTAAAGCACCTCTCAGTAGACCGGATGACACAGGTTAGCCAATCAGAGGCCTCCGAAGTCGGCCAGTTGGAGCTCACCTTCTTTGCTGTTTTAGGACCATGATGCAAACAAATGTAAATATTAGCCAATGACAACACAACTCAACACTTGATTCACTTATGGAATGAAACCTTTTATTATTTATATTATATTTACTATATTCTTATATTATTATATTTTATTTATTTCTATTTTTTATTATTATTATATATTATATATGTATTTATTATTATTATTAAATATTATATTACTTTGTTCTTTTATTATTATTAAGGGAGGAAAATCATCCAAAACTACATGGCCCTGATATGTTAAAACTTAATATTATATTTATATTATTATATTTATTTTTTTTATTATTGACAATTATGATATATATGTATTATTATTAATAACTATTACCATTATTACTTACTCTTTTTATTATTATTGATTATTAGAATAGTCATATGAATGTATTAATTATTATTAATTTATTATTATTATTAATGGAGGAAAATCATCCAAAGCTACATGGCCCTGATATGTTAAAACTTAATATTATATTTATATTATTATATTTTTTTATTTTTATTTTTTATTATTAAAAATGATTATTATATATTATATATGTATTATTATTAATAAGAATTATTATTCTTACTTTATTATTCATTATTGTAATAATTATTATTATTACTTCATTATTTTATTATTAATTATTATAATAATAATATTAATTTATTATTATTATTAAGGGAGGAAAATCATCCAAAGCTACATGGCCCTGATACGTTATAACTTAGGCCAGATGAATAGAGATCTTCAGAGTGGAAAAGGTTCTAAAGCCATTTCTAAAGCTTTGGGACTCCAGCCAAACACAGTGAGAGCCAATATCCACAAACAGCCAAAACACGTAACAGTGCTGAACCTTCCCGGGAGTGTCCGGCCAACCAAAATCACCTCAATAAGCACAGCCGGGACTCATCCGAGAGGTCACAAAAGACCCCACAATAACATCCGAAAGCACACTTTGACTTTGGAGTGGCTTAGTCCAAGTCCTGATCTGAATCTGAATCCTATCGAGATGCTGTGGCGTGACCTTCAAAAGGCTTCATGCTGGAAAAGCCTCCAATGAGGAGACTCATTGCAAGTTATTACAAAGGCTTGATTGCACTTGTTGCTGCTCAGGGTGGCCCGACCGGCTTATTAGTGTTGAGTTGTGTTGTCGTTGTCTAATCATGTTTTAATGATGTCAAACATTGAAGCGGAACAAACAGGAAGTGGGAAGTTGGCGGGTAAGCCAACAAGTGCACACACACACACACACACGCACATGAATGAGTGTCTTGACTGCGTGTTAGCTAGCTAGTGCCAGCTTTCCCTGCATGCTGACTGTGCATCTGGCATGGAGGTGATGTTCTGGACCACAGTCAAGCTGTATGTGCCCCCCCCCCCCTCCTCCTCCCCAAAGAGGGGCGGGGGGGGGCTCAGCCAGCCCAGACGGACAACAGGTTTTTGAGATAATGGGAAAAAAAACAAGAGGAGCCAGGAGGAGCTTGTCTTGTCTGTGGGCACCGCACACACACCGCTATGTACTCTGGATAGACTAGCATGTCTTTACTGGGAGAGCGTGTGTTTACTGGGAGAGCGTGTGTTTACTGGGAGAGCGTGTGTTTACTGGGAGAGCGTGTGTTTACTGGGAGAGCGTGTGTTTACTGGGAGAGCGTGTGTTGATGGCTACAGCGAATGAAACCGTGGAGTGGACAACGGGGGCACGGCAGCGACGGATGGCGGATCACCACTGCTCTATCATCAGATCCAACACTCGATTGATGTTCAGATCCGAATCCAGACCCAAGCCCGGCTCCCCGAAAGGAGCCGCGGGCGGCGTGAGCGGGCGGAAGCCGGACGTGAGCGTCTCCAGGATGTCGGCGGCCTCAAACATGGCCTGGGCCCGACGTTTGCGCGACTTCCCGGCCGCCGACGCTAAAGGAGGGGAGGTACAAAGGGAAGGAGGCGACAGAGCCGGGGTCACCAGACCCGGCGGGACGACGGCGGGAGACGGGGGCAGCTCCAGGAGGAGGGAGGAGCAGAGAGGAGAAGGCAGGAAGTTGCCGTCCTTGGAGTGTTCCTGGGACTTTAGGGTGTGATCCACTTGAGGGGGCGACGGGGCGGGGGTCTGATGAGCCGAGTCTAGAAGCGGTCATAGAGGCTCTTAACGATGAACATCTCAAGCTTTGTGTCATTTTTTTCACAAACGACTCACCAACAGAAGCGACCGACTCATCCAAAATGTCGTCTATGGACTGCCGAGGGTTCATCTACGGCGAGACAAAGCTCAAGGTCAGCAAGGAAGGTCGGGGCGGGGTCATGGCGAGGTTTCTGTCCCACCTGTGCTTTCTGGATGGCCTCCAGAAGCTCCTCCTCCAAAGTGCGAATGCCAGGCGAGTTTTGGTCAGGGCTTGCCGTGATCTGCACCGGCAACTCAAAGTCCCGCCCGATCGTATCGCAAGGCTTGGACCAGAAGATCTTCATGAGGGGGTGGAATGAATAAACAAATGAAGCTAGGTTTTCCTTACCTCCGTCAGCAACACCTTTGCTCGAGCGTCTGGTTCCGGCTTCCCTCTGGAGAATCCCGGGTCCTGTTGCAGGAACGGATGAAGGGATCCTTCACAAGACTCCTACCCAGCAACGTGAAAGATTTAGTGGCTAACGTTTCCGAGAAACACTTAATCGCCTCACCTCGGCATATCCGTCCCCCCATGGGGTACCACACGGCAAGGGCGAGGATGATGACATGGGAAGACTGGGACTCGGAGTTCCGGAGGCGGTACAGGCAGGAGCCAGGAAGACGGCATTGATAGAACTGCAAGCTTCGCCGGAAAGGGCGATGGAGAGACCGCCGGAAAGACCATTTGGGACCACATTCAGACCCCCGTGGTGGACTCCTGGATCCTGGATATACGTGTGCTGACTCGGGCTTCCGCCGGGTGAGTCCCCGCCGGCGGAGCTGCAGGGGTCCATGCTGCCCCCCAGCTGGCAGAGAGGAGCCGGGGTGACGCAGGCAGGGGGAAGCTGAAAGGGGCGGAGGCGCTGCAGCAGGGCAGGTTTTGTGCCGGAAACGGGGAGGCCCCGCTTCCGCAGCTGCTGCCTCAACTCTGACACCTGAGGAGGGAATTGGACCTGTGAGTCTTCGGCGTCAACCCGAGAAAAACACCCGGGATTTAGCGCTTGTCTTACTGTGAGATCCACAAGATTAGCAGGGAGGAGCTCGTGTTTGGACGCAGGGTCGCCGTCCCTTGGGGCGTGGGTGGTGGTGGCAGGAACGGGGTGGGGGTTCGACGGGAGGGCGCCAGATGAATTTGGTTCCCTGGCGGAGAACATGTAGAAACATGTACAAACATGGCCGACCTTTTTGAGCCAAGTACACAAAAGTACTGCATTGTAAAGCAAGCTACAATGCAGGGGTCTCCAAAGTGCGGCCCGGGGGCCGTTTGTGGCACGTTTTAAAAATGCTATTTAACAAGAAAAATGGCAAAATCTGCACTAGTTTCACGAGAATAACCACAAATAACCTCACGAGGGTCGCGGGGGTGCTGGAGCCTATCCCAGCTGTCTTGGGGCGAGAGGCGGGGTACACCCTGGACTGGTGGCCAGCCAATCACAGGGCACATATAGACAAACAACCATTCACACTCACATTCATATCTATGGACTATATGGTATTATTATATGTTGTTTGTCTCTATGTGCCCTGTGATTGGCTAGTCCAGGGTGTATCCCGCCTCTCGTGCGATGATTGACAGGAAGAGAGGATGTGAAAGTGTTACCGGGGCACGACGGTGAGTTGGTGCTGCTGGTGTTGTTGGCTCTGCAGGATTTGCAACTGCAGAAAGACCTGCTGCTGTTTGACCAGATGGGAATAGGCGGGGTCTAAAGGCTGGGTGGGCGGGCTCTTCTGTTTGGCTCCTCCCCCTTGAAACAAGCATCAGATGTGAAAGGGAATTTGGAATTTTGGAATGTGGTCGTCGTCCACAATCCTTTAGTGAGACATGAACATCTCCTTAAACGTACGTTTTAGCTCATAATCACGACTTTTTATCTTTTTGTAGTAATCAGGACTTTCCTAAATCATAATTAGGACTTTTTATTTTGTAAATGTTACTTTTATATCATTATTATGACATTTTACCTCATAATTATGACTTTTTATCTCATGATTTGGATTTATCTCATAGGTATTACTTTTTTATGTCATAATTTGAATCTTTTTTGTCATATTTATATTTTAAAGTCATATAAGTTTGACTTTATTTTGTAAATTTCACTTTTTATGGCATTTCATTTTGACCTATCTCATAAGTTTGACTTTTTTATGTCATAATTTTGACCTTTTGTCTCTTAATTATGACTTTTTATCTCATGATTTTGGACTCATCTCAAAGGTATTACTTTTTTAGGTCATAAATTGAACCTCTTATGTCATATTTATATTTTAAAGTCATATAATTATGACTTGTAAATGTAAATGTCACTTTTTATGGCATTATTATGGCATTTTATGGTGATATATCTCATAAGTTTGACTTTCTTATGTCATAATTTTGACCTTTTGTCTCATAATTATGACTTTTTAACTCATGATTTGGATTCATCTTTTAGGTGTTACTTTTTTGTCATAATTTGAACCTTTTATACTTTAAAGGCATATAATTATAACTTTATTTTGTAAATTTTACTTTTTATGGCATTTTATTGTTACCTATCTTATAAGTATGACTTTTTATGTCATAATTTTGACCTTTTGTCTCGTAATTATGACTTTTTATCTCGTGATTTGGATTTATCTCATCGGTATTACTTTTTTATGTCATAATTATATTTTAAAGTCATATAATTATAACTTTATTTTGTAAATTTCACTATTTATGGCATTTTATTGTGACCTATCTTATAAGTATGACTTTTTTATGTCATAATTTTGACCTTTTGTCTCATAATTATGACTTTTTATCCGATGGTTATACATTTTTATCTTGTAATTTCAACTTTTTGTCCTAATTATGACTTTCCTATATTCTAATTATTACTTTTTATCTAATGGTTATACATTTTTATCTTGTAATTTCAACTTTTTGTCCAAATTATGATTTTCCTATATATCAATTATGACTTCTTAATGTGTTTTTTTTTACTTTTTATGTCATAATTTTGACTTATTTCAAGAGTATGACCTTCTTGTTTCATAATGATGACTTTTTATTTTGTCCTTTCAACGTTTTGCCATCATTTTGTCAACGGTTAAAAAGAGGCGGGACACACCTATTCTGCCTCATGTCTCACATCAGGATGGAGGATGATGGAGGTGTAATAATAGTATAATGATGATGATGATGATGATGATGATGTGATAATCCCGTACCTCCGAGCCCAGACGCCCCCCTCTGGTCTGGAGGAATGTACTGGTGATACTTGAGTTTCTTCATCTTGGGTTTGGCGTCTCGTGGCTTGCGTGAGCGAGCGAGGTGGTTGAGGTTGAAGGCGGCCGTCAGGGAAGGGGAGGGGCTGGGGGGCCGAGCCGCCTGTAAGAGATGGAAGTCAGCTTCCAAGGTTAGCATCTGCGAGGGAACGTTTGCTCGGTGTCAAGGTTGGCTTCTTAACAAATGTCTGACAAACGTCCAGGTGACGGCATCGTGTTACCCGGGGAGGAAGGAGGGTGGGGGGGGGGGTCTGACAATGATGAATGCATAGCGGCTTATGCTACGGCAATGAGCATCTTGTTAAGGTGAGGACCTTCACGCCTCTCATTAAAGCACGTGCAAATTGGAATTCACACGTGGAAGCGCTGACACTAACATATTCTCCCTCCTGCATGATTCATACCAGATGAAAGATGCAAAGAAAAAGCCTGTGTTCAATGCCCAGCAGTACACTGGATCTACGCATCTCTGCTTTTAAAAAATATATTATTGTGGAGGGTTATCTCATGCCATGGCAGAGACGGACACGCCATGGAAGAGATGGACACGCCATGGCCGAGACGGACACCATGCTGACACGCCATGTCAGCATGCCATGGCCGAGACGGACAAACCCTGGCCAAAACGGAACACGCCACGGCCGAGGCAGGACACGCCATAGCCATGTCAGCATGCCATGGCCGAGACGGACACACCATGGAAGAGGCGGGACATACCATGGCTGAGACGGACACGCCATAGCTGAGATGGACACACCATGGCCGAGAAGGACATACCCTGGCCAAAACGGAACACGCCATGGCCATGTCAGCATACCATGGTCGAGATGTACATACCATGGCTGAGATGTACACACCGTGGCCATGTCAGCCTGCCATGGCCAAGACAGACACACCATGGCTGAGATGGGACACGCCATGGCCATGTCAGCATGCCATGGCCGAGACAGGACACCCCATGGCTGACATGGTACACGCCATGGCTGACATGGGACATGCCATGGCCATGTCAGCATGCCATGGCCAAGACGGACACACCATGGAAGAGACGGGACATACCATGGAAGAGACGGGACATACCATGGCCGAGAAGGACATACCCTGGCCAAAACGGAACACGCCATGGCCATGTCAGCATACCATGGTCGAGATGTACATACCATGGCTGAGAAGTACACACCGTAGCCATGTCAGCATGCCATGGCCAAGACAGACACACTATGGCTGAGATGGGACACGCCATGGCCATGTCAGCATGCCATGGCCGAGACAGGACACGCCATGGCTGAGACGGAGCACGCCATGGCCATGTCAGCATGCCATGGCCGAGACGGGACACCCCATGGCTGAGATGGGACACGCCATCGCCATGTCAGCATGCCACGGCCGAGACGGGAGACTCCATGGCTGAGACGGAACACGCCATGGCCATGTCAGCATGCCATGGCCAAAACAGACATACCTAGGCTGAGATTGAGTGGGGAAAAAGGTTCTTCTCTCAGTCTGTGAGGAAGTGGTATGTTTTGGCTTCTTTGTCTCCACTCTGTTTGAAACACTTCCTTAAGTCGGAGAGGCTAATGAGTTAGCTCACTAGCTTGCTATGCCAGCAGCAGCCATTATGTCCCTGCAGTGATCCAGTGGCCTGTGCAGTGTGATATAAAGAAAGACTAATAGGAGTGTAAAGGCGCTATGGGGTGCTATTTAGGGCTGTAATCGTGTGAAAAGGCGTTTTGGGAAGGTCATAAACAGGTTTTCTGTCTTATCCCGTATGTCTTATACGTGATGAGACGCAGCAAAGGCTTGAAATTAAAAGCGGTAAAAATAGAAATTAACGTCGTACCTTCGGCAGCAGGGGCGTGCTTTGAGAGATCAGGAAGCTCCCGTTTGGTCTACTGGAGATGGCCGTGGCGCTGTGGCTCGGCGGGACACTGGTTGGAGCACCCGTGCCCTCGGTCGCCGCTAGCAACGCAATGCCGACCTTAAGGGATGAAAAGTTTACAAGAAGATGTCAGAAAGTGGAAAAAAAGACTTTTGAATCCACATCATACAGTATATACTGTACATTCATCATCATAACACCAATAATGCCCCCTGGTGGCTGTGGGCAGCACCGCACATGAATATGAATATTGATTGTTGACAACAACTTTATCAGAATAATTAATTAAAGTGATATAATTTATCTATTTTTATTTTTTATTATTGATATTATTTATTACCAGTATTAATAATAAACAATTTTAAACACTTACATAATTGCAATATGATTTTTGTATTTATATGTTTTTCTAATTATGGTATTGCACATATCTATGTGATCTATTAGTGATTATACAACAATATTTTTAAGTAATTTCAGAAGTAATTTAAGAAATTAATGTCAGTATTGTTTAATTGTAAAATCATTTCAATCATTGATCATAATTGTGATTTATTTGTATTTGCATGACTAATTGCAGTGGTGCAGTTCCCATGTGTATCCACCAGATGGCGTGCGCCACCTCCACGTGATGTCAGCATACAATGATGACGTACTACTCATACCTGAGTGTTTAGGGGCGTGGCCGCAGATAACAAGTGGCTTTGTGATTGGTCATGTGCGGTTGAGACGGCAGCTGCGCCCGGCGAGGAGGAGCGGCGGGTGACGTCATCTTGGAAGGCGTGTGCAGACGGAGGGAACGGAGCGGGGCGGTTCACCGTGGGGTGTTTGTCTTTGGGCCCGTCAGGTCCAGGAGGATCTTGGATCCCCTCTCTGAGGTCCTGAACCCGACGAGACTTCCTCTGCCTGGAGACCCCCCCGTCGCTCTTCTCTGAGGGACAGATCCCAGGAAGTGAAGACATAGAGACACATTCAAGCTAGCTCACATTCATCATTGCCTCTGATTGGCTAGCTCTTGCTGTCAATCATGACTGAGTAGTTTCTGAGCCCGTTAATTGGGCTACAGGTCACATGTCCCTGCAGCTGACAGCTGATTGGACAATGTGACACCTTTCCACATAAATGGAGACAAATGTGTCTTTTGATGCAATTAAAAATAATTAGTTTGAAAAAAAAACTCTAGATTTGGGTGTGTTTTTTGGTGGGGGGGGCCTAACAGTGGAAGTGGGCGGGGCATCACCTTGTGCACGTTTGGTGTCGGCGCCACCAGGGGGCGTCTTCTGAAAGGTGCCATCGTCTGGGAAATGCTGCATCGACAACCAGGCCCAAAAACATCATAAATAATAATCATAATATTCATAATAATCATAATAATATGCACTTTATTCAGGGAAGTCTTTAAACATCTGTCCATGACAGCAATCAATTGTTTTAGTTTTTTTCTAGAGTAAGATGCTACTCACCACAGCTTCATTCTTGTCTTTGTGTTCTTTTGAAGAGGAGGTCATTGATTTTGAACCTGGAAAACATCAACAAAAAAAGGAGTGTAAAGGTGACTATAGGGGTGTTATTTCATGTTTAGATGGCTCTAATAATATTAAAACGTGTATTTAGAAGGTGGTAAACACATTTTCCGTGTCTTATATGTCTTATTTTCTCTTATTCTGTCTACTATATTGGGTAAAAGGAGTGTAATGGTGACTATAGGGGTGTTATGTCATGTTTAGATGGCTCTGATAATATTAAAACATGTATTTAGAAGGCGGTAAACACGTTTTCTATGTCTTATATGTCTTATTTTCTCTTATT